>NC_142097.1:3303583-3640666 GCF_054644295.1 Miniopterus natalensis
GTAAGGATGTGGAGAAAAATGAACCCTTATTGGTGGGAATGTAAATCAGTACAATAACTATGGAAACAGCATGGAGATTGCTCAAAAAATTCAAAATAGAACTACGTGATCAAGCAATTCCATTTCTGAGTATTTCTGCAAAGAAAACAGAAACACTAACTCAAAAAGATATTTGCATCCCTATGTTCACTGCAGCATCACTTAAAATAGCCAAGATATGGAAACAAACTGTCTGTTGATGGATAAATGAATAAAGGAAATGTTATATATATATATATAGGCATATTATTCAGCCATAAAAAAAGGATATCTTACTGTCTGTGACAACATGGATGGACCTTGAGGGCATTATGCTAAGTGAAATAAGTGAGACAAATAGCATATAATATTACTCATATGTGAAAATTAAAATACAAAAACAATAACAAAACCCAACTTTTAGATATAGAGATCAGACTGGCGGTTGCCAAAGGTGGGTGGGCAGGCAAATAGGTGAAGAGAGTCATAGGATACAAACTTCCAATTCTAAAATAAATAAGTAATGGAGATATAATGTGCAGCATGGAGAAAACAGTTAATAATACTAAATTGCATATTTAAAAGTTGTTAAGAGTGTAGATCTTAGAAGTTCTCATCACAAGGGAAAAAGATCTGTAACTACGTATGGTGATGTATGTTAACTAGACTTATTGTGGTAATCATTTCATAATAAAAACAAATACTGAATGATTATGTTGTACACTTAAAATTAATATAAGGTTGTATGTCAATTATACCTCAATTTAAAAAAAGAGAACTATTAGGAAAATGGACAAGTCCAAAACCATAATGCTAACTGGTAAGTTGCAAACAAAAATGAAACAAGTTATACATTCTTCTCAAGTACGATCACAATATTTTTATAAAAACTGACCATTGTACTAGACTTAAATTCAAGAACACAAAAATTTCTAACTTTATTGTGAATGGAAAGTGTGGTGTATTAGAGACTACACTCTCTGGTCACAATAAAGTTAAAATCAAATAACTAAAAATAGTCAAGAAAAAATTAATACAGGGATCAAAAAAGAAACCATAGGGATAATAAAAAGTATTACAAATTATATCTCGTTGAATGAAGTTAAAGTAGTGCATAGGGGGAGGAAAAAAAGAGCTAAAATAAGTAATGTATTAAAAAGTTATAAGGAGCAGAAAAAAACCAAAGGAAAAAAAAAAAAGAAGCAGAATCTTATGATATAGAAGATAAAATTATATTCCAAAATATGAGGGGGAAAATTATCTCCAGAAGAAACAGGACTGAATTTTTATTAAAACGTTGAATCACTGTTTTTAAAAATCTTCACACATACACAAAAAAATACCCAAGAGACCCAGCTCTGATTTTAACAAGTTCTACCAAACACTCAAAGAACAATTACAATCTTGCTAAAATTATTTCAGAGTTTAGAAATGTTCTGACAACAGACCTAGAGTGTATTATGCTAAGTGAAATAAGTCAGTCAGAAAAAGACAATACTATATGATTTTACTTATATGTAGAATCTAAAGAACAATATTAAAGGAACAAACAAAACAAAAACTCATAGATACAGAGAACAGACTGATGGTTGCCAGAAGGGAGAGAGGTTAGGGGACTGACTGGGTGAAAAAGGTGAAAGGATTGAGAGGCACAGATTGGTAGTTATAAAATAGCCATGGAAATGTAAAGTCAACAATATTGTAATAACTATGTACGGCACTAGCTGCATACTGATAATAACAGGGGGACACTTTGTAAATTATATAATTATCTAACCACTCTGTTGTACATCTCAAACTAATACAAAACTGTAACTGAACGAAAAAAGAAACACACAAAAAAAGAAAGAAAATGCAATGACATAAACAAGAACCTTATAAGAAAATAATAATACAGGCTGATCTCGCTCTCACATATAAGATACTAAAATTCCAAGATAAATACTGTCAAAGCAAATCCTGCAATTTACAAATAATAGATAATATATCATAAATAAGTTAGGTTAAACCTAGAAATCCACAGGAGATTTCACACTAGAAAAATACTTAACGTAGCTCATGATATTAATATATTCAAGGAGAAAAATTATCTGATCATTAAAGTTATGCACAAAAAGGTTACTGAACATATCTTAATGATTAAAACTGATGAAGAATAGAAGGGGCTTTCCCAATCTAACGAAGGATATCGACAAAAGCCGATGTCATAATCAGTAGTAAAAAGTAAAGGGCAGTCCTTTAAAAGCAGAAAAGAATGCAAATAATATTGTATTGTGGGCTTAACCAGAGAAATGAAGCAATTTAAAAGTAAGGAAAAGGTTTAAGAAGTGGAAAGAAACAAAACTGTATTCTTTTATAATTATTGATGATTATTACCTACATAGAGAGCCCAAAAGAACCTACATATAATTAACATTAGAAGGATAATTTAGGGAGGATGTCAATCAGTAGTATAAAAATCAACTATGACAGTTAAAAAGTATTAAAAATAGCATCAAAAATATAAAGTGCCTAGAGTTAAATCTAACACAAGGCATATAAAATACTTATGGACAGAAAGCAATAAAACATGAAAGATCTCCTAAATAAATAGACAGATATACCATATTCATGGATTAGAAGAGTCAATATTACAAATATATCATTCTCCCTGAACTGATCTACAAAGATTCTATGTAATTCCAATGAAAATTCCAGAAAGATGTTTTGGAGAACCAAAGAATGTAATCCTAAAAGTTATATGAGATGGAAGAAAAAATATTTTTTTAAATATATCTTTATTGATTTCAGAGAGAGGGCATGAGAGGGAGATAGAGAGATAGAAACATCAATGATGGAAGAGTCATTGATCGGCTGCCTCCTGCACGCCCCTGACTGGGGATCGAGCCCGCAACTGGAGCATGTGCCCTGACCGGGAATCAAACCCGGATAACCTGGATCCCAGGTCTACGCTCAACCGCTGAGCCAGGCCAGGCAAGAAATTTTAAATTGCTGTAAGAGGCCTGCAGAGGGGGGGTTGTCTTACTGGAAAAAAAAGAAAAAAACATTACTATAAAGCCCTAGTGATTAGGAGATTATTATATTTCTGCACCAATACCACAAAGAGGCAAATAATTAAAAATACAAAGCCCAGAAATCAATCCACATATATGTGCAAACTTGAATTATAATAGAGGTAAAATTGTAGAACAGTTGGTAAAGGATGAATTTTTCAATTAATTATCCATAAAGGAAAAAAAAGAATGTTGACTCCTACTTAGAGGCAGAGACAAAAAATCAATTTCTGGTAAATTAATAATAATGTGAGGGGTGATGTCAGCAGCATGGCAGCATGAGAGGACCCACAGGACTCTTTTAAGTAACAAGTAGGACAGCTATAATTCAACCACAGATTTCCTGTTCAACAAACAAACATGTCTGAAAGTTCCACACACTGACACATCTGAAAGTGGGCATATCCAGGTGAACAGGGAAGACAGGGCAAGGATGCAGATGAAATCCAGCCCTAGCAGTGGCCCAAGAAGATGTGATACCAGTGAAAGGTCAGGGTACGTCCCCCATTAGCAAACCACAGTCAGAGACAGCAATCAATTGGGCCTGGGTGGCTGGCACACACTGAGGCTGAGCTGAGTGTAAGGGGCAGAGAAGTGGTTCATGAGGTGGCAACATTCCACAAACCACCATGACCAAACAAAGAAATCCACACATGCAGGAACCTCCCCATCCTCCTAGGGCCAACTCAGCACTAAAATCCTCACTGGGAAGATTGAGAAAAGGCAGAAAAGAAACGTTCCAGCCTATGTGGTCTGTACTCATTTTGGCTAAACCCACTAGAAAGAACAGAGCCACAGCTGCCCCCCATCACTACAGAGCCTCGTAAAAGCAGCTGGGTCAGTTCAGACAGAGTGGCTCTGCTGGCTCCTCTGACTACAGAAAGACAGCACCAGGAAAATCCCTGAGGCCAGGAGACCCATAAACCATAACTTTCCACCACGGAGGTGCTGTCCCAAGACCAAGGGGAATGAGTACCAGGTCACAAAGGTACTCCTTGGCCAATATGGGGAAAGGGGTGGAGGGGACATCACCTCACAGAGATCATCCCAGTAGCCCCAAAAGTGCAGCTAAGAGAAAATAAAACCTTGTGCTTCAGCACCACCTACTAGAAAACAAAAGAAAGACCTCTATTTATCAACCTACTAAACAGCTAAGAGGCAAATACTTTTTAAAAAATTTTTAAAGAAAGAAAAAGGAAATTTCATTCCCACAAATGGCAGAAAGAGAAATAACCCATCAAGTACAATAAATAACAAGGTAACAAGGGAGTTCAAAAAGAATAAAAAATCTCCAGAAAATAAACTTGAAGACATGGAAGACTATGATTTACATGAAAAGAGAATTCATGATCACAGCTCTGAAAATATTCAATGAGATACAAGAAAACTGAGAAAAATAATTCAATTAGCTCAAAAATAAAATCAACGGCCAAAGGAGTACTTCACCAAAGAGACTGAAACTATAAAAAAATAAAATAAAATTCCGGAGCTAAGGAACTCAATATATGAGGCAAAGAATGAACTAGAAAGACTAGAAAATAGAGGAGACCAGACAGAAGACAAAATTAGTGATACTGAAACTAGAAGTCTAGAAATGACTCAGGTGGAAGAGAGAATAGAGAGTAGAAAGAAAACTGAGAGATCTGCATGAAAACTATCTGACTACATTAGAAAGAGCAACATAAGAATAATGGGTCTACAGGAGGAAAGAGGAAGAAGGGAACGTAGAGCCTATTCAAACAAAAAATAGATGAGAGCTTCCCAAACCTATGGAAAGAACTGGATCTTTGAATCCAAAAGGCTAAAACCTGTTTATCTCAACCCAAAAGGCCTTCTCCAGGACATATTATATTAAAGCTCTCAAAAACCAATGACAAAGAATTCTCAATGCTGCCAGAGAAAAAATGGTAACCTCATCAGATTTATCACAGAAACCCTAAAAGCTGGGAAAGAGTGGAGTCAAATTTTCAAATTATATAGAGAGAGAAATCACCAGCCATGAATAGTATATCTAGCACAGTTAACCTTTAGATATAAAAGAGAAATAAAGGCTCTTCCAAACATACATAAGCTGAAGAAATTTACCACCATAAGACCTGCAATAAAAGATTTTATTGCTGACACAACTGGCTGAAAGGTGTTCTTCTACATGAAACAAAAAGACAAAAGAATACAAAACTGTAAGAAGACTAACAGACAAAGAACAAGGAAATTGCAACTCTTGTTCAGAATACAGCATTAAACACTTAAAACATATCGTAAAGGTCCAAGGAGATAAAAGCATTAAATAAAAACTAAAAAAGACAATAGCTACTGCAATTTGAAACTGAATGCACAGCATAAAAAATAATTTGTGAAAACAAAAGCATAAAAGGGGAGGGGGATTAGGAATATACTTGCACAGGTAAATGAAGATAAGATGCAATCAGAAGAAGAAAAGAGTATTGTAAATAGGAAACGTTTTGCCCCCATAAACTTAATGGTAGTCACAAAACAAAAATCTAGAATTGAGACACATAACAAAAGAGGAAATGGAGAAAAAAAATCAAAGACCACCACCAAACCAGAGTAACAGACTGAAACACAAGGGTAAAGAAACAACGGAGATGCACTGCTACCAGAAAACAAAAGATAAAACGGCCAAAGGAAATCCTCATACATCAATAATCACAATAAATATAAAAGGACTGAATTCATCAATTAAAATACACTGAGTATGATGATGGGTAAAAAAACAAAACCTAACAGCGCTGGCTGTTAACAGACTATTAGGCCCCGCACCAAAGGGTCTCAGGTTCAATTCCCAGTCAAGGAAGAGCACGTACCTGGTTTGCAGGTTCGATCCCCTACCCTGGTCTGGGTGCATGTGGGAGGCAACCAATCTGTCTCTCTCACTTCAATCTCTTTCTCTCCCCCGCCCCCCACCTGTCCCCTGACCTCCCTCCCTCTCTTCCAATATCTCTAACAATCAATGGAAAAAAATATCCTCAGGTGAGGATTAACAAAAACCAAAACAGAGGAAAACAAAACAAAACCACCTAACTATATCAGGAGACACACCTCGGTTGCAAAGACAAACATAGAATTCAAAGTGAAAGGGTGAAAAATTATTCTCCAAGCAAATGGCATCCAGAGAAGAGTGGGTATAGCCAGACTTATATCAGACAAATATTGATTTCAAAATAAAAACAGGTAACAAGAGACAAAGATGGACATTTTATAATGATAAAGCAGACAATACATCAAAAACATATAAAACTTATAAACATATATGCACCCATTCTGGGAGCAATACAATATATAAAGCAACTACTAACACAACTAAAGAAAGAAACTGACAGACAATTATAGCAGAGGCTCTAAACACCCCACTGACAGCAACAGAAGGGTCATCCAAGCAGAATATCAATATGGAAATATCTGCCTTAAATCAGACATTAGACCAAACATAATCGACATTTATAGAGCTTTTCATCCCAGAACACCAGAATACACGCTGTTCTCTAGGGCACATGGAACATTCTCAAGAATAGAGCGTATATCGGGGCATGAAGTGAGCTTCACCAAATTTAAGAATACTGAAATTATATCAAGCATATTCTCTGATCACAACGCTTGAAAACTGGAAACCAACAGCAAAAAGGAAGCTGGAAAAACCATAAATATGTAGAGATTAAACAACACGTTACCAAACAATGACTTGGTCAAAGAAGAAATAAGAGAAAAGATCAAAGTAGAGATACATAGAAACATTCCATCCCCAGTCAGGGTTCTGATGGGAAGCAACTGGTTGATGTTTCTCTCTCTCCACCTTCCTTTCTCTCAAAATCAATAAAAAAACATATCCTTGGGTGAAGATTAAAAAAATAACAACAAAGATACATAGAAATAAATGAGAATCACAATAGACATTAAAATTTGGGAAGTTTATAGCATTACAAGCCTACCTCAAGATACAAAAATCACGCCCAGCTAGTGTGGCTCAGTGGTTGAGCATCTACCCATGAACCAGGAGATCACAGTTCAATTCTAGTCAGGGCACATGCTCAGTTTCAGGCTCGATTCCCAGTAGGGGGCACGCAGGAGGCAGCCGATCAATGACTGGTACAATATTCACAAATCAAAAAACGTGATACATCACATAAACAAAATGAAAGACAAAAATCACATGATCATATCAATAGATGCAGAAAAAGCATTCCCTTCCTCTTTCTGAAATCAATAAAAACATTTTGGGGGGAAAATTGCAACTAAACAATCTAATATTTCACCTTTAAGAACTAGAAAAAGAAGAACAAATGAAGCTAAAAGTCAGTAGAGGAAAGAAAATAATTAAATTTAGAGCAGGATTAAATGAAATAAAGAATAAAAGACAATAAAAACTTAATCCAACAAACAGCTAGTTCTTTGAAAAAATTAATAAAACTAACTCCTGGCTAGACTCACTAAAGAAAAAAGAGAAAACTCACATAAACAAAATCAGAAATGAAAGAGAAGTTACAATGAACAGCAGAGATAAACAAAGGACGATACACCATCAAATTGATAACTCAGAAGAAATGAACAAGTTCTTAAAAATATATAAGCTTCCTAAAACTGAATCATGAAGAACTGGAAAAATCTAAATAGACCAATCAACAGTAAGGAAATTGAAACAGTCATCAAAAACCTCCCAAAACATAGCCCTGGGGCCAGGTGGCTCAGTTGGAGAATCGTCCCATTCCCCAAAAGGCTGCAGATTTGATTTCCGGTCAGGACCCATGCCTAGGTTGCAGGTTCGATATCAAGTCAGGGTGTGTATGGGCGGTAACAGATTAATGTTTCTCTCTCACATCAATGTTTCTTTCTTTCTCTCCCTCTCTCTCCCTTCCTTACTCTCTCTAAAAATCAATAAACATGTCCTCAGGTGAGGATTCGGGAAAAAAATGTGGAGAGCCATTTACATATGGACGATTCAACAGACATGAACATGAGCCTACTAAGGTCCCAGAACTATCTTTTCATTTGAGAACTAAAGGCTAACCAAGATTATCACTTTAAAGTGGATAATGAGCCCTATCTGGCTGAGTGGTTAGGGCATCAGCCCACAGATTGAAGGGTCCACGGTTTGATTCCAGCCAAGGGCACGTACCCTGGTTGCAGGCTTGATTCCCGGCCCTGGTCGGGGCTTATGCCGAAGGCAACCAATTGATGTGTCTCTCTCACATCAATGTCTTTCTCTCTTTCTCTCTCTTCCTCTTCCTTCCACTCTCTCTGAAAAGGCAATGGAAAAAATATACTCAGGTGAGGATTAAAAAAAAAAAAAAGAGTGCTCATTTTAGGGCTGGTGCAAAGGATGAATTGAACATTGTTGAAAAAAAGGCAATGAATTATGAATACAGTCCAATTTAAGTAACACTGGCAACCAAAACTATCTATATAGCCAATGTTTCCCTTAGGGGCTTTGAAATAACACCGCTTGTGGTCTACACTTGGTTCAGAGCCTGTACACAGTGGACAGCACTCAGTAGCTGTGGAGGGAGACGCAGAATCAGAACACGCAGAGGAAGAGGGTGTCAAACCCCCACGTACATCTGGAAGGGGATCTGCCCCTAGAAATGGTAGCAAGGTTCCACAGATAAAAGTGAAACTTAATGATGAAGATAATGAGTATAATGAGGAGGGAGCTGAAGAAAAAGCTCCAATAAAGAAATCTATACATATCAAACTAGAATGAAAAAGACTTTAAAAAAAAAAAAGGCAGGAAAAACTTCTGAAACATCAAAAGGACCTAGCTCTGTAAATAACATTAAATAAAAAATTCAGGAAAATCAAGAAAAACAACAATGAACAGTCCTCATATATTGAGCCCAAAAATAAAGAGAGAGGAAAGGAGACAAATAAAGCTCACACTGAGTATCATCAACAACCCATATTGAAATCTTCTATTTAAGTATCAATCCCCTTTCTGGATGGAAGCAATCTCACTCTTAACACTAAACACACACACGCACACATGCACACATGCACACACACACAGACACAAACTTGTACATGAGTGTTATAGTAGCATTATTCGTAACAGCCAAAAAGTGAACACAATCCAAATGTCCATCAACTAATGAACAAAACAGTACATCCAAGCTGATAAAGAGAAATTTTATCCCTGCTGATACAAGATACAGCATGGATGAATACTGAAAACATGCTAAATGAAAGAAACCAGACATAAAATGTCACATATTGTATGATTCTATTTATCTGAAATGTTCAGAACACATAAATCCATATACACTGAAAGAGATTAGTGGTTGCCAGAGGCAGGGGAAGGGGGGACATAGAGATTAATTGCTAATAGGTATCTGGTTATTTTTCAAAGTGATAAAAATGTTCTGGAATTATATAGTGATGATAATTGCACAACTTTATGACTGCTTTAAAAGACACTGAGAATTGTATGCTTTAAAAGGGTCACTATTATGGTATGTGAATTTTTTATCTCAACACAAAAAATCCCTACTCCACCCCCCAAAATAAAGCAAAAGGACAAGCCACAAAATAGAAGTTATCTGCTATACATATAAATGACAAGAGACTTTAGGAAATACTAGAAATAAGAAAATGACCCCCAAAAAATCCCCATAAGGAACACAAATTACCATAAACAATTGAAAATAAGCTCTAGCTCATTCCTGATGAGGGAAATGCAAATGAAAACCACAGTGAAAACTATTTCATATCCAACTGAAAAAAATTACCAAATGAAGGCAAGGCCATACACAAAAACAAAACTTGGACATGCTGCCAGTGAGAATGTAAAATGGTACTGCCATTTTAGCAAATCTGGTATCATTTAGTATACTCAAAGATATGCATACTCTGGCCAAGCAATGCCATTCCTAGGCACATGGCATGTCCTAGAAAATCTGTTTACATGTGAACCAAAAATACAGCACCTGTTTATGAAAAGCAACAAATTAGAAACAGCCCACCCAATAAGATAAAAATAGAATGAACAAATAAGGTTGCTATCTGTTAGCATACAATCAAACAATACAACTGAAGAAAGTAAGGAATGAAAATAAGAAAACTTCTAGAAAAAAAAAAAAAAGGCAGTCAGAATAAAGTTGAAATGTATGGAAAAATCAACATTATCTTCTATAAGAAGACAAATAATCATTCTTAGAATATATTAAGCAGTAAAATCAAACACTTACTTGCTTCTTTTTCAGTTTAAGGATCTGCTGCTCTACTTTCGCAATTTCTCGATCTACACGATCCATGCTCTGTATTAACTCTTCCTTTGAAAGTTTTGAAGGTGAAGCATTTTGATCATCTCCACATGGTTGCCCAGAGATTGGAGAGGATGGAGCTTCATGTTTGCCTCCAAATGCTGGATCCTTTAGGGAAGAAAACCGAGAACAATTTATTCCTCCCTAAAAGCCAATGTTAGTGTCAAGATTCTATTAACTGAAAAAGTCAATTTTAAAATGCAAGTGATGGTCATTGGCACCAATTCAACACCAACAGGAATCCCCAATTTTGGATGCTGTTAAGAAGGAAACTTTATTCAGTGCAAACAGCTCAATAGTGCTACAGCGTGACTTTTAAAACAGCAAGGCTGAGGCTGCCTTCGGACCAGGTCGCTCTTCACGTAGGCAGCGCCGCTCTGCTTCACTCTGTTCTGCCCCATGATGGTTCAGTGTCTCAGCTATAACAGCGGAAACACAGTCTTCAGTGGAAAGTGCACTCTCCAAGCCGGAAAGGTGCTGGCTTATACAGAAAGAAGTTCCTCGCCCTGGTCCCTGATTGGTCCACCCTAATGGAAATGAGGACACAGTTTGATTGGCCCAAAGGCACTGTCCTGATTGGTCAGAAGAGCTGCTCTGGTTGGTTGGAGCTGCATAGCTCTGATTGAATGGGGAAAAACCTCAATCCTATTGGTTGAAATAATAGAAACTCCTTCAGAAACGCTGTCTCAGATGGCAGAAACAGTGCAAGCAGGCAGTTCAATGTGGATACAGGCACCTCAGTGAAGTGCAGGTTATGTGAGAGGCTCCCATATGGGAACTGCTGCTAGGCTCTATTTTTTTTTTTTGAGCCCCGTTAGCCACCAGGAGCCCTTCTTAGCAGGTGTCTTTTTTTCCCTTCAGGGTTCACAAAAACACAGCAGAGCCATGTGCACTATTTCTCTATATGGAGTCCTATAGTAATTTTTGTACACACACAACCTCCAGTGATGTTTATACCACTTTTATCATTTAGATATATCAGTCACTATTTTGAAGATCCTAAAAGCTATACAGAATTAGGTGACAGGTTGGATGACCAACCTTCAGTATAACAATACTGAGACTACAGAGAATTTCTGGGGGGGAAATAATGGAATCATGACAAAGGAAGATACCAATTTCTCAGCCATTTTTTTGCAATGGTTCTTCAAAAAATCTGAATATGTAGGCTGGAAAATAGTATAAACTACAGGTAAAAATCTGTGTGTCTACATAACTTAACTATGATATGGTTAAGAGTTCCTATCAAAAAGTTTTCAGGCTTTGCAAGGGCCAGTTCTGAGACACAGAAGTTAGGAAAATGACCTAGAAACTTTTGTTGCTACTATCACCTAGGCCTATCCTTATAAAGGGCAACTAAATGCAGTGCATATAACATCTCTTTAGCCAAATATATTATACCATTCCACCTCAAAATCAGCAGGGAACTGCAGCAGAATAAAAGCCCCTCTACCCAAAATCTACCATCTGGTATATACATACATACACATCCCCTATTAATTTCCAGTCTAAGGTAAAGATATAAGCAATACTGTAAAGCACATGAATTTCAGATTAAGAAACAGTTTTCTTCAGGCTATAAGAGGTCTAGAACAAGCATAGTTCATGGGACTATAGTTGTTCTAATTCTGTGAAGAATGCCATTGGTATTTTCATGGGAATTGTATTGAATCTGTATATTGCTTTAGGTAATAAGGACATTTTAACAATAGTAATTCTTCCAATCCATGAGGAAGGTACATATACCCTTCCATTTATTTGTTTATTCTTCAACTTCTTCAATATCTTAATAGTTTTCAGAGTACAGGTATATCACCTCTTTGGATAAATTTATTCCTAGATATTTTATGGTTTTTGATACAATTATAAATGGGATTATTTTAATTTCACATTGAAACATAACAAAACATAACAGATTTCTGTACATTGATTCTGTACCCTGCAACTTTAATGAAGTCATTTATTAGTTCTAAGAGGTTTTTGGTGGAGTCTCTAGGGTTTTCTATATATAGTATCATGTTATCTGCAAATAATGACAATTCTATTTCTTCCTTTTGGATTTGGATGCCTTTTATTTCTTTTTCTTGTCTGACTGTTGTGGCTAGGGCTTTCAATACTATGCTGAACAGAAGCGGTGATAATATCCTTGTCTTGTTCCTGATCTTAGAGGTAAAGCTTTCAACTTTATACTACTCAGCATACTAGCTGTAGATCTGTTATACATAGCACTTACTACGTTGAGTAATGTTCCTTCTACACCCACTTTGTTTAAAGTTTTTACCAGGAAAGGATATTGAATTTTGTCAAATGTTTTTTCTGCATCTATTGAGATAATTATACAGTTTTTATCCTTTATTTTGTTAATGTGATGTATCATGATGATTGACTTACAAATGTTGAACTATCCTTACATCCCTATGATTAAGCTCTTAAGATCTCTTTCTGCTAAAAAATCCGTAACTAGGTATTACATTTGCGGTAATTATTCAGTAATGGAATAAGACCTTTATTCAATTTTTTCTTTTCTTTTTTCAAAATGCTGCAAAATAGCCCAGCTGGTGTGGCTAGTGATTGAGCATTGAACTATGAACCAGGAGGTCATGGTTCAAATTCCTGGTCAGGGCAAATGCCTGGGTTGTGGGCTAGATCCCCAGTAGGGGGCATGCAGGAAGCAGCCAATCAATGACTCACTCTCATCATTGATGTTTCTATCTCTCTCTCCCTCTCCCTTCCTCTCTCTGAAAAAAATTAAAAATAAAAATAAAAAAATGCTGCAAAATACTTCTTTTGTACCCATAAACTATAATAGATATTTCATATGATGATGAACAGGGTATCAAAACTCCCTGAAGTTTAGTTCATTTCTAGCTTATGACAAAGAGCTTATTCCCATCCAATTTATTTTGTAAATTTTCAAATTTACATTAACAGTGGAAAGTTGAATATAATAGATATTTATCCTTCATCTAGATTCACTAGTTAATATTTTACTTTGTTTTCTCTCTACACATATATATACACCTAGCTTACTGTCCTTGGTTCAACTATGTGAAAATAAATTGCAGACACCCACTATCTCTTAAATCACTTTTCACTGCATAAAAACTCAAAGAAAATACGTGGGTATTTATTTACCTAATTTCAGGGTGGGAAGGGCCATTATTCATAAAAGTAAACTATATGAAAAAAATTTGCTAATAAAAAGAGGGAGAGAATAAGAGATATTAAAGTATGATAGTAGAGGGGTTAACATTTTATTGTTAGGAGTTTTAAAGAATTAGTTTATTCTCTCTAAATAAATATTTATTCAGTTTCTAATAAGTGCCAGGTTTAAAGATAAGCAAAATGAACACTTTAGAAAGATAAACTCTGCTTAATCCCTTCACCTTTTCACCTGGCCCCGAAACCCCCTCCCCTCTGACAGCTGTCACTCTGTTCTCCATCTATGAGTCTGTTTCTATTTTGTTTGTTAGTTTATTTTGTTCATTAGATTTTAACATATGAGTGAAATCATATGGTACTTGTATTTCTCTGACTGGCTTATTTCATTTCTTAGCATAATACCCTCTAGATCCATCCAAGCTGTCCCAAATGGTAAAAACAAAAACACAAAAAACCTCACAGACACAGACAACAGAATGGTGATTACCAAAAGAAAAGGAATTGCGGTAAGGTAGTAGAGGGTATAGGGGAGAAAAATGGTGATGGAAGAAGACTTGATTTGGGGTGGTGAATATACACAATACAATAGAGAGTTGATGTATTATAGAATTGTATACCCGAAACCTATAATTTTATTAACCAATGTCACCTTAATATATTCAATTAAAAAAAAACAAAAACACAGCAACAAAATAAGGGAATACACAAACACTTTTCTTTAAAGAAAGGCAAATAATAATAAACAGAGAGAAAAAGAGGTTTGATCTTAGTTGAACCTTCACATAAATACACATTGCTTGAAATGCCACAAAATATAGCTGCATATTAAAAGTAATTATCTCCAAGATACAGAAATACAGGTAACTTTTTACCTTTGTATTTATGTTTCCTAAAGAACATATTTTCTACATAAATTAGAAAAATAATGTTTTTTCTTTAAAAATCATAAGCATTCTTAAACCTTACCTAAAATGTGTTTTCTCCATGTAACAAGTTAATAAACTGCAACTGAATTTCAGATTATTTAAATTTAACAAAATTATGGTGGTCCTGAGTACCTCTAACTGCATTTTACAGCCCAGCAAGCCAGTACAAAATCTTGAGAGTTATTCGATAGCAATTTTTCTTTGTAACAGTCCTTAGATTGTTTTCATTTACTAAAAAGTCAAAAGTACTGACTTCAAAAGTCTGGAACAGTAAGTCTGTGGTTTTTAGTTTTGTTTAACAAAATTCTTACTTTCCCATAGCACTAACCTTTAGAGACTGGCGTAACTGGACTCTCCTTTAGGCATGATGCCTGAATACGGCTAAATAAACATTAGAGACCGACTTCCACAGGGTAAGGGAACAAATATTTACCTTCTTTGCATCTGCAGAAGACCTCAACCCTTCTGGCAGCATGTGCACTAAAGGTAAGACCGCAGCACTGACACGCTGGAAATGGGAATCAGAAACCTGCTCCAAACGTGGTCGCTTGGATTCCAGTGAATCATGATCCACTGGGGACGGGCCTGGGTGAAACTGTTCATATCCAGGTCTCCTTTCTTGAGGCCTAATACATACAAAGAAAATAAACACTTAAAAATTTTTAAATGATGAACCACTTCCTGCTAGTATCTCTGGTTGGACTTTTAAATAAATGAAAAAATTAGCTTTTAAAGTGAATCTCTGGCCCCTCCTCCCTCACCCCAGAAGAATATACACCTCACTATAAAGTACTATTAAAATTTGAATTCTAATAGAAAAATTTTCTGCAGCAGAGGCTAGTGGTAAAGAAGTGAAAGACATAATAAAAGATTTCAATTTGCAAAAAACTTAAAGTTGCTAAAGAATATCTATAAAATAGTATTTTTAAACCTATAATATAATTATTGAATTCAGTATAATCTAGACTAGAATAACGTCATTCTTAACCAATTAAAAAAAAAAAAGCTAGCCTGGCCAGTGATGCTCAGTGGTTAAGCATCAACTCATGCACCAAGAGGTTGCCAATTTGATTCCTGCTCAGGACACATGCCCGGGTTGCAGGCGGCATGCAGGAGGCAGCCAACTGATGTTGATGCATCAATGTTTCTATCTCTCCCTCTCCCTTCTTCTCTTTCTAAAACCAATAAAAACATATATTTTTTTAAAATACACTTGGGTGAGGATAAAAAAAAACTAGTTCAGTTGGTTGGAGCGTTGTCCTGTAAACCAATGGGCTGTGGGTCCATTCCCAGTCAGGGCACATAACTAAGTTGCAGGTTCAATTCTCAGTCGGGGTGTGTTCAGGAGGTAACGATGCGTCTCTCTCCCTCTCTCTCTCTCTCTCTTCCCTTCTTTCTCCCTCCTTCTCCCTCTCTAAAATCAACAAACATATCCTCCAGAGAGGATTAAAAAAAAATCTAGCAATTGCTACATGGACAGACAAATGACTTGAGTTGTGAGCTATTATGAAGGCTTGAAGAGTCTCTTGAATGGAAATGCAACACTGTTTTAAAGATATAATTCTGACCCCCTAAATATGTATTCTGTCTAGTTTCCCCAGGTATTAAGTGTCTTGAAGGTCAAGAATCTGTCTTTGATTTCTTTAAATGATATACTGTACAGAGTACTACATATGGGTATTTGATCATTTGACTTTTCATTTTCTACCAAGGTATTTACAGAAGTGATATTTTGTTTTAAACACAAATGTATCAAAAATAATATTTTTAGGAGTATCATAAATGTTTACTTTTTATACTCGTAAGAGAGAAAATACCACAGCAATTATGTCTTCCTTTAATGTCCCCCTAACATTTAGTCTGATCTCTCAGAATAAGGAAGGTGTAAGAACAATGAGAATGTAAAGCTCTGTCTTATTTCAATTATCCTGGTGACACATATTTAGTTAAAGATTACATTTTACAAATGTTTTTATCTTTTTGGCATTATATCATCTTTCCATAGGCTCAAAGAAAAAACACAACACAACATTTCATTGACATGATAATCATTGGGTTTCATTTTTTAGGATCAATGATGAAACAAACCCTGAAATCTATAAAATTATTATACTTCAAAATTGTGAAATCTCATTTAAGACATAAAATCCATTATCTTCTTAAAATTCACAATGGTGTCACGAAAAGTAATGGAGTAGGAAGCTTCAGAAACAATACAAAGATGCCTGCTTTTGCTACTTATATTCAATGTAGTATTGGGGGTTGTCAGAGCACTAGATAAGAAAAAAAATAAAAGGCACCCAAATTGGAAAGAAAGAAGTATTTCTATTTGCAGATGACATGATCCCATATCTAGAAAACTCCAAAGAATCCATACAAAAAAGTTAGAGCTAATTATGAATAGAGCAAAATTACAGGATATAAAAATCAACATGCAAAAATCAGTTTTATTTCTATACATTAGCAATGAATAATCTGAAAGTGATATTAAGAAAACAATTCCATTTATAATAACATCCAAAAAAACAGAATAGGAATAAATTTGACCAAAGAGGCTCAAAACATGCACCTTGAAAAACATGAAACTGCTGGAAAAAATTACGGAAAACTTAAATACTAAGGCATCCCATATTACGTATTAAAGAGTTAAGATTGTTAAGATGACAATACTACACAAAGCTATCTACAGATTACATTGAATCTATAATAAAACCCCAATGGCGTTTTTTTTGGAGAAAGAAAAATCCATCATAAAATTCACAAAGAATGACAAAGGGCCCCAAATAGCCAAAACAATTTTGGAGAGGAAATGCAAAATTGGAGAACTTGCTACAAAGCTACAGTAATCAAGAGTGTGGTACTGCCATAAGGATAGATATACAAACCAATACTTTTGAGAGCCCAGAAATAAACTCTCACATCTGTAGTGAGCTGAATTTAAACAAGGGTGCCAAGACCATTCAGTGGGGGAACAATAATTTCTTCAATAAATCATACCGGGGAAACTGGATATCCACATGCAAAAGAATGAAACTTATCTTACACTATATGCAAAAATAACTCAGAATATGGACTTAAAACAGTAAGATCCAAATCTGTAAAACGCCTAAGGGGGGGGAAAAAACCATAGGGAAAATCTTCCTAACCTTGGATTTGGCAATGAATTCCTGGATATCATGCTAAAAGCCTTGGCAACAAATAAAAAACAGACAAATTGGACTTCAACAAAATTAAAACTTTTGTACTTCAAAGAAAACCATCAAGAGTGTGAAAAGAAATCCACAGAATAGGAGAAAATATTTGCAAATCATGTATTTGATAAGGTTTTAATATCTAGAATATATAAGAAACTCCTACAATCTACCAATAAAAAGATAACCAACCCTCACCCAAAAAAGACACATTTCTCCAAAGATGATATACAAGTGGCCAAGTACATGAAAAAACGCTCAACATCATTCATCATTACAAAAATGCAAATCAAAACCACAATGAGATGCCCTGGCCGATGTGGATCAGTGGTTGGAGTGTCAGCCCACAAACCAAAGTTCAATTCCTGGTCAAGGGCACAACTCACATGGGCTGCAGGTTCAGTCCCAAAACACAGCAGGGGCACCTGCAGGAGGCAACAAATTGATGTCTCTCTCACATCAATGTTTCTCTCTCCCTCTCCCTCTCCCTCTCCCTCTCTCTCTCTCTCTCTCTCTAGAAAATCAATGGAAAAAATATCCTCGAGTGAGGATTAACAAACAAACAAACAAACAAATGAGATATCATTTCATACCCAGTAGGGTAGCTTAATTTTTAAAAAAAAATAATAACAAGTCCACAAAGATATGGAAAAATTGGGACCACATGCACTATTTGTGATATTGTAAAACTGTGCAGCTGCTTTGGCAAAGAGTGTGGCGGTTCCTCAAAAAGCTAAACATAGCACTGGCTGGTGCAGCTCAGTGGTTAGAGCATCAGCACACACACCAAAGAGTCTCAGGTTCAATTTCCAGGCAAGGGCATGTACCTGAGCTGCAGGTTCCTTCCTGGACCCCAGTTGGGAATGTACAGGAGGCAACCAATTAATGTGTCTCTCTGACATCCATAATTCTCTCTCTCTCTCCCCCACCCCCACCTCTTGACCCTTCTACTCTCTTAAAACTCAATGGAAAAAATATCCTCTGGTAAGGATTAACAACAAAAAAAGTTAAACACAGAATTATCATATGACCTAGCAATTTCACCTAGGTATATGACCAAAAGTATTGAAAACAGGAACTCTAAACAGATATTTATACAACCATGTTCATAGCAGCAATATTTAAAAAATCCAAACATGACAACAACCCAAAATCAATAAGACACAACAGAAGTCCTAAGAGGGAAGTTCATAGCACTACAGGCCTACCTCAAAAAGCAAGAAAAACTTTTAGTAAACTATCTAACCCTGCAAATTAAAGAATTAGAAAGCTCCCCTGTGAAGCAGTCCAAACCAGGGCTTTTGTTTGCCGGGAGTTTTTTTTACTACTGCTTCAAGTTCATCAGTTGTTAGCCAATGCAGGTTTTCTGATCCTTCCTGATCCAGTTTTACATGATCTCACTCATATGTGGAATCTATAGACAAAACAGGCTGAGGGACAAAATAGATCCAGAGACACAGAAGCATGGAATAGACTGATGAATCTCAGTGGGAGGGCGGGGATGGGGGAGTGGGTAGGGAGAGATTAATCAAAGAACTTATATGCATATATGCATAACTCATGGACACAGACAATAGTGTGGTGAAGGCCTGGGGGGGTGGATGTGGAGTGGAGGGGATCAATGGGGGGAAAAGTGGGGGATATCTGTAATACTTTCAACAATAAAGATAAATTTTTTTAAAAATCCAAAACGTGGAAACAACCTATGTCCATTAACAGATGAATGGATAAACAAAATTGATATACATTCCGTGGACTATTATCCAGCCACAGAAAGGAATAAAGTTCTGACACTTGCTATAATATAGATGTATTTTAAAAACATGCTAGGTAAAATAAGCCAGACACAAAAGGAAAACTATTATATGGTTTCATTTACATAAAATATCTATAATAGGCAAATTCATAGAGACAGAAAGTAGATTAGAGGTTACCAGGGACTGGAAGGAGAGGAGAATTACTGCTTAATAGGTACAGATTTTCTTTGGGATGAGAAAATTATAGAAATAGTGATGATGGCTGCACCACATTGTGAGTGTACTTAATGCCAACAAATCAGAACACTTAAAAACAGTTAAAGTGGTAAATTTTGTTATGTATATTTTACTACAATAAAAAAATTCACAGGAACTTAATTCTCAGAACCAATACTATTAAAGACTAGCCTAGGAAATAGAGATCTCAAATTCCAGCATAAAATTTTACATTAGACGATTACTACTGCTTTAAAGAATGATTCAGGCTCTTTTTCACCAGTTACTCTTTTCCAATTCACTAAACTCACTGGACTCTGACTTTATTTCCCATCATTTTATTTTATTCCAATAGTTCACCACTCACTACAGTCAGCAATGACCTCCAAACACTGAAAAAAAAAATAGTATTTTTAGACAGATGCTAACTTATCTGCTATACTTTGTTCTTCTCTTACCCCTTCCTTCCTGAAACTTCCATCTGTTGGTTTCCAGGACACTATCTTCCCTGGCTGTCATATTCTCACAGTCTTCTGTGGGCACATACAGTGAGTTTCCACAGGGGATACCAGCATTGAGAATTTTAAAACAATCAACTTCCAGAGATTCTGAACTTCCATATACACTCTTTACTTAAAATGACCTATCTTGAGAGGCAGTGTGGTAGAGTGGATGGTGCACTGCATTATGCTTTAGAAGTGCTGAATTTGAGTCTCAGGTCTGGCACATACTAGCTGTGTGATGTTGGCACCCATTAAACATCTCTAAACCTCAATTTCTTTCCTCATCTATAAAATTATTGTTGCTATTATAAAAAAACTGACTTACCAGATAATAATCTGTGGGTCTCCTTCCCCTACTTCTTTTTCACAATTGCCCTTCTGTCATTTTATAAAGAAAAGCTTAAGTCTCCCTCTTCCTGTATCTTGCACTGGAGCAATGACTGACTATCAAAGGGTAAACACCTGTAGAGCAGCAAAGAAATCCTTCGGCAAGCTAAAAGTTCCCAAATATTTGATTTTAAGAAGATTATGGAACTTAAGTTTTAAACTGATATTTTCATCTTAGATAAGAATGTGATTTGGGGCATGTACAGCATAAGAAGTTATTTGTGAACAAGATTTCTTCAGCAAAATAAAAAATAAGAATAGAGTACATGCTGTTACATTCATTCTATCAATAAGTAACATTTTAAAACAACCCCATCTATCTCATTGAAGCATGAACGCATTTCTATAAAATTTTACTTCTATTTAATAAATTTGTTACTCATTTTCTTAAATGATTGTTGTTTGATTGATTTTATAATAATTCTAATGTGTACCAGAGTAGGTGGAAGTTACACTCACTTCCTCCCAGGAGCAAATCAGAATTACAACTAAATCATACAACATTAAAGTGAATAACCAACCTAAGTCTAGTTGAACATAAGTCTTAAAACTCAGGACATACAGAAAAAGCCACAGAGACTGGTACAAAGGCAGAGAAGCAAAAAGAGCTGGCCCTGCACTGACATTCAGCAATTAAGAATTGGAAGGGATACCTCAGCTGCAAAGGTCCCACTGAGGAGAAAGGGGTCTCGACCCCTAGGTCCAGCTCCCCAGCCCAGAACACCAGTATTGGGAAGAGGAGCCACATAATATCTGGCTGAGAAAATCAGCAGAAATTCCATCTGCCAGGGTGAGATCAAAGAATGCTAGAAACACAGGTGCCTTCTTAAAGGGCCAGTGCACAAAATCTCATTTGTGGACACTTACCCCAGGCTCCAACAAAGGGACGGTAGCTCAGAGAAGACTGGAGTCATACAGGGACAGACTGGGTTGTATGGCTTCAGAGGGAGAGCTAGAGAAACATCCACCATTTTCACTGTGCTGAGTCCCTCTCCCATATCACCCACAGATGCCATATTTTCTGGGTGTAGCTTTCCCTTACACATAGCATCAGCCCCACACTCCCAACTCCTTGTGGAGCCACTCTGCCAAGTTCATGTTCTGTGGAAGAATCAGCTAGCTGTCGCCAGCTTGGGACCGCTGCAGTCTTTCTTGTAAGGCTCTTGAAGAGGTGCAGGCAGATGCAGGAGCCATCAGAGACACAAAGGGAGAGACTGAGTGGAGTGCTTTAGGCAAGGGCCATTTTCTCCCAGTGCTCCCAACTGACTACATTCCTCTTCCCCATGATAGAGGCCTGCAGAAATGCACTAATCACACCATCCAGACTATCTGGGAACGTGCCATGCCAAACTTGCACCTTTTGAAGGAATCTGTTGGCTGCAGCCAGCCTGGGGCCGAGGAAATCTTTCTTGAGAAGTTCTCGAGGACATCCGGACAACTTCAGGGGGTGTCAGAGACACCCAGGGAGAGACTGAATGGAATGGCTTTAGGTGAGGGCCACATTTCCCTTTGCGGGATAGCAATACTGCCCTGTGGCATCAGCCTGGGAAGATGCACTAGGCCTACCCTCCCAAATAACCTGAGGCCCTGCCCGAGCCCAAGTTCCCACCCTGTAGAGGAGTCCGCTGGCTGCTGGCCACCCTGGGCCTGGTTGCAGTGTTTCTTCAGTAACTTTCGAGAAGATCCAGGCAGACTCAAGGTGCATGAAATATACAAAGGGAGAGGCACAAGTCGTGTGGCTTGCCAAGGAGGGCCATTTTTCCCCGCTCGAACCAACCACTGACATCGTTCCTGTGACAGCCCTCCCTCCATGTTGCCAAATCTTAATCTGTTTTAGCCTGATGACTCTACTGGTCTCACCCTGATGACTTCCTGAGACCCCACCGAACAGCAAAGGCCCACAGGCACCAAGCAGATGGTGGCTGCCCTTGGTGTACCCTGAAACTTTTGCTGAGTGGCCTCAGACCCAGCACTGGTGCCAAGTTTGAATCACTAGTAACTTGGTGAACAATAATCACCCCTACCTAGTAACTCACTGAGAACCTGCCTCACGCAACTCACATACTACCAGAGGCAATTTCAGTGGATGAGCCTAACAGGCAGCCAGCAGGCAAAGGCAAAGGCAAAGGCAAAGGCAAATCTCAGGGTGCCTTGGGCATTTTGCTGACCTACACAAGGCTTTGTATTAGTGGAAGCCCCAGTATGCAACATGGCCCCTCCAACTAACACCCAGGCCCAGCAGAGGAAGCCACTAACCGTAGATGGCTTTAAAGCTCCTAACGAGTAACCCAGGGCTGGTCACAGCCATTGTCTGACTGACCTGCACCACAATCCCTCCCAAGAGGCCCCAGAACCAACACACCAAGTGGATGACTTCAGACTTCTTCAGAGTTAAGACCCGATTAGCTCCAAAAGCTGTACTCCCAAAGGGAGATCTCCACAGGCACCAGTTGCTTCTGTAGACAATTCAAAATTCTGCTTTGTGGGGTCAGCCCCCGCACAATAGCTCACACACTGTGGTAGGGTCAATGCTCACTGTCAGCCAGCCTGAGTGTCAACACCCACAAATAGGCCAACAGCAATCAAGACTCAATTATAACAGGAGAGCTCACATAACTCACACAAGGGACATTCATGAAGCATCTAGCTCAGGTAATCAGGGAGACTATACCATTGAGGCCCACAGGGAACCTACTACATAAGACCATCCTACCAAGACTGGGAGACAAGGCAGATCTATATAACACACAAAAACAAATAAAGACAGGCAGCGAAAACGGGAAAACAAAGAAACAAGCTCCAAATGAAACAAAAGGAGAAATTCCCAGAAAAAGAACTAAATGAAATGGTGCAGGCACTCTTATTAGATAGAGTTCAAAATAAGGGTTACAAGAGTGCTCAAGGAACTTAGAGAAAGAATGGATGAACTCAGTGAGAACTTAATCAAAAAGTTAGTAAGCATAAAAAAGGACATAGAAATCATAAAAAAAGAACCAGTCAGAAATGAAGACTACAATATCTCGAATGAAGAATGCACTGGAAGGAATAAACAGTAGGTTGGATGAAACAGAGGATCAAATCAGCTATTTGGAAGACAAGGTAGCAGAAAACATCCAATCAGTGAAGCAAAAAAAAAAAAGAATTTTAAAGAATGAGGAAATTTTAAAGGACCTCTGAGATAAAACAAGCATAACAACACCCACATTATAAGGTTACAGGAAAAAGGAAACAGAGCAAGGGATTGAGAACCCATTTGAAGAAATAATGACTGAAAACTTTCCTAACCTGGTTAAGGAACAAGATACACAAGTCCAGAAAGCACAGAGAGTCCCAAACAAGATGGAACTCATAAAGGCCCATACCAAGAAACATCAAAATTAAATTGCCAAAAGTAAAAGATAAAGAAAGAATCTTAAAAGCAGTCAGAGAAAGACAGTTACTTGTAAGAAAGCTCCAATAAGACTATCATTTGATTTCTCAACAGAAACATTTCAGGCCAGAAGGGACTGGCATGCAATATTCAAAGTGATGAAAAGCAAGGACCTATAACCAAGACAACTTTAGCCAACAAGGCTATCATTTAAACTGAAGGAGAAAGAAAGAAAGCTTCCCAGACAAGAAAAAGCTAAAGGAGTTTATCACCACCAAACCAGTATTACAAGAAATAATAAAGGGACTTTTTTAAAAACAAGACCAAAAAAAAAGAGGGACATAAATATGCATAATGAAATAACAATACGTATCTACCAATAATCCCTTTTAATATACGTGGATTAAATGTCCCAATCAAAAGACGCAGGGTAACTAAATGCATAAGAAAACAAGACCCATATATATATCCTGTCTACTAGAGACCTACCTCAGAATGAAAGACACACACACAGACAAAGAAATGAAAAAAGATATTTCATGCAAATGGAATAGAAAAAGAAGCTGGGGTAGCAATGCTTATATCAAACAAAACAGACTTTAAAACAACAGCTATAGTTAAAAGACAAAGAAGGATATTACATTATGATAAAGGGAGGAATCCAAGAAGAGGCTATAACCTTTGTAAACTTTTATGCACCCAACATAGGAGCACCTAAATATATAAAGCTAAAAATCTAGGGACAGATCAAAGGTGATATGGTCATAGTAGGAGACTTTAAACACTCCATTGACATCAATGGATAGATCTTCCAAATAGAAGATCAATAAGAAAACAGTGGCCTTAAATGACACACTAGACCAGATAAACTTAATTGATGTCTTCAGAGCGTTTCACCCCAAAGCAGCAGAATATACATTCTTGTCAAGTGGACATGAAACATTTTCCTAGATAAGGTACATGTTAGGCCACAAAACAAGTCTCAATAAATTTAAGAGTAAAATTATATCGAGTACCATCTCCAACCACAATGGTATGAAACTAGAAATCAATTACAAGAGAAAAATTGAAAAACACACAAAACATGGAAGCTAAATAACATGTAACTAAACAATGAATGGGTTAACAATGAGATTTTTTTTAATCAAAAAATACCTTGTGACAAATTACAATGAAAACATGACAACCCCATATCTGTGGGGAAAGCGAAAGCAGTCATGAGAAAGAAATTCATAGCAAGAAAGGCCTACCTCAAGAAACAAGAAATATCTCAAATAAACAATCTTACCTTACGCCTAAAGCAGGGGTGGGGGACGTCTGGCCCAAGGGCCGTATACGGCCCGCAAAATCATTTGGTCTGGCCCTGCCAAGGCAACTACAGGTGGAACTCGAAATTCAATAAATCTAAGAGCTTTTTTCATAGCTAATTTTTTAGTTGATAATTTTGTATGGCCCTTGAATAATGTTATAAATATCCAAATTGCCCTTGGCAGAAAAAAGGTTCCCCACCCCTGACCTAAAGGAACTAGAGCTAGAACAAACAACAAAGCCCAAAGTGACTAAAAAGAAGGAAATAATAAAGATCAGAACTGAAATAAATAAAACAGAGTCTAAAAAAATAAAAGATCAATGAAACCAATAGCTGGTTCTTTGAAAAGATAAACAAGGCTGATAAACCTTTAACCAAACTGATTAAGAAAAAAAAGATGACCCAAGTAAACAAAATCAGAAATGAAAGAGATGTAACAACTGACACCATGGAAATGGAAAGGATTATAAGAAAATATTACAAACAACTACATGCCAACAAATTGGGCAATCTGGAATGGGTAAACTCCTAGAAACAAACTATCTTCCAAGACTGTATCAAGATGAAACAGAAAATCTTAACAGACTGACTACAACCAACGAAATCAAAGCAGTAATCAAGCAACTCCCAACAAACAAAAGCCCTAGACTGAATAGCTTCACAGGTAAATTTTACCAAACATTCAAAAAACTAACAAACACCTATCCTTCTCAAACTATTCCAAAAACTTCAAGAAAAGGGAAGACTCACAAGCTCATTTTATAAGGCCAACATTATCCTAATTCTAAAACCAGATATTTAAAGACACTGCAGAGAAAGAAAATTATAGGCCAATATCCCTGATGAGCATAGATGCAAAAATCCTCAAAAGTATTAGGGACACTGAATTCAGCAATACATTAAAAAGATTATACACCAAGGTCAAGTGAGATTTATTCATGGGATAAAAGGTTGGTTCAATATCCACAAATCAATTAATATATCACATAAACAAAATAAAAGATAAAAATCATATGATCATATCAATATATGCAGAGAAAGCATTTGACAATTTATGATTAAAACTCTCAGCAGCCCGGCCGGGCATGGCTCAGCTGTTGAGCATTGACCTAGGATCCAGGTGATCGGGGTTCAATTCCCGGTCAGGGCACATGCCCGGGTTGCGGGCTCGATCAATGACTCTCTCATCATTGATGTTTCTGTCTCTCTCTCTCCCTCTCCTTTCCTCTCTCTGAAATCAATAAAGATATATTAAAAAAATAAAAATAAAAAAACTCTCAGCAAAGTGGGAATAGAGAGTGCATATCTCAACATAATAAAGGCTCTATACAACAAACCTATAGCTAACATCATACTCACGGGGGGAAAACTAAAAGCGTTCTTTTAAGATTAGGAACAAGACAGGAAATGTTAACTTTCATTAAGCTTATTCAACAGAGTACTGGAAGTCCTAGCCACAGAAATCAGACCAAAAAAAAAAAAAAAAGCATCCAAATTGAAAAGGAAGAAGTAAAACTGTCATTATTTGCATATGACATGATACTGTATATAGAGAACCCTAAAGATTCAACCATAAAACTACTAAAACTGATAAATGAATTTAGTAAAGTATCCAAATACAAAATAGTCAGAAATCAGTAGCATTTTTATACAACTGTAATAAACTACCAGAAAAGGAAACTAAAAAACAATACCATTTACAATTGCATAAAAAAAAAATTGGAATAAATTTAACCAGGGAGGTAAAAGGCCTGCACTCAGAAAATTGTAAGACACTAAAGAAATAAGCTGAAGAAGATACAAATAAATGGAAGCATATACCTGTGCTCATGAACAGAAAAATTAGCATTATTAAAATGTTCACACTACCCAAAGCTATCTATAGACTGAACACAATGCCTATCAAAATACCAACAGCATTTTTACAGAACTATTAAAAATAATCCAAAAATTTATATGGAACCACAAAAGACCCTGAGTAGTCACAGCAATCTTGAGAAATAAGAACAAAGTTGAAGATATCATACTACCTGATATCAAACTATACTACAAGGCTACAGTAATCAAGACTGCATGGTACTTGCATAAAAACAGATACATAGGTCAATGGAATAGAATAGAGAGCCCGGAAATAAACTCACAACTATATTGTCAATTAGTCTATGACAAAGGAAGCAAAAACATAACATGGGGTGAAGACAGCCTATTCTATAAATGTTGTTGGGAAAATTGAACAGACACATGCAAAAAAAAAAAATGAAATTAGACCACCTTCTTACCCCATATAAAAGAAGAAACTCAAAATGGATTAAAGACTAAAATGTAAAATCTGAAACTGCAAAACTCCTAGAAGAAAACATAGGCAATATAAAGTCTCTGACATTTCTCTTCACAATATTTTTTCTGATGTATCTCCTCAGACAAGGAAAACAAAACAAAAATTAAGCAATGGGACTATATCACACTAAAAAATTTTGCAGAGCAAAGGAAACCATCAAGAAAGTGAAAAGACAACGTATTAATGAAAGAAAATATTTGCCAATGATAACATTAGATACATCAAGGGTTAATATCCAAAATTTATCAAGAAATCATACAACTCAATACCAAAAAATAAAAATAAAAAATACTCCAATTAAAAAATGCACAGAGGACCTGAATAGACATACAAAAACATACTCAGCATCACTAATCTTCAGAGAAATGCAAATGAAAGCCACAATGAGGTATCACTTCACACCTGTCCAATGGCTATCATCAATAAATCAACAAATAAATGTTGGCCAAAATGTGAGAAAAAGTGAACCCTCGTTCCCTGTTCATGGGAATACAGATTGATGCAGCTACTATGGAAAACAATATGGAGGTTCCTCAAAAACTTTTAAATGGTACTGCCATAT
The DNA here is from genome assembly GCF_054644295.1 of Miniopterus natalensis. NCBI lineage: Eukaryota > Metazoa > Chordata > Mammalia > Chiroptera > Miniopteridae > Miniopterus > Miniopterus natalensis. The sequence goes on from NC_142097.1 coordinate 3,331,647, forward strand.
GACCCAGGAATCCCACTTCTGGGTATTTATCTAAAGAAATCCAAAATACTAACTTGAAAAGACATATATATACCCCTATGTTTACTGCAGCATATTTTACAACAGCCAAGATATGGAAACCACCTAAGTGTCCAATAATAGAGGAGTGTATAAAAATGCTGTAGTAGATATATACAATGTAATTTTACTCAGCCATAAAAAAAGAAAATCTTACCTTTTTTGACAGCATGGATGAACCTAGAGGGTACTGTGTTAAGTGAAATAAATCTGACAGAAAAAGACAAATACTATATGGTTTCACTTACATATGGAATATAAAGAGCAAAAGAAATGAACAAACAAAATATAAACACACTCACAGATACAGAGAACAGACTGATGACTGCCGGGGGGGGGTGGGGGGGGGGGACGACAACGAGGGGCTGAGTGAAAACAGTGAAGGAATTAACAACAACAAATTGGTAGTTATAAAACAGTCCCAGGATACAAAAGTACAGCATAGGGAACACAGTCAATAATATTGTAATAACTATGTATGGTGCCACATATGTACTTGAAATATCAAGGGGACCACTTTGTAGAGTACATGATTGTCTAACCACTATGCGGTATACTTGAAACTAATACAAAATGATGCTGAATATAAACTGTAATTGAAAAATAAAACTTTAAATCACTATGGTATTTAGATTCCATTGGATAGTTTTAAAAGCATACTGCAGCAGAGTTTTCTTAAATGTCAATTGTCAATATGACAAATTATATTCTCTTTTAAAATTACTATGAAGAATTTTAGATGTCCATTTAAAATAACAAGGCCGAATACAGCCTTTTCAAAATTCTTTTGAATAATATGTAAGCAACAAACTTGAAGACCACTGTTTTAATCATTTCCCTTTCTCCCCTTCAGAGGCTTCTGTCTCTCAGTGTCTTTAGATGTTAGAAATCTTACAGGTTCATCTTTAAACTATTGCTCTTCTCAATTTTCATACCTTCTCGATCACTATACCAACCTGTATCTTAAATCTAGATCCTCCCCAAGCATGCTAGATACATCTCCACTTGGATGTTTCATGGGTACACCAAACTTGATTCATACCTACTCAAGGCATCTTACATTGTTGCACTATCCTTAATCTCTATCACAGCTGTTGGAATCAACAAGGTCGAAATCTAGGATTCATCCAGGTTTCCTCCCTCTCCTTTGCCAATTGCCAAGTCTTGGAAGCATTTATCTCTTAATTTACCGATGTGTTTCCTCTCCATTTCAATTACATTGCCCTATCTCATGCTCATATTCTCTCTCTTACAGGTCCCTTATGTGTTCTCTATTGCATCTAGTCTATCCAAGTTCACCCTCCACAAAACAGCCAGAAGTAATATATCAAAAACAAGCAGACAGCATCAGGTTAAAGGCAAGCCTCTCAACACACCACTTAGAACCAGGGACACTTACTGCTGGCCTGCATGGAAATTTTGTTACAAATTTCTTTAAGTACATGCAACCTTCTGGTGTACAAGGGCCTGGCTAACTGCCTGAGCTGTATTTCAGCCCTCAGTTGTCTCCTCAAATAGGCACCATTGCTTAGAACATAATCTACAAAAACTAACTTCCAAGTATTACATTCTGCCCGTGAGAGTTACCAAAGGCAGAAGGTGAAGTATATCCAGTGCTGGAGTACAGCCTAAGGCATCCAGGACATAAAACAAGTCAGACAGAGTATGGAAAGCTTTCTTTCCACTAAAAAATCAGATTTTTCCCATTTCAGCTTGCCAGGCTTTTAGAACAAAACCACTGACACATTAATAAGTAAATATATAACATTTAAAATTTCAAAAAATTTAAATGAACTATGAAAATCTTTATTAAAAAAATTACAATTATATATTGAAAATCCTGATGAAGCTAAGCATGAAATTTGCATTCTAAATTAGCATATTTGCCTTTTGAAAACTAACTCCTGTAGAATGGTACACAGAATGGTGCAGCCAATTTGGAAACAGTCTGTTAGCTTCTCAAACGGTAAACAAAGAAATCTTACAGGTTCACTTTTACTATATGATCCAGAAATTCTACTCCTAGGTAAATTTCCGAAAGGAAAATATATGCCACATAAAAATTTGAGCATGAATATGCACAGCAGCATTATTCATAATAGTCAAAAAGTGAAGATAACTCAAAATATCTAACAATTGATGAATGGATAAACAAAATGTATATCCAAAACTAGAAATAAAAGACAAATCCACCGGATTTTCATACTAAAAACTCTATAGCTTTTAAACTTAAAAGTTCCTACATTTTACTCGCTTTCATTTCTTAATAGTATCTTTAAATACCTTTAAAACAAGTTAAAGTTATCAAATGGATTTTTTTTTTTACTGCAATATACCTATACTGTATCACTTTAATTTTAAAGAAAGGATATCCCTCATTAGGGGAAATATGTCATAAAGTACATAGCTATTCAAAATAGTGGTCCGCAAAGATCATCAAGAATTATGTCAATTGATTTTATTTATTCCCAGCTAATGAAAGCTGTTCTCTGAAACAAAACTGATTTTGCTTAAATTTAAGAATTTACCAGTATGATTTGGCTTGTTCTTCTTTTGCTCAAGGGAAAACCAATTATCTGAATTCCAGTGAATCTTTTAAAATATCTGAAATTACTTGCCCAACTGTTCTGCATCTTTTAATCTAAATATCCAAATACTCTGAATAGTTTTATATGGACTAATTTTTCCAATGAAATCTAGAAAGCATGATAGATGACATTCACATAGAAATGACTGACTTTTTATGAATATTGAGCTTATAAAATGATATACATTTACTAACAAAAAAAAATTCCAGGAATACCGAACAGAACAAAGGAAGCAAATCGCCCCAAATATCACCACATAGAAACAATGCTAAAATTATGTGAATATCATTCCCAGACACCACTTTATTTTTATATACAGATGGACAAACATACAGGAAAAATAAAACAATAAAAAAATCACATACAGTATTTTTAAAAGAATATTTGGTTTAGTTTTAGACAGATATAAGAGAAACAAATAAAATATAATAAAGCTTAAAATGGAAGAATTGCTGCTATATACCAGATAAATGCTCCTTTACCACAAGAAAATTGGTTCCTAAAAAACTTGTTAAAGGGTACGGAAAAAATAATAAAAATCATTCAAAAGGTAGAATTTTAGCCCTGCCGATGTGGCTCAGTGGTTAAGAGTGTTGGCCTGTGCACCAAAGAGTCGCGGGTTCGATTCCCAGTCAAAGGCATGGACCTGGGTCACAGGTCCAACTCTAGACCCTGGTTGGCACACGTGGGGGAGGCAACCATCAATGTGTCTCTTTCACATTGATGTCTGTCTGTCTGGGTCTCTCTCCTTCTCTCCCACACACCCTTCCCCTCCGTTCCATTCTCTAAAAAAAAAGAAAATCAATGGAAAAAAATATCCTTGGGTGAAGATTAACCAAAAAAAGGTGGAATTTTATTTAACTTAACATTTCCATTTTAGAAGTACCAAATCACTCCAGCCACACTTTTCTAACTCATACCTTTATACATTCTCCCAATACTTACCATACCTCTAAGTGGGTGGTTATATTATTTTTACTTTGTCAAGGTTTACTATTGACATTCTGTTATGAAACCAGAAGTCATCGGGGCGTCTCATATGGACTTACTACTTAAATGGCTTTACGGCATCTATTCTCTGTGTAAGCTAGATTCCATCACCTACTAGAAATTCTTTTAAAAAGTTTTAAAATGTTCAGTGCTTTCGTGTCAAAGAATGTCTGTTGCTTTTATTCTTAAGCATGTCTCATATAATATTCTTAGATATCAATTTCTTTCCCTGAGAACTTTTTAGTTATTGCTCTATCTTCTGTCACTATAAAAGTTTGAGGCCAGACTCTCTTCTCCAGGTAAAGGGTTTATTTTCCTTCCTGGATTCCTGATTATTTTACTTATCCTTGAACTTTAATAAGTTAATCAGGATCTGTCTTGATATTGATCATTCTGTGTTATTTTTTCCTGGAGACAGGTATGGCTATGTCCTATGAAACTACAAAGTATTTCCTTCACTTTACAAGGAAAAACGGAGATTGTTTTATTATGAATTTTTTTTCCTTTACCAAGTTCTCCACTTCAAAAACACATGTCCATATGATACATTGGATGATTTTAATTTGTCCTCCAATTTCTTTCTAATTGATTTAATCTTTGTCTTCTGCATTTACTTGGATTATCTCAAGATTTTCTTCCATAACAAAGGTCTGACCTTTAGCTACACCTACTTTAACCCTTGTTTCTCCTCATTTTAGATGTTAAATTTATAGTGGTGAGCTTGGGGACACTGGAATGTCCAATCTTTCATTTTCTCTAATTTGGCTGTTTTGTTTTTTGACTACTTCATTTTTAAGTTCTTCTATAATGCGTAGCATTCACGTGGTTTGCTCTTTGTTTTTTGTCTTTTTACACATAGAGGTCTTTGGGGCATACTGTACTGCTTATTTTCTTTTCCAGGAAATTTTAAGGGACCTCTGAGACAAAACAGGTACAATATGGATGGCCCTACTCAGACTTTTTCTTTGGTGTGGAATGGTGTGCATGGGTTTTCCTTGCTCGTCTCTCCTTTGCCTGTCATGTGTCTGTCTACAGATGGAGGACTAAGTATGACTTTCTAGATATTTTTCTACAACCTGAGGGAACATGGAAATAGAGCAAAGTAGGGGAAACCTTGGTTGAGGCTGTCAGAGCCTTTGGTAGGAATCCTGGCCCAATCAACTAGCCAGACATGTACACCTATCCTAAGAGTTTTGGCTCACCAATGTGGAAAACGACACACTGTGACTGCCTTTCCAGCAGGATGGCATATGGGGATTCCCAAGCAAACCATTCACCACAACCACCCACACTTAAATGTTCTCAAATTGAAGAGAATTCATGAGAAATCCTAGGCCTTTACTGAACCTTTTTGTTTCTTCAACACTGCTTCTTCTATGAGTGCAGAAGTAGGGACTAGAAAGCCAAGTGATGCAAGATTCTTCTAATTCCTTCCTCAAATACCATTTTTCCAAGTTTACAGCAGTGGCTGTATGCCTTTCCTTCTTTATAGAGGGAGCATTTTTAGCCCCTTTTTTAAAAACTATTTTTTTATATTTTCTAAATATTGGGGGAAGAATGATCTGAATTCTCTCTACAATCTTCACCAAGAAATGTATTTTAAAATAATTTTAAACATTACCTAATAATTTCAAACCTTTTATTACCTTAAAACCTAAATAGTAAACATATTTTTAAAATAGGAAATCAAGTTCTTTATAAAACTGCTAGAACCAGAAAGGCAATTTAATAAAGGTAGTTATTATATTTTGAAATACTTTATATCAAGATTAAGAATGGAGTCAAAGATAACAGAGATGGTAAGTACACTAAGGAAAATGAGTATCTAACATGTACCTAATCAAATACTATCCTTAGAGGACAAGGCCATTATTATCCCCACTTTTACAGGTGAGAAAACTAAGGTTTGAAGAGCCTAAATCAGTGATTTGCAATCCTGACTACAAATGAGAATGACCTGGGAAACTTTAGACATAAACGAACGCCTGGGCCCAATCCCAGAGATTGATTTAATTACAGTTGACCCTTCAACAATACAGGAGTTAGGAGTGCCACCACCCACACAGTAGAAAATCCACTATTATCTTATGTCGCCCCTCTGCATATGCAGAGTCCCAACAGCCAGATGACCCTAGAACAACCGGGATTTGAACTACGTGGGTCAACTGAACTGCAGTTAGTTGAACTGTGTCAACTGAAAAAAATCTGTGTATAAGTGAACCTGCACAGGTCAAACACATGTTGTATTCTGAAATGAGACTTGGGAATCTAGTTTTAAAAGCTCCCAGGCAGTTCTAACATGTAGCCTAAATTGAGAACACCAGTTTATACAGGGTGGCACAAAAGTAGATTTACAGTTGTTTGTATGGCAAATAATACAATAATTAATAAAAAATAATGCAAGAATAAACTGCGTGTGTCTCATAAACCTACTTTTGCCCACCCTGTATAATGTGATCAAGGTCACACAGCTGACCAGGATTCGAGTGTAGGTCTACCTGACTTCCCAATGCACAGCATTAACTCTGAACTCAGGTAAGAAGTTTTAAGAGTTTGTTCACTATTACAACTACTTCCAAGGATAATATAAACAAGCTCAAAACACAAACTATAAATGGCCAATCACGACTTGGTTAATAAAATTGCAAAATAAAAAATTAAATTAAAAACAATAACACACTTGTGAAGTATACAAATTTCACAAGTTCAGTCCTAGAAACATAAAAGAAAGCCCATTACCTGTCAGAACCTGGGTGAAATTCTGAAAGCAAGGAAGGTCGTCTGCGAAGCTGTTGTTGCTGCTGTTGCTGCAAAAGCTGTGATGCTTGACTGACTTCAAGATGAGAAGAACGATAATCAGGGACTGCAAATTCCTAGTATTAGAATAATCATACATTATTTATTAAGCAAAAGGTGAAAAGCATCATGAAATCAAACGAAGTATAAATGCATGAAGGCAGTTATGAGCCACTAAGTATGGAAAGAAACAGCAATAATAATTTCAACCCTTTACTTATCTAATTCTTTCCCATAAACCTAAAGTAATCAACATTTTAACTATATATCATTCCAAAGAATTCAAATTAAATTTTGTGTTCAATTTCAATTTATTCTTCTAACAACATATCCAATAATTTCCAATCTATATTATTCATGTAGTAAGATCTCAAACTCGTATTCAGTATGAAATCCTAAAAAGCACGCCCATCTTAAACTCAAAATCAGTAAGCTGGAAGGGTCACAAAAGCCATCTAGTTAAATTCACATATATTTACAAACGAAAAAACAGAAGTCCAGAGAATCAACCGGCTAGTTAAGAGTAATAGTTTTTCCATCATTCCTAGGTGGGTGGTTTTCTGTTTTCCTACTTTTCCTTTATTATCTTTTTGTTGAAAATGCAAAAGTTTCTTTTCAAAAGGAATCTATTAATGCTAATAATCACAGATAACCACAGAATTACCAAATAACCCAGGAATTCCACTCTTAGGTATGCACACAAGGTAATTAAAAGAATATGTCTACACACAAAAATCTGCACACAAATTTTCAAAGCCGCATTATTTACAACAGAAAAAAGGAGAAAGAATCCAAAAGTCCACTGACTTATAAATGGACAAACAAAAGGTAGTATACAAGCATTCCCCACTTCTGAAAAGTTCCACTTACACCACTTCACTTTTACAAAAGAGCTACATTAGTATCTGTTTTCACTAACCAAAAGAAATCCAAAGAGGATTTTCACTTTCAGGGAATAAGGCAAAAAGTGAAAAAATGTTGTTTGTTTTGCAGTGAGCTATTGTAAAAGCGGTGGACCCCAAGAAGTAAAACTGGCTCCACCAAGCTCCTTCCCCAGAAACTACCTTCAGCATCTCAGCATCAAACCGCCATAGCTTTGAACTGCATCTGTGAACACCTGTGTTTATACCTCGATTTATTTGGGGCATCTGGTAGCAAGATGTGTCCTAAGGTATCAGAAAAGTCTAAGAACTTGTAAGGGTGTTGTGCTTGGCATAAAACTGGACAATAACATTTCAATGGTGGTGAACAAAAAAAATAAAGACATTGTGTATGCACTAAATTTGCCTGTGTCCACCATTTGTACTAGTTACACAAGGAGAGAAAGTATCTTGAAGGCTGCCAAAGTTACCATTTGTTTTGCTAGTAGTAAAGTGGTCTCTCTTAGTCAGTATCCAGGAATGGATAAAATGGAAAGTCTACCACTGGAGTGGATTGATGGGTGTACAAAGCATGGTGTTCCATTATCTTATAATTTAGGAGAAATCAGTCTTTTCAATAGATTAATCTAAACTGTACATACATTATTTCTACTTTATATACACTGTCATTCCTGCTTTTACTACTACATGTTAGTGTTATTTAAGGTTTTATGTATTATTTGGTATGACTTGGTAGGTTATTTTTGGGATCAAGGAATGCTCAAAGACTTTCCAATATAAATTAATGGTAATTGCTCCTTTTCACCTTATGAAAGATGTCATAGCAGTAGGAACTTGTATCTATACAATGGAATATTATTCAGCTATAAAAAAGAAAGAACTACTAATACATGCTACAACATAAATGAACCTAGAAACAAAATGCTAATTTAAAACAGACATAAAAGGCCACATACTATATGATTCCATCTAAATGAAATGTCTACAAGAGGCTAACCAATAGAGATTGAAGGGAACAGGGGAACTGGAATTAATTAACTATTAGGTATGGGGTTTCATTCTCGGTGATGAAAAATTTCTGAAATTAGATAATGATAATGACTGTCCAACATAGTGAATATACTAAAGTCCGCTATATTATACACTTTAAAACAATGAATTTTATGTTATATGAATTGTATATCAACAAAAATATTTTAAAAATCATTAACAGATAACACTGAGCTGTACAGACCGAAAAATGGGGTAAAGAGGTCCAGAGCCCTTCACTATAGGCAGATAACAGTAAAACATAGTTCATACATAGTCTAAGAAAAAAATAAAAGGTACAACATTGAAAACATAACCAAGAAAAATAAGACACTGAAATAAGACAATGTCCAGAATTACAGTCCCATAGTAAACAGCTAAAAAATTGGACATAACATAGGAACAATTTTCAAGCACTGGGCAATAGGACTTGATCGCTGAGAAAAATGAAACAAGTGGTTAAGTTCTACTACATTCCAGACTTTCTGTCTGAATGTGATTTCCAAACTGCATCCCAGGGAAAGGAACCCAGTGTACCACAATCTTGTTCATTGAAGAAACAACCATACTAATTTGGGAAAGGCAAATAGAATTTCTGAAGACTTCCAGAGAGAATGAAGTTACAAAGAGAAAGACTTTCTGAAATCTAAATATGAGTTTCTCTAAATCTTTTTAAAAATATATATTTTAATTGATTTTAGAGAGAAAGGGAGAGGGGGAAAGAGAGAAAAACATCAATATGAGAAACATCGATTAACTGCCTCCCACACGCACCCTGACTGAAGTCGAGCCAGCAACCTGTACATGTGCCCTGACTGGGAATGGAACTATGACCTTCAGGTGCACAGGACAACCGAAGCTCATTAAGAGACTGAATAACTATCAACCTCTGGGTGCTTTCAGTCTTTGCCTGATTTGCTTCTGGACCCAGGGCTAGGAAAAGCAGACCTTGATGTCCACCTTGGTCCAGCAGAGGGAATCACAAACGTGGATTGTTGACAGATCCAAACAGGGTACTCAAGGCCAATCACAAACAGTGTTTGACATTGGCCTACACCAGAGATTGTCCAAAAGACTGGGAGTCCTAGCAGATCTACCTAATACATAGAAACAAATCTAAACAGGCAGCCAAAATGGGCAGACAAAAAAACAAGCCACAAATGAAAGAACAAAAGAATTCTCCAGAAGAAGAGCTAAATGAAATGGAGATAAGCAATCTATCAGATATAAAGTTCAGAATACTGATCATAAGGATGCTCAAGAGCATGGGAAAAGGAATGTAAAGTATGAAGGAAATTAAGAATGACATAGCAGAAATAATAAAATAAAGAAACATTGGAAGTAATAAACAGCAGATTAGAGGAAGCTGAGGAAAAGATCAGTGAATCAGAAGACAGGGTAGAAAAAAAATCACTCAATCAGACAACCAAAAAGAAAAAGCAATTAAAAAAACAAGAGGACATTTTAAGGGAGCTGTGGGACAACATGAAAGTTAACAATATTGGCCTCATAGGAGTACCATAAGATTAGAAAGAAAGAGTTAGAGAACCTGTTTGAAGAAATAATGGCAGAAACTTCCCTAACATGGTCAAGGAAAAAGTCATACAAGTTCTGGAGGCACACAGAGTCCCAAGCAAGAAGAACTCAAAGAGGCCCACACTCAGACACATCATAATTAAAATGCCAAGAATTTAAGACAAAGAGAGAATCTTCTCAAAGGCAGCAAGAGAAAAGCAATCTCTTACCTACAAAGGAGCTCCCATAAGGCTGTCAGCTGATTTCTCATCAGAAACTCTATAGGCCAGAGGGAATGGCATGAAGTATTCAAGGTAACACAAAACAAGGATCTGAAACCAAGACTACTCTGTCCAGCAAGGCTACCATTCAAAATAGATGCTGAAATAGCAAGCTTCCCAGACAAAAAAAGGGCTAAAGGAGTTTATCACCATCAAGCCAGCATTGCAAGAAATGTTAACGGGACTGCAGTAATAAGGAGCTGAAACAGACAAACAAACAGAAACACAGCACAAAGAAATAAAATGGCAAGAGATAAGTACCTATCAATAATAACCTTAAATATAAATGGATTAAATGCTCCAATAAAAAGACATAGGGTAGCTGAATGGATAAGAAAACATGACCCATATATACGCTGTCTACAAGAACCCCATCTCAGAACAAAAGACTCACACAGGATGAAAGTGAAGGGTTAGATTTTTTTTCAAGCAAATGGAAAAGTAAAAAAAAGTGGGAGTAGCAATACTTATATCTGAAAAAAGAAGACTTCAAAACAAAGGCCATAACAAGAGACAATAAAGGTCACTACATAATACTAAAGGGATCAATCCAACAAGAGGCTATAACCCTGGTAAACATAAATGCACCCAATATAGGAGCACTTAAATGTATTTAAAAACTCTTGGAGGACTTTCAGGGAGAGATAAACAGCAATACAGTCATAGAAGGTGACTTTAACATCCCACTAACATCACTGGATAGATCTTCCAGACAAAAAAAATCAACAAGGAAACAGTGACTTGAAATGACACACTTGATCATATGGACTTAATTGATATTTACAGAACATTTCATCCCAAAGCTGCAGAATATACATTCTTCTCAAATGCACATGGAACATTCTCAAAGACAGACCACAAAGTATGACAAAAAATAAGTCTTTACAAGTTTAAGAAGACTAAAATCATATCAAGCATCTTCTCATATCACAACAGTATGAAACTAGAAATCAACTACAATAAAAAATCCCTCAAAAACATTCTAACACATGGAAGCCAAATAGCATGTCATTAAACAATGAATGGGTTACCAATGAGATCAAGAAAGAAATCAAAAACTTCCTGGAAACCAATGAAAATGAACAAACACTAACCCAAAATCTATAGGACAGTGAAAGCAGTACTGAGAGGGAAGTTCACTACATTACAGGCCTACCTCAAGAAACAAAAAAAATCTCAAATAAACGATGTTACCCTACAACTGAAAGAATAGAAAGAGAACAAGGAAAGCCCAAAGGAAGTAGAAGGAACACAGAGACTAAAAAAACCATACAAAAGATCAAGGAAACCAAGAGCTGGTTCTTTCAAAAGAGAAACAAGATTGAACCTTTAGCCCGACTACTCAAGAAACAGAGAGGACCCAAATAAATAAAATAAGAAATGAAAGGCCTGGTTGGTTTTGCTCAATGGTTAGTGTCAGCCTGCAGACTGAAGGGTCTCGGGTTCGAGTCCAGCCAAGGGCACATACCTCGGTTGCAGGCTCGATCCCCAGCCCCAGTCGGGGTGCACGTGGGAGGCAACTAATCGATGTGTCTCTCCCACATCGATGTCTCCCCCCACTTCTCTTTGAAAAAGCAATGGAAAAAATACCCTCAATGAGTATTTAAAAAAAAAAAAGAAAAAGAAAAATGAAAGTGGCAAAATAACTGACACCACAGAAATGCAAAGGATTGTAAGAAGATATGAACATTTATATGCCAACAATCTGGACAACCTGGGTGAAATGGACAGACTCCTGTAAACATACTATCTTTCAAAAAACTCAATCAAAAATAATCAGAAACCTGAACAGGCCTATAATTAGTAATAAAACTGAAGCAGTAATAAAAAACTCCCAGCAATCAAAAGTCCTGGACCAGATGTATTTATAGACAAGTTTTACAGAACATTCAAAGAACTAACAATTATCCTCCTCAAACTATTCCAAAAAATTCAAGAGGAGGGAAGACTTTCACAGACTTTTAATAAGGCAGCATTATCCAGATAAACTCTATGCAGAAAGAAAATTATAGGCCAGTATTCCTAATGAACACAAATGTTAAAATCCTTAACAAAATACTCAGCAAACTGAATTCAGTGATATATTAAAAAGATCATACATCATGCATGACCAAGTGGGATTTATTTCGCGGATGCAAGGCTAGTACAATATTTGCAAGCCAATAAATGTGACAGATCACATAAACAAATGAAGGATAAAAATCACAAATCATCTCAATAGACACAAAAAAAGCACTTGACAAAATCCAGCACCCATTTTTTATAGAAACTCTCAGGAAAGTGGGAAGAGAGGAAACATATCTCCACATAACAAAGGCCATATATGCCAAATCATATTCAATGGGCAAAAACTAAAACCGTTTCCCTTAAGAACTGGGACAAGAAAAGGTTGTCGACTTTCACCACTCTTACGCAACACAGTAATGGAAGTCCTAGCCACAGTAATCAGACAAGAAAAAAATCGAAGGCATCCAAATTGGAAAGGAGGAAGTAAAACTGTCATTATTCACAGATGACATGACATTGTACAGAGAAAACCCTAAAGACTCCGCCAAACAACTACTAGATTTAATAAATTAATTTGGCACAATAGCAGGATACAAAATTAACATCCAGAAATCAATAGCATTTTTATGCACCAATAATAAACACTCACAAAGAGAAACTGAAAAAAAGTTCCATTTACCATTGCGATAACAAAAATAAGATATCTAGGAATAAACTTAACCAAGGAGGTAAAAGACCTGTATTTGGAAAACTACGGGACATTGAAAAATAAATAGAGGAAAATACAAACAAGTGGAAGAATATATCGTGTTCATGGATTGGACATCATTAAAATGTCCATATTGCCCGCTAGGCGTAGCTCAGTGGTTGAGCGTCAACCTAGGATCCAGGCGATCGGGGTTCGATTCCGGGTCAGGGCACATGCCCGGGCTGTGGGCTCAATCAATGACTCTCTCATCATTGATGTTTCTCTCTCTCTCTCCCTCTCCTCTACTCTCTCTGAAATCAATAAAGATTTTAAAAAAAAAACAAAAAAAGTCCATACTACTCAAAGCAATCTATAGATTTAACATAATCCCTATTAACATACCATTGGCATATTTCACAGGTCTAGAACAAATATTCCAAAAATTTCTATGGAACCAAAAAAGACCCCAAATAGCCCCAGCAATCTTGAGAAAGAAGAACAAAGTTGGAAGGATCAAAATACCGGATATCAATCTATTTTACAAAGCCATTCTAATAAAAACTTCCTGGTACTGGCACAAGTACAGGCATATAGATTAATGGAACAGACCAAAGACCCCAGAAACTGACCCACGCCATTATGGTCAATTAGTATTAGACAAAGGATGCAAGAATATACAATAGAGTAAAGACAAAATAGGTCCAGAGACATGGATGCTGAAAGAGACTTACAGATCACAGAGGGGAGGGGGTGGGGGGTAGGGCAGAAAGAGATTAACCAAAGAACTTACATGCATATATGCATAACCCAGATAATAATGTGGTGAAGGCCTGGGGAAGGGCAGGTTCTGGGTGGAGGGGGGCAAATGGGGGAAGACGGGGGACATGTGTAATACGGTCAACAATAAAAATAAATTTACAAAAAGAAAGAAAAACAAAAGAAAATTCTAAGCCCCAATGACTTCACTGACAAATTCTATTAAACATGTAAGAATGAAAAAAGTATCAATCCTACATAAACTCTTTAAGAGAATACAGAAAGAGTGAATAATTCCCTAATTAACAACATTCTTAATCGTGAAAGACTGAACGTTTTCCTCTTAAGATCAGAAACGAGGCAAGAATTCCCGCTCTCATCCCTTCTATTGAACACTGTACTAGATTAGATATTCTAGCCAGTGCAATAAGGATGAAAGAGAAAAGGCATCAAGTTTGGAAAGATAGAAGCAAAACTGACTTTATTCTCAGGTTACAAGATCATCTACACAGAAAATTCTGTGAAATCTTTAAAAAAGCAACTAGAAGAAACAAGTAAGGTTGCAGGATATAAAATCAATATATATCACAGCAACAAACAACTGATATTCCACAAGCAATATCATTTACAATAGCATAAAAAATATGAATTATTTAGAAATAAATGTGACAAAAGATGTGTACACTGAAAAATATAAAACATTACTGAGAAAAATTCATGAAAATCTAAACAAATGGAGAGATATGCCATGTTCACAGGCCAGAAGATTAAAAGTTGTTAAAATGTCAATTCCCTCCAAAATAAATCTCTAGATTCAATACAGCCCCAATCAAAATCTCAGAAATATTTTTGTAGAAACTGACAAGCTGATTCTAAAATGTATATAGAAATGCTAAGGACCTAGAATGTTCAAAACGACAATTCAGGAAGGAATCACACTATTTAATTTCAATTTATAAAGCTATCATAATAAAGATTGTGTGAAGTGCTTTATTAAAAGATTAAATGTTGCCCAGCCAGCATGGATCAGTGGTTGAGCACTGACATTATGATCCAGGGGATCAGGGTTTGATTCACAGCCAGGGCACATGCCCGGGTTGTGAGCTCGATTCCCAGCAGGGGGTGTAGGGGAGGCAGCTGATCAATGACTCTCTAATCAATGATGTTTCTATCTCTCTCTCCCTCTCTCTGAAATCAATAAAGACATATATTTTTTAAAAAGATTAAATGTTTCTGTACACAGAATATCACACCAATGTGCAGGAAAGACAGACAAAATATATCAATGGGACAGTAGAGAAAACAGAAATAGACTTGCACATACATGGTCAATTGATTTTCAATAAAAGTACCAAAGCAAATCACTGGGGAAAGGATAATCTTTTCAACAAATGGTTTCTAGAACAATTGAATACCCAATATGCAAAACAACTTGTACATCACACCATAAAATTTTAATTCAAAATAGGTCATGGATTTAAATATAAAATCCAAAATTTTTAAAATTAGGAGAGAATCTTAATGACCTTGAGTTTGGCAAAAAATGTATTGTAAATGGTGTTGACACAAAAAGCAAGAAATACAAAAGACAAATTAATACATTGGACTTGATAAAAATGAAAAACATATATTCTCCAAAAGATACTACTAAGAAAACAAGGCAAGCTCGGCGGGCATGGCTCAGTGGTTGAGCATCAACCTATGATCTAGGAGATCGAGGTTGGATTCCTGGTCAGGGCACATGCCCGGGGTTGTGGGCTCGATCCCAAGTAGGGGGAGAGTAGGATGCAGCTAATCAATGGCTCTTTCATCATTGATGTTTCTCTCTCTCCCTCTCCTTTCCTCTCTCTGAAATCAATAAAGACATTTTTAAAAAAAAGAGAGAGAGAGAGAAGAAGGCAATACTTCTCTATATAATCTAAATATAGCAAACACATAGACACTTTTTTTTCTAAATAATTTCATTTATAATAACCAAAAACTGGAATAGGTAACTAGACAAACAATTTGTGGTACATCCATACCCAGTCAAGTAGTTAAAAAGTAGTTAACTATTGAGATGTACCAAAACATAAATAAATCTCAAAAATATTATGGGAAGCAAAATAAGCCATAGATAAAAGAGTTCACATGAAACTCAAGACAAATCTATTATGACGGCAGATCAGTGGTTTTCTGTGAGCTAAGGTTGGTGGGAAGTAGGGAAGGGGGCTTGACCTTGATGGGGAAAAAGAGAACTTTCAGGGGTGACAGAAATGTTCTATATCTTCATTTGGTGGTGGTTTTTATGCATGTATAAATCTTTCAAAATGTATACATATATTTAAATTTTATTATGTATAAACTGAACCTCAAAGTTCATTTTTTTAAACAAAGAAGCAATGATGATCTAGGAAATTAGTAATCAGATGAATAACACTGGGGTGAGGGAGGACATTCAACACCGAATCATGATAAAAATTCTTAATCTAGAAAGCAACTTCTTTGACCAAAAAAGGGCATCTACAAAAAAGTGCCAATAATATTATACTTAATGGTGGAAGACTGAATGTTTCCCTAAACAGAAACAAGGTAAGAATGTCCATGCTCACTCTGTAAATATGACCACACTTCAAACGAGTCCTCAGTAGTAACCAGTAGTATTCAACTATATTTTGCTGGTAAATTTGTTTTCTCTCTCTGAATGACCATTTCATCTCTTCCCTTCCACTTTTTCTTCAAACCTCTTAAGTCCCTGTAACTGCCCCACTCTAAGATAATAATTTCTTCTAATATTTTATTTTTCACAAGGTAAATCAATCATACAAACTTTCATCTTCCTACCATCGAACCTGTCAAGAAGGGTGAGGCCCTATCCTGGCCATCACTCAAAAGCGGCCAGTTATCGGCCAGCTTAATACTCAACCAAAACTTGAGAGCATAGAAACTCTAGGTAACTGATATTCTTCTATCAACAAATCCTACAATCAAACACAACAAATCCTACAACAAAATCCTACAGGTCACTCTGTCATAAATCTGTCATAAAGCCATAGTAAGAAGCCAAAGATAATTAATCCCCAACCTTTAACTCTTCATCTTTGAGACTGGTTCCTGCCTTTAAAATACACACACACGCGCGCGCACACACAGAGGATGGCAAAAGTAGGTTTATAAATGTAATATAAACAATACAATAATTAATAAATAATAATACAAGAATAAACTCTGTGTTTCACGTACTCACAGCTGTAAACCTACTTTTGCCAACCCCTGTATATGTGTAACAACTACATTTGGTTTCTGACCAACAAATATAACAGGAAAAGTAAATAAAAACACAAAAAACATATGCAATTTGCACAGTATTTGTTCCTTACCTGCTGGTGCCGGGTGCTGGGAAAGGTGTACTGAACAGAGTGGGAAGGATAACGGCTTTGTTCTGTGCTGAATGCTCCTTGGTTGGGAGGATAACCTGAACTTGACATTATCAGTAAAGAAGTCCTCACCAGGATGTGAGATCAAGTCCAACAAACAATCATGTTTCTAGGAAACCACCTAAACAGAATGGGGGAAAAAATAGAACTGATAAGAACTAAAGCACCAGGTGTACTTCTAATAAATTATAACTATAGCTACATAAATAAAACCACAATTACCAGTAAAAGCTTTCTCTCATGTATTTACTTAATAGAAATTAATGATGTTTAAAAAACACTAACAGGTCTTTCCCTTTACACTTAAAAAAGGTTATTTACTATATCACAAATAATATCAGCAGCTAAATAAAGTAAAAACATGGGGCCTGGCACATAGCAACTGCTCAGTAAATGTCTTTCTATAAAAGTTTTAGAAACAATTATTATATATTACAAAAACAAAAATCCATGATTGTAAATTTGGGGGGATAAAAAGTCAACGGTTAAAAGGATTCAAGAGTATTTACAAGGTAGGCATTTATGCAGAGGAAATACTGTTTTTGTTAAATAATTCTGCCCCAAAATGATAACCTAAGAAAGCACGAATAGGAAAGCTTTCATGGAAAAACAAAGTGAGACTATCACTTCAAAGAAGACAACTGCCAATATTTGTAAAAATTAGAATTTTGGAAAAACTTGCACCTGCCACCATGAACTTGACAATTTCCCCACATTTAAAGACTTCTGACAAGACTGGTGGTGTTAAGTGTGCATTTTCGATACTATATAATAAAATGTTCCAACATCTGAAATACCTGCATAACTCAACGAATCAGTATTTTCCAAAATGACTAATACACAATGTTACAAAATTATATGTGACTATTTATTTAGAGCACGATATTTTACTACAATTAAATAAAGTACATGACAAACCAATAAATGTTTACTATGACAGAATATATAAGATTCACTGATATGGCTTCAGATTCTACACAGCAACAAACCTTTTAAAAATTACCACTTTTCTGGTTTAGGTGTAGTATAAAAGAATATCCACAATTATCTTTAAAATCTATTAAAATACCCCTGTTTTCCAAATACATATCTGTGTGAGGTTAGCTTTTCTTCATAAACTTCAATCAAAACAACATACTGTAAGACTGAACACAGAAGCAGATATGAGAATCAAGCTATCTTCTTTTAAGCCAGATATTAAAGAGGTTTGCAAAAATGTAAAATAATGCCACTCTTCTCAACAAATTTTGTTTTTTTAATTTTAGAAAATAGTTATTAAAGTGTTCTATATATTAACATTAAGTGGGTCTGTATTATCTCTAAATGAATAAAAATCTTTAAAGTTTCCCCCATTTTAATATCTAATGTGATAAATGTCAACATATATAATCCATATAAACAAAAGCTCCTTGGAGTTCTAAATTTTTAAGAGTGTAAATGAGTCCTGGGACCAAAATGTTTGATGACCACTGGCCTAGAGAATTAGCTCAATCTTTAGATTGACTAGCATTAGTGTCCTACACGTCGGTCACACCCAGGTCCATGTGCACACACTCCTTCTAGAGAACCTGCCCCTAGTTAAGGTGTGGTTTTGACACCATGTTTGTATCAAGTGAACTACCCTACTGGACCAGGGGTGTACCAATCAGATCCCTCTTCAGGAATTTGGAATTGAAAACATGAGCTACAGGGACCTGAGTTGCAAACTGGCTGCATACTTTGGCTCATCTTAACTCTTGCTGTGGCCACTTTGCAAAAGTATTTGCCACAGAAGTTATAGAGGAAGTAGAGAACACCAATCTAGACACAGAATAGAGTAGACATGAACAGAGAAGTAGAACCAAGAGAACTTGCAGACCCCTAAGACACAGCAGCAGTTGCTTTGGATCCTGATTCTTCATTCCAGGGGTCGGTCCCCACAAGAGGCTGCTATACTTCTTTCCCTGTCCTTGGATACCTGTTAAACTGAACTACATAGTCTTACAGTAAGTCCTCCTTTACTAAATACAAGTGGAGTAGGTTTTCATTTCTTAGAATTGTAAGATCTCAAGTCCCAAAATAACTATACGGCCCAACCGGGCATGGCTCAGCGGTTGAGCGTCTACCTAGGATCCAAGCGGTCGGGGTTCGATTCCCGGTCAGGGCACATGCCCAGGTTGCAGGCTCAATCAATGACTCTCTCATCATTGATGTTTCTCTCTCTCTCTCCCTCTCCTTTCCTCTCTCTGAAATCAATAAAGATATATTTTTTTTTTAAAAAGTTAAAAAATAAATAACTATACAAACTTTGGAAACAACACCAAGTGTCATTTCCATCAACTGATGAATGAATAAATAAAATCTGGTTTACCATACAAGGGAATATTATTCTGTCATTAAAAAGAATGGCCCTGGCCAGTGTGGCTCAGTGGTTAGAGCATCAGCCCACACACTGAAAGGTCAGGGGTTCGATTCCTGGTCAAGGGCATGTACATGGGTTGCAGGTTCGCTCCCCGAGCCCTAGCTGAGGAGTGTGCAGGAGGCAGCCAGTTGCATCGATGTTTCTCTTTCCCCCCACCCCTCTCTTCCACCCTCTCTAAAAAAAAAAAAAAAAAAAAGAAAGAAAATGAAGTACTGATACCCGCTATAACTTGGATGAATACTGAAAACATTACGCTAAGTAAAAATATCCAATCATGAAAGTTCACATTTTGTATGTTTCCTTTCATATGAAAGTCCAGAATGGTCAAATCTATAGTGATAGTGCATTTGTGGGGTGGGGATGAAGGAATAGCAGGTGAAAGCTCAAGTGTCTGGGGTTTCAACTGTTTTTTTCACTGTGGTGAAATACACATACCACAAAATTTACCATTTTAGCCATTTTTAAGTATACATTTCTATAGCATTATATACATTCATATTGTTGTGCAACTCCACTACCATCAATTTCCAGAACCTTTTCATCTTCCCCAACTGAAATTCTAAACCCATTAAACACTAACTCCCCATTCCATTCTATTCTCTGCCTCTATGAATCTGGCTATTCCTCATGTAACTGGAATCATACAATCTTTGTCCTTTTGTGACTGATTATTTCACTTAGCATGTCTTCAAGGCTTAGCCATATGATAGCACTATATCAAAAGTACCTTGCTTTTTAAGGCTAAATAAGATTCCTCTGTATTGGGGTTCCTTTTTGAGGTGGTGAAAATGTTCTGAAATTGACTGTAGTGATGCTTGTACATACCTCTGAGTATACTAAACCCCATTGCATTATATAAAAAATGGATGAATTGTATGGCATACAAATTCTATCACAATAAAGCTGCTTTTTTAAAATTACCAAGCCAAAACAAACAAAACTATACAAAGCAACCACAGGATTTAAAAATTACTGTGCTGCAGAAGTTAATATATAACATATTGCACAGATTTTAATATCCCCCTGCATTCATATCTTAAAAACTTTGAAGTCAATGTGCATCTTACAATCAATGGCACTTTATGGTTTAATTAGCAGAACTTTTTCCTTAATCTTGGAGATAAATAACATTATCTTATAAGCAAAGACATCTTTTTGCTGAAATACAGTACTAGAGAATTACTGCATTCAATAAATCTTTAGTTTCTGTCCTAAATCTTCCCCTGGAAAGCTCACAGAACAAAAATTACCATTTGTGTTCTTCCCTTTGTTCCTTGATCCTTAGGATAAGGCAAGAAAATTAAGGACACTGATATTCTCAAAGTGATTTCCAACCTGAGGTCCCTTAAAAGACCAGATATCATTTGCAGTACTTTGAAAAAGCCAAACAGAAATATCTATAAACACTGGGGACAGAGAAAGACATACTAAGCACAGACAAAAAGCATAAATAAGGTTGGTTGATATCTTTAACTTACAAAATGTATTTTTTTATTTTTCTGAACAGCAGACAACTTTAAATGGCAAACCACAAGACAGAAAAAGTACAATAGCAAAATTTTGATATAACAAATACAATATGCATATATATATGTATGTATATATGTGTATACATATTTCTTACAAATCAGTAAGAAAAAAATGATAACAGACACATAAAACATGACAAGAATATGAGATTAACAAAGGACATTAAAATTAATGAAACCACAATCACAGAAAAATAAAATAAAGTCAATCCCCAAATTGGCAAAATATTAAAAAATAATGCCTAATCCTGGTGAGAGATCAGAGAAAAAGGCACTCTTTTACAAACTACTAGAATGTAAAAGGAGTACATATTGCTTTCTAAAGAAGAATGGCAATATACCCCACAAGCCTTAAAGACACACACATTCTCTACACAGCAATTCCACTTCTAGGAATGCATCTGATTATTCAATACAGAGATACCCAAAGGTGAGTGACTGAGACCGTTTTTCAAGTAATTGTCCGAAGTATCCAATATGAGCTTAAGAAATGTGGCTTTTTAAAGTTTAGCTAATAGGAAATTTTATTTAGAGTAATGCCATAGGAAGTCTGTATAAATAAGAACATTTTGTTTTACAAATGTGTAATTTGTGTATTCCGTTAGCATTCGATTTTTCACGTATCTGTCGTATCTTCACAAGATTTTAAGATCAATGACAGAAATGGCATATACAGGTATTCCACAAATACTTATTAACAGTACATACCACTATGTACCAACACTGTTATAAACACTGGCATGGAATGGTGACCAAGATATGCTATCTTATTGTGAGGTGACATAGAAAATAAATAATCATGAAATAATATCATTAAGTGCTATAACTAAAACAGGACAAGAGGAGAGACACATTTCTGATGGGTTGATCTTACAAAGCCAATCTCAGCTAGGATGACCGGATGCCCTGATTTCCTGAAACGAACCCAATTTACAGCTATTGTCTTAGTGCAATTATTAATTATGCTCCATTTCCTTCTCAAGACTGTCCCAGTGCTAAGATGACTAGAGCCAAAGTTTGAAAGAGAATAAGGACACCCAGTTGTCCTGGAAGAGGTAAGAGCATTTCATGGAGAATTACAGAAGCCCTAAGGCAAAGCAAGGAGGCAGGAGAGTGAAGGAAAGGGTGGCAGGAGGCAAGACCTGGGGGGAGGGTGTTTTGCTGGAATATGCTTTGATATTGAAATATCTTTCTGTATTCTGAGTATTAATCCTTTTCTGCCTTTATGTTACAAATACAGCAGATCCTCAATTTAAGTTATTTCCATTCAACATCATTACATTATTATGTTGATGAGACACCAAAGGAACTTAAATCTTGTTTATTTCAATTAGCCTATGGCAAAATTTGTTTCAGTTATATACAGGTTAAAGTCACAGAACCTATCGAGAAAGTTAGGTGAGGATTTACTGTATTTTCTTCCAGAATTCATAATTTGTTTCATCTTTCTGAAGACCTTCTCTACCTCAAATTTTTAAAATATTCTTCTACATTCTCCTCTTATACTTTTTAAAGTTTTATTAATATTTAGCTCCTTAATCACCTGAATTTTTTTCTAAAAACCGGCTAGGTAGGGGTCTACCTGTGTTTTCTTTAATTGATAGCTATTGAACATGTCTGCCTTTCCACATTGTTCTGAAATACCATCCCTGTTACAATCCAGCAATTTCAGTAGGTACTCTAAAGAAACTCACATACTTACATACAAAAGGATATTTACTGCAGCAATGTCAAAGGCAAATTTGAAGGCAATCTGAATTCCATAATGGAGTATATTCATATGATAAAATACTATACAGCAGTTACAATGAAAAAAGTAGAGCTATATGTTTCAAAACACATAAACCTCAAAAAAAAATAAAGCTAAGTAAAAACAATTTACACAGTGATACTAACATGTTACAAACACACAAAACAATACTATATATTTTATATATGCACATAATAAAAGCATAAACACATAAGATATACATATACTTTAGGATAACAGTCACAACTAAGGAAGGAAAATGATCTAAGAAGGGGGTACAATCTTCAATACTTTATTTCTTGAAACAAGTATGATAAAATAGTTTTCCTAAACACAGATGATAGGTACATAGATATTTGTTATATTACTCTCTGCGTGTTCTTATGGGCCTGAAATAGTTCATAAAGAAAAAGAATCATCTTTATTATAAAGTATATTTCCATATGTCCATGATTCTAGACTCGCTAATTTGACTGTCTCTTCCTATGCCAATGCCACACTTTTTAAGTTACTGTAACATTATAAGGCTTTTATATCTGGTAGGGAAACTTTTCCCTCCCTGTGCTTAGTTAGTTGTTACTGCTCCTTTCAAAGCCTTCAGAGTGCTATTCTAGCACTTTCCCTCTTTCACATGAATATCAGAGTCAGCTTGTAAGGCCCCATAAAAAACTCTGGATGAGAGTATATTAATATTGAATTCACAGACTGACTAAAGGAAGAGCAACACTTTATACTACTGTGCGTGTTCACTCTAAAACATGACTATATATATTTAAGTTTTAGGATGAGAAATAATGTGTGTGTATATAATTAAGACAGGAATATTTTATGAATATATGACGGAGAATATTATATATAATGGAAAAATGTATAGGATATATAATTCTCATCTTAATTGTATAAAAATATGTAAAATGCCCATGAGAAATATTCACACACACACACACACACACACACACACACACACACACACACGTGTACATATACTCATGACAGGAATTATTTATATACCAGGTTGGACAAAAGTAGGTTTACAGTTGTGAGTACACGAAAGTTTATTCTTGTATTATTATTTATTATTGTATTATTTTCCATACAAATAACTGTAAACCTACTTTTGCCCCCACCCTGTATAAATAAAATAAGAATTATATATAAGTATATACATATATGTATGTGTACATATGAAAATCCCCATTCATTTAATAATTTGTGTCATTTAGTGAAATTTTTGTTTTATTTCCATCATTTTAAGAGTTTTGGAGGAGAACAAATTAAAAAAAAAATTCAGTGCTTTTACCTCTGCCAACTTGACCCAATTTCCCCATTTTAGTCAACAAATTCTTTACCAAGCTGTGTTTAGAAAACAAAATTTTCTAAAGAACTATCATTCAATATAACCTTAAAACAAAGCTTAAAGAACTTTAATTTTATGGGTCCTATGTAACATATGAATATTTGAAATAAACATACCATTCTTACTACTCATTTAACTTTTTCTGTTGTAGGAGAACATGGCCAGGGGAAGAGTTAGAAGACAGAACCATCTGTATCCTCCGACTGTTTCCTGCCTGCTCCCTCTCAAGGCGTGGAAGTCAGAAAAACTAAAAATTGGCTTTGAGGTTACCCAACTAACAGTAATTTTACAGATCAGGAACTGATCTCCCATTTCACAAAGCTACCTAGTGTTTTCTGCAATAACTTTGTAGTTTTCTCAGCAAATAGTGAACTACTCAAAGATGAGATGTTCATTAAAACCAACTGGGCAGCGTTTCCCTCCTACACACCTGCACTTGCTCCAGGTAGAAGAAAAAATGCCAGCACAAGGGGTTTTTGATGGTGGTGATGTTTGTTTCATTTTGGTTTTGGAAATAGGTATTATATGTATGATTTAAGAGTTTTTTAAAAGTACCACATGATACAAAGAGAAAAATCTCCTTCTCCCCCTTCAGCTACCCAGCTGTCCTCCCAGAAGGCAACCAAAATTACTAGTTTAATAAACAATATATATTCTCATGAGTCCACAAAAACCTTCTTCATTCCCTTCTCATTGCTGTCAAGTACTTCACTGTATGAATGTTCATAAATATTTTATAAAAGTGTTCCAAGTAATCCTGATCTGTACCAGTAAGAAATGCTTTCATGATCTCTGAACTTTCCACCCAATTCAGATATCCTAAGTAAAAGCTATAAATGGAATGGAGAAGCAAAAGGAAAGATATCTTTTAAATATTCAGAAATAGTGAGTTCTGCCCTGTCTGGTGTTCTCAGTGGTTAGAGCAACGGCCCACACACTGAAGGGTCACAGGTTCGATTCCCACGCAAGGGAACATACCTGGATTGCAGGTTCGATCCTTGGCAACCAATTGATGTGTCTCACATCAACGTTTTCCCCCCGCCACATTCCCTCCCCTCCCTCCCTTGCTCTCTAAAAAGCAATGGAAAAAATATCCTCCAGTGAGGGTAAAAAAAAGAAAAAGAAAAAGAAAAAGAAAAAGAAAAAGAAAAAGAAAAAGAAAAAGAAAAAGAAAAAGAAAAAGAAAAAGAAAAAGAAAAAGAAACGGTGAGTCCTGAGTTCAACACCTGAATTCAAAGTCACTCGAATATGATTCAGATCTGTCCATGCTTCTCCTTTGTCAGTGATCTTTCAAGATGTCCTAGTTTTGTGATTTTTCTGAACTTAACTAGAATATCTCCAAAATAAAGTCAAGTACTACCAGCTCAACACAGGTGGCAATAAAACATCAGTGAAATCAGAGATTAGCCCTTACTAGTATACAAATTTATGGTTCAAAGCAGGCACAAGAATTACAAGAGTACCTCCTTACAAGAACTACAGCTTGGTGATCACTATGACCTCCTTTCTCAAAACTTAAGCATGATACATATAGTAACAGTTCAGACCTTTTTATTTTTAAGCAGAAATTTCCCCTCAACCATCTAACATGGATATATATGCATTAAATATACAAAGGAGAAATATTCTGATTCAGTGAGAATGGGGAACCTAGATCTATCTTTTCAGTCTCTCTTCCCCAATCCTGCCTTTCACCCTCATTCCACTTCTGGCTCACCAAGATACCTCCACAGAACACTTTACAGTTTGAAAACAACTGAAATAAAAGAATCCAGTTTAAAATTAAGGCAGAAGGGGAAGGGAACACTTCAAGTGGCAGTTTCAAATTTTGTTTAGCTCTTTACACCAAAACTCATTAACTCGGGGTTAGTTACATTCTTGACTCATGAAATGTAAAAATTCTGTGAAATTTTTAAGCACCTGGTCAAGGTTAGCCCTTCTTTCACCACATTTTGTTGGAATTTGGGTTTTCCTACCTATTTCTGGGCTACACAGGTCTTTCTGAGCTACTTTGTAGCAATTTGAGAGTTTTGAGCATCACCTTCCACTGGAACCCTTTGGGAGGATCTAGGAGGAACTTCAGGCTGTGACTAGACTTCCAATGGACTCACCAAAGAAGTTCGACCCAACCTTGACTTCGGGATCTCCTCAGATGCTGAGTGAAGATTCAGCTGGCTCTGGCCAGGTGGCTCAGCTGGTTGGAGTATCATCCCATGCACCAAAAGGTTGCGGGTTTGATTCCCAGTCAGGACACAAACATAGGTTGCAGATTCAATTCCCAGTTGGGATGTGTATGGGAGGCAACTGATCGATGTTTCTCTCACATCGATGTTTCTCTCTCTCCCTGCTTCCTCTCTCTCTAAAGTAAAAAAAATAAAAAAACATATCCTTGGGTTAGGATTTTTTTTAAAAAAAAGAAGATTCAACTGACTCTCAAACTGTCTCAGAAGTACTAGCAAAGAACCTTGGTAACTTGACTCTCAACCCTACTACCAAATTCCTTCTCTTCTACCAGGAGGTTTACCCCAACAGTAGGTCAGAGAAAAGAACTTACAGGGGCTTGAATTGGGGCAGGGTCAAGTCATATTCAACAGGAGACATGGAGTATGGACATTGTCAACTGCTCAGAAAGTCTGCAAAGAATGTTACAAATTATTAGATACTACACCCTGTCTCTGCTTCAAAAAGATACACAGGAGAGGGAACCTGAGACTGAATCAAGACTGAAGATTTAGATGTAGCTGTCATTACTGCCCATTTCATGAAGATCCTTCTGATATTATCAGCATGGAGAATAAAACATTAAGTTGATTTAGCCATAAGCTTATTCTTGTACCTTTTTTTTCTTGCTAGTAATTTTAGGGTCACTATGCTGCAGCTTGGGAAAGCTACCCTATGTTAAGACAGACTGTATACCAATATTTTTATAACCTAGGATAGAAGTTCTGTGATGTCTTTTTTTTTTTTTTTGCACATCTCTTTCTTCAAAGTCTATCTTGAGACCAGTAACTTATAAGGTATCTATGTAGTTTGCATCTGAATGACTTCACTTTCCTTCAGTTCCACTTTTTTATTTGACCCAAAGAAGCACTAATATATCCTGAGTGTTGCTAGTGTGTTTTAGAAGCCTGAAGTCAGTAAGATGAAACCCAATATCAAGAATTAGAAGTAACCTGTGGGGAAGGAATGTAAAAAAGAAAGCACTGGGTGCTTTGGCTCAAGCATAATTAGCACAGGGTGTATTAATTAGATTCTCTGGTTTTCAAAAATGTGATTTGTAACAATTTATTATTTTGGCATGCTATTTCAGTTTTTAGTAGCAAATAAATACATGTATAGGGTATCTTATTAAAACTTGAGGCATATTTGGGAACCTTTAAAAAAAAAGAAACCTGGTCAAGGTTTTATATGCAACCTCCTATCATAAACACACAGTATAATCATATTTTAGAAGGGAAATAATATACTAAAATTAAATGTCATTGTTATAAGTGACAAGAGGACATTTTATCTGGATTTTACAGATAAACTCATAACTAGCCTTCTATATTTTACAAACTGGCAATAAAATATAACAAAATAGCTCTACTTAAATTCCTTTTTGCATCTTTCCACATTAAAGTATCATAGCCAAACACCCCCTTGGCCTGTGGTTTCAGTTACTCGTGGTCAACCACAGTACGAAAATATTAAATGGAAAATTCCAGAAATAAACAATTCATGACTTTTAAATCTCCCACCATCCCATTCCATCCCATCCATGCTGCCCAGACATGAATCATCCCTGTGTCCAGCATACCCCTGCTGTATGTTATCCACGCATTAGTCACTTAGTAGCCATCTCAGTTATCAGGTCAACTGTAGCAGTATCACAGTACTTGTGTTCAAGTAACCCTTATTTTAACCCTTATTTTACAATGGCCCCAAAGCACAAGAGTAGCGCTGCTGGCAATCTGAATATGCCAAAGGAAGTACACTGGTTCCTTTAAGGGAAAGGGTATTTATGTATTTATAAAACAACATAGCATATATAGGGTTCAGTACTATCCATGGTTCCAGGCATCCAGTGGGGGTCTTGGAACACATTCCAGAGCCAGGTTAGTAAGAACCTAGGAAAATTCCCTGGCAAGTGGAATGAGGAAACTGAGACAAATGGTCAAACAAACAGAATGGCTGAGCAATTAACAGCCAGCTGATAAATCATAAGATTCTATTCTCCCTAACCAAAGATACCTAAGAGCATGTGGTCTAAACCCACCCTGCCTAACCAAAGACATGTAAGAGTGGGTGGTCTAAACCTATCCCACTAACCAAAGAAACCTAAGAGCAGCTGGTTGAAATCACCTTAGGGAGACAGATAACAACAGCAACAAAATAAACAAACAAAAAACACAGAGCCGGACTAATCCAAGATAAAAGTAAAACCAACCAGAAAATCACCCAAGCCCCATTACAAGCTTATTTTAATGTATCAACATACTAAATGACATACCTGGAAATCTAATGAATATTCTGTTAGAGATCCACCTCCAGGACCTCCCCCTAAAATTCCTATCAATAGAAAATAGATAAAACCCTCAGGACAAAGGAGCCAGAGTGAGCTCTTCTTTGAGCACACCTGTGCCACCCCTTTCCTCAGGTGTGTACTTTGCTTCTTCTATCCTAAGCTCTAAGGGTCCCCACACGACTTGCACCCAGAGGAGCAGTGGGCAGTGGCTGTTTGTCCCCGGCTTACCCCTGATCCTGTCTCCAAGGGCCCTTCCTTTGCCTCACTGTCCCAAGCTTTAATAAACTTACTCTTTCACCTGGAATCGTGCCTTGAAATTTTTCCTGCATGAGTCCGGAACTTGGAGGTCACCTGACACATGAAAGGTTCGGACCATGCCGGGGCAGAGCCAGCCCCCAGCACGAGCCAGCCCCCAGCACGGAAGCAGTCTGGTAACATCCCCTGCTGATGGACTACTGTAATAAAGACACACACACACAAAATTGCTCAACAGGAAATGTATCTTGCAACAACAAAATTTCAAAAACAGTCATCAAAAAGAAAAAAAAGAAAATCCAATCCCTTCTCACCAGGAACTCCTGGCTTTTGGCCTACAATCTTTGCATAACCAAAATGTACTTGGATAGGTTTTCAAGGTGGCTTAAGCTACTGGGGGGGGGAAGGGGGGACTAAAAATGTACTTCACTGTGGTGAGACTGCAGATGCCACTTTTTTTCAACCCTCACCCGAGGATATTTTTTCCATTGCTTTTCAGAGAGAGTGGAAGGGACAGAGAGAGAAACATCCATGTGAGAGAGACACATCGATTGGTTGCCCCCCCACATGCACCCCAACCAGGGCTGGAAGATCGGGCCTGCAACCGAGGTAGTGCCCTTGGCTGGAATCGTACCTGGGACCCTTCAGTCTACAGACCAACGCTCTAATAACTGAGCCAGATTGGCCAAGGCACAGATGCCTCTTTTGATGAGCAAGAATGAATCCACTGAGGGTCACACAAAGGTAAAGCCCACAGTTCACCAAAGCAGAAAAATAACCCTACAAAATACACAATTCAATTTTCTTTTAAATGATCAAATAATAAAACCTTTTGATACAAAAGTATGGAATAGGGGAATGGCCTGTATAACAGTGCAGTTGCCAAAATATTAGTTTACTAAACTGAGGCAAATCAGGTCACACTATTTCTCACAAAGGAGCCTAGCTCTAGGCATACTCCACAAGTACATTAGGCAAGGAGAGGATAAGAAGGACCATATGCACCACTATGTTCACTGCAGCATTATTCACAATAGCCAAGATATGGAAACAACCTAAGGGTCCATTGATAGACAATTGGATAAAGAAGGTGTATATAAACAATGGAATATTACTCAGTCATTAAAAAAAAAAAAAAATGAAATCTTGACATTTGCAACACAGATGGACCTTGAGGGTATCATGCTTAGTGGTAAAATAAGTCAGGCAGAGAAAGACAAATACCATTATCATATAACTTCAATTATATGTGTAATCAATTAAAAGAGAAACAAACTTATAGGTACAGAGAACATTTTGATAGTTGCCAGGTAGGAGGAGACTTGGGGGATGACTGAAAAAGGGGAAGAGAATGAGAAGTACAAATTGCCAGTTATAAAAACAATCACAGCGCTCGCTGGTGTGGCTCAGTTGGTTGAGCATTGCCGGTTCACGATTTCCGGTCAAGGTGCATGTCTAGGTTGCCTTGATCCCCAGTAGGAGGCATGGGAGAGGCAGTCAATTGATATTTCTCTCTCCCCCTCTCCCCTCCTCTTTCTCTAAAATCAATAAAAAAAAATTTTTTAAAAACAACGGGGGGGGGGGGGGGAATCTCAGCCCTGGCTGGTGTGGCTCAGCTGGAGCAGCATCCTGTACGTGGAAAGGTTGCAGGTTTAATTCCTGAACAGGGCACATATCTAGTTTTGATCCCCTGTCGGGACACATACAGAAAGGCAACAGATATCTCTCTTTCTCTTTCTTTTTCTTTCTCTCTCTCTCTCCCCACCCCCCAAAATCATGTCCTCAGGTGAGGATTAATGAACATAATATTTTTTAAATCACGGGGCTTATCCTCCCTGGCTGCTTGAAGATGGGCCACCATCATGAAGAACACAGTAACTGTATGTACCAGGAAGTTCATGACCAACAGACTACTTCATCGGAAACAAACGGTAATCAATGTCCTTCACCCTGAAAAGGTAACAGTACTTAAGAAAGAAATTCGGGGGAAAACAGACAAAATGTATAAGACAACTCCAGATGTCATCTTTGTATTTGGATTCAGAACCCATTTTGGTGGTGGCAAGACAACTGGCTTTGGCATGATTTATGATTCCTTGGATTCCCCAGAGAAAAATGAACCCAAACATAGACTTGTAAGATATGGCCAGTATGAGAAAATGATGACCTCAAGAAAGGAACATAAGAAGAAAATTAGGGGAAGTACAAAGGCCATTGTTGGTGCTGCAAAAAGTGAGCTGGAGATGGGACAACAGAAGTAAAGATACGTCAGTGACTTTTATCTGTGGTAATCACACATTTTTCACAAGAGGATTAATAAACTAAGAACTTAAAAAAAAATCATGAGAAAATATACTTAATAATATTGTAATAACTATGAATGGTGTCAGACGGATACAAGACGTATTGGGGTGATCACTTAATTAATTATATAAATGTCTAATCACTGGGTTGTACACTTGAAACTAATATAATATTGTATGTCAACTGTAATTGAAAAATTAAAATTTATTTTAATTTAAAAAGGAGAAAAGAAAGCTGACCTATCTCAGAGTCCAGCCCTCAGAAGAAGAAAGACAGGCTAGAAATCATCTAAGTGAATTCTGTACTTTGTATGAGATCAGAGTGGTGCTAAATTGAAATAAAAAAATCTCCTGTGAAATAAACTAAAGTATTCTTCCCTTGGGGAAAAAAGGAGGGGGCACCTCCTCAGGAATAGCATTAACAAGGTATTATATCTGTAGCCTCTTTTTACATTATGACATCTCACTTAGAAGATAGATGGCCCGGCCGGGCGTGGCTCAGCAGTTGAGCATCGACCTAGGATCCAGGAGATCAGGGTTCGATTCCTGGTCAGGGCACATGCCTGGGTTGCGGGCTCGATCAATTACCCTCTCATCATTGATGTTTCTCTCTCTCTCTCCCTCTCCTTTCCTCTCTCTGAAATCAATAAAGATATATTAAAAAAAAAAAAAAAAGATGACGACAGATGAATGGGAGCTAACGAAGAGGCCTTTTAGGTTAAACTATCCTACACCAAT
This sequence comes from Miniopterus natalensis, assembly GCF_054644295.1. Taxonomy (NCBI): domain Eukaryota; kingdom Metazoa; phylum Chordata; class Mammalia; order Chiroptera; family Miniopteridae; genus Miniopterus; species Miniopterus natalensis. The sequence goes on from NC_142097.1 coordinate 3,363,491, forward strand.
AAAGTATGATATTGAAAGAAACACATTAATAAGGGCATAATTATTTGATTAATCTAAGGATACAGGCATTTAATAAGTAATTCTTGTTGTTTTTTAATATGTCTTTATCAATTTCAGAGAGAGGAAGGGAGAGGGAGAAAGAGAGATAGAAACATCAATGATGGGTCATTGATCCATTGCCTCCTGCATGCCCCTCAATGGGGATTGAGGCCCACAACCTGGGCATGTGCCCTGACCAGAAATGGAACCACTGAGCCACACCAGCTCAACAGTAATTCTTGAATTTAAAAAAAAAAATTCTGCTTTACCCCTACATAAAACAAGAAAGAACAAGTTTCCCAAGACAACAGTAGACAACACACAACAGAGCCTGGGGGTATAGTTGTACTATAATGAACTAATTTTCTGAGTTGAGCAACAATCACTCCTTCAACTATAAGAATGAATATAGCCCAGGCAGCGTGGCTCAGTGGTTGAGCATCAATCTATGAACCAGGAGGTCACTGGTTCGATTTCCAAGTCAGGGCACATGCCCAGGTTGCAGGCTCAATCCCCAGTAGGGGGCGTGCAGGAGGCAGCCAATCAATGACTCTCTCTCATCACTGATGTTTCTCTCTCTCTCTCCCCCTCTCTAAAATCAATAAAAACATATTTTAAAATATTTTTTTTAAAAAGAATGAATATGTATATTTCAAAGCCAAAATGGACAACTATCTGCCAATTTTCTCCTCCATTAACACAAAAGAGAACAGTGTGTTAAGATCAGAAAAACTTGAACTTTAGATGCTTGGCCAGAGTTAATAGATATGACAATACCTAAGGGGAATAACAAGTTACCATTTATTAAGCTTTTGTTATGTACCAGGCAAAGTGCTAAGAGCTTGGCCATGCATAAGTTCACCTAAAACACTAGTTCCATATTTTCCCTAATTAAGGTTTTAAAAAGGTTAAGTAACTTCCCCAAGGTAGTTTTTTTTAAACTCAGAGACAGTTATCTTAAAGATCATGTTCTGCTGCTTCCCCTTTGACCCACGACTAACAGAGACAGACTGCTAAAAGTTATGAAGCAAAATAAAACAAGAGTAGTAGCCTAGGCGGTGTTGCTCAGTGGTTGAGCTTCGGCCCATGAACCAAGAGGTCACTGGTTCCATTCCTGGTCAGGGCACATGTCTGGGTTGCAGGATTGATCCCCAGTAGGGAACGTGCAGGAGGCAGCTGATGGATGATGTTTCTCTCTCATCAATGTTTCTCTCTCTATCCCTCTCCCTTCCTCCCTAAAAAATCAATAAAAACATATATTTTTTTACAAAAACACACACAAAACTAATTAACAGTCTCAATTTCTAGGTATATACCAAAATAAAGTAGAAAAAAGCAATTAACTTAAAATAAAATTTATTGGAATTATATACAAAAAATAAAACCACCAGACACCTGTAAGGACAGGACCATCTTTGTTTTGTTCACATGGCCCCCCTAGCAGTGCTTAACTCAGATAACACCCATTCCAACTGCAAGTCCTCTTCTCCCCTCCACACCCCACCCTGCCCCAAGCCTCCCACACTTCTCCACCTCAGCTCCCCCACCCTCATCTCTTGCTCCTAACTGGACTTCCTAACTGGACTTCCCATTTCAACCCTTTCTCCACTCAAAAATCAAAATAGTCTTTTTAAACCATAAATAAGAACACATCATTCTTCTGCTTAAAACTCCTCAGGGTTTTCCATGCAACTTCAAATAAAATCCCAATACTCACTATGCCTACAAGCCCCACCAAACAGACCTGTTTCTCCCAATTGTTTAGTAGGTCCCAGCACAGAAGCTTCCTCACAGTTCTTTCACCCTGTGGGGCCCTTTCTTGCCTCAGCCTTTGTCCTTTACTCTCAGCCTGGAAGTTCTGCCTGGAGCGAATGTTCTTCCAGGCTTATTCACACGGCTGACGACTCCTCAAACTTGAGCCTCAGTTCAAATGCCATCTTTTCAGAAAGGCCTTTCCCAACCACACTATAAGGTAGGCTCCCACCAGTTACTCTCAATCACATCACCCTTTTTGTTCTTTACAGATTAATCATAATCTAATGAATTAGTTTGTTTTACTTGATTATATGTACATACCCTGTCTTCCCCATAGAATGTAAACTCTGTTTAATTTCCTACCATATTTGTTGAACAAAATAAATAAGGAATGTACAGAACTTAATTGAATTAAAATATGAAAATCTACTGAGAATATAAAAGTGTGTTAGAACAAAAGGATAGGAAGTACATAAAGGTGCCAATTTCCCCAAAATTAACCTTTAAATTCAATATTCCCAATCAATAGTCAGTAGTCCCCATAAAAATCTCATCAGGATTTCTTTTTGAACTCCACAGAACAATTCTAAAGTTCATCCAGAACAAACAGACCAGAGCTGTCAAAGGTTGAAAAAAACAGTAATGAACAGGTGATTAACCTTACCAGTATTACAATTACAAAACAATAATTTAAAGGATATGGTAATATACAACAAAAGATCAATAGAACATAATAGTTCCAAACACATTCAGAATAAATTCTAAAAGTTGCAGATCTAAAGGGTGGATTATTCACTAAATGGTACTGACATTTCTGGCTATTTGGTGGAGAAAACATGCACCCAGAAATAAATTCCAGATGTATCAAAAAATTAAAAGTTAAAAAAAAAAGAAAAATCATAAAAATATTAAATGAAAATCTGAGGACTTCTTTGTTTTAAAAATACAAAAAGGTATATGTATACGTTCAGCCAAGCCGGGGGTGGCTCAGTCATTGAGCATCAACCTAGGACCCAGGAGATAGCTGTTCAATTCCCGGTCAGGGCACATGCTCGGGGTTGTGGGCTCAATCCCCAGTCTGGGATGTGCAGGCCAATGCTCAGGAGGCAGCCGATCAGTGACAACTCTCTCATCACTGATGTTTCTATCTCTCTCTCTCTCTCCCTCTCCCTTCCTCTCTCTGAAATTAATAAAAGATATATTTTTTTAAAAAAGAATTGGGTTATATATTTTTTTAATAGGTTCAAGTCTTTCTCTCACTCATGTGCTTAGTCACTCAGTTCTCCTTCCTACAACTAATGTTACCAGTTTCTTGGGTTTCATTTCAGAAATATCCTATGATATACAAGAAATAGGTATGTCATTTTTCCTTTTTAAAACAAGCAGTAGTGCCCTGGTCAGTGTGACTCAGTGGTCAGAGCTTTGGCCCGCACATCAGGATCAAGGGCATGTACCTGGATTGCAGGTCCCATCCCCAACCTGTGTGGGAAGCAACTGATAGACTGAAAAACATCGATGTTTCTCTCTGTTTCTCCCCCCGCCTCCACTCTCTCTAAAAATCAATGGAAAAAGTATCCTGGGATGAAGATTAACAAAAAAATAAATAAAACAAACAGCAGCATACTCTACATAATATTCCTCACTTTGCATTTTCAATTTAATAGATAAGTAAATACTGTAAATGTTACACTAAAGAAGGTCTTTCTAGAGTAGAGCATTAAACCAGAAGCCATATACAGACTAATAATGAAAAAAATATATTTTATTAATTGATTTCAGAGAGAAGAGAGGGGGGAGAGAGATAGAAACATCAATGATGAGTCAATGATCAGCTGCCTCCTGCACACCCTCTGGGATCGAGCCCACAACCGGGGCATGTGCCCTGACCAGGAATGGAACCCTGCGCTACTGTTTATGGGTTGATGCCCAGCCACTGAGCCACGCTGGCCAGGCACAGCCAATATTTACTGATTATTTACTTACTATGTGAGGGGGGAATGTGCAACATATGAAAATGTAAATGCTTTAATATGTAAAGAACTCTTCAAATCAATCTGAAAAAGACCACTAACCTCATCAAACATAACCAAACAAAAATAAGCAATTTATAAAATAAATACAATTCCCTCTTTAAAAAAATGTTCAACATCAATAGTAATTCATAAAAGGCCAATTAGAATCATTTTTTTCCCCACTTCTTAAAGTGTCAAAAGGTTTTCATTTGTACTATCTGGAGCTGGCCAGGATTTAGGGCATACCAATATACTTGTGCCAAAATCAAATTTACATCATACATATAATAGCAACTCTACTTTAGGAATCTAACCTACAAAGCTGCTTGCACAAGTGTACAAAATAAATACACACACACGCGCACACAAATAATTCACTAGAGCTTTGTTTTTCTGACAAAACAAAACACAAGTGGCAATAAACTGATTAAACAAATTATGGTATTTTCATAAGTGGAATACTATGCAGCTACTAATGATAGAAATAGCTCTAAATATACCAACATGAAACCATAGTATACAAAAGAACAGTACAGTATGATCTCATAATACAGAAAATTACATACATACACAGAAAAGTATCTGAATGAACATGCTACACTTAGCAGATTACATGCAGGAAGTGCAACTTTCAATTTCTTTATATGCTTCTATATTGTACTTGTGTAAAAAAAAAAAAAGTATTACTTATAATAAGGAAAATTTTAAAATAACATATCCTCCTTCACTCATTAAAATGATTTTGTGTGAATATAGAATAACTTCTCCTTCCACCCTTCCCCTCCTGTTCAGTTTCCTCCTCCCTTCCCTTCTTTCTCTTCCCCTCATACAGACACAAAGACACACACACACAGTTAATGGACTATATATTACCTACATCTGCTATATTTACAGTGTATATTTTGGGCTATAACTCGTAGACAGCGCAAATTTTGGTTTCATTCCAAATACGTAAGTTATTATAAATCAAACTGAGTTAAAAAGAACTTTAATCAAGCCCGGCCAGCATGGCTCAGGGTTTGAGCATCGACCTATGTATGATCCAGGAGATCTCAGTTCAATTCCCAGTCAGGGCATATTCCCAGGTTGCAGACTCAATCCCCAGGAGGGCGCATGCAGGAGACAGCCGATCAATGACTCTCTCATCACTGATGTTTCTATCTCTCTCTCTCCCTCTCCCTTCCTCTCTCTGAAATCAATTAAAATATACATATTTAAAAGAACTTAATCAAAAGCAATACAAAGTAAAACATCTTTGAACAGAGGTTCAAAGACATAATGATTACTAGATTTTAAAAAATTTCAAAATTACACAAATCTATATATTATTCCAAAGGAAAGGAATGGCCCAAAACAAAAGAATGGGGGAGGAAGCAAATCTGTGACCCTAACAAATACAAGAATAAAATTTTCTTTAAAAATGCAACCTCAATTTGTTGTTTTGATATCAATTTAAACAAGTATACAGAAAAACAAACAAACAGGAAAACAGCTCAAGTTTTACTTCCTAAGCAGACACTGTGAGGGGTGGGAAAAATCAAAATAATTTGGAAATCTTGACTTTTCTCGTCCTTTTTGCTTGACCAACCTACTTAAAGATTTAATTTTTGATGTAAAACTTATCAGTACTATTCTTTCAAAAGGATTCTATAATAATCCTATAAACCAACTATTCCATATTACTAATTTACAATTTTTTCCTAGCACTGAAACTACCCTAAAAGTCCCTGCATATATAAATTAACACAGCCTGCTATCATATTATCTGGAAACACAAATAGTCTGAGATGAACCAATCCCATGTTTACTTTCTCTTTCTCCCCAAAATCCCAGTAAACTGACAAAAACACTTTTTTTAAGAAACGCTTTTATAATTCACTGATTACAGACATTTTATGTCTCTGACACTGGTAAACTCCTACCTGTTTCTTAATTTCCAAAAACTACTCACCATCAAGTGCCCACAGGTGTATCAATCAGCTTCTACAACAGCCAGACCAAGTAACTCTAGCAGCTAGGCTCTTTTTTATGAATTCGACAAATTTCTACTATACACTTCCTGGGTACAAAGTGTTACTCTGAGAGTGGGAGGAGACAAAGGATTAGAAATTACTGAGATATGAGCATGCCAACAATGGGCTTATGGTCTAGTGAGGACTAAATGAACATATACATAAATAACTGTGATGATATAGTAAAGGCATAAATAAAGCATTAAGAATTTTCAGATTGATAAATATACACTCTGGAGAAGTACGAGTAGGAGGGAGACTTACTAGATGAAGTGATATGTGATCGAACCCTCAAAAACTAGGCAGAATTAAATTTGGTAGAGTTTGGAAGAGTAGGATAGGGAAATATTATTCCAGAAAAAGGCACAGTATGAGAAATAACAACACTTCTTAATGCAACACAAAATAGGCATATTATTTAACAGCCCAAATGAATAAAGAAACGTGCCATACATCAGTATTCATGTGAGGCTATCAGTTTTAAAAGAATAATATAACTTTTCCTTTAAAATAAATTTTATGGCATGAGTACCTACAGAAAACTAGTAATAGCCTGGCCCGTGTGGCTCAGCTGGTTGGGCACACCAGAAGGTCATGGGTTCGATTCCAGTTGGAGCACACACCCAGGTTGCAGGTTCCATCCCTGGTCAGGATGTGTAAGGGAGGCAATCAATTGATGCTTCTCTCTCACATTGATGTTTGTCTCTGTTTCTGTCCCCTTAGGTGAGGATTAACAAATGAAAAAAATAATAAGTGAGATACCACTTCATACCCAGAAGGGTGGCTTAAATTGCTCCTATGATGTCCTTTAGTAGGTAAGGTCTACTCAGTGAAGTTTCGACTCACATGTCCTTTAGTAGGTAAGGTCTACTCAGTGAAGTTTCGACTCACAATATTTTCAACTTAGGATGGGTTTAGCAGGATGTAACCCCATTGAGGAGCATCTGTAGATAACCTACATGACTCTACATTCAATAAACTATTAGCATTTTGTTCTAACCAATTTAAATGTTTTTGAGATTATTTTTAAGTAAAAGTATTAACAGCACACACAGAAGAATGAAACTGAAGAACTCCACAGAAACATTTGCATGGCTTTGTATAGTCTCATCCTCAAATGCAAAGAGCACTTTTATGTTGTATTTGAAGACTATCCAAATAATATAATTTTTGACCACACTAGCTCCTAGCTCCTGGGGTAGAAAAATTGGTAGTAAAAATGTTCAAGGAAACCACTACCACAAGAATATCAAAATAAAAAACAGATGCTCTACATAGTTACTGCTACATAGCAGAAGCTTTTCATAGCTTTTGAATATTCCTAGTAAGTCCTGATAGAAAAAGAAACACAATATTTTCTTAACCACCTATCTAAACGTACTTTATGCATCCTCAAGCTGCAAAAGGATAAAATATCAGGCAATCTAAAGACTGAGTTACTTTTGCACATATTAACCTACTCAACACTTAGTAATGTGCTCTGTACACAAAAGGTACTCAACACGGGTTGCACAAGGCAATGAACTATATATGAATCTCTAATCAATAAGTCCACACAATAAATTATGGTCAACATTTACTACCCCTAGTAAAATACAAATCTGAAGTAAAAAAATAGCTGGGCCCTGGCTGGTGTGGCTCAGTGCATAGAAAGGTTGGGGGTTTGATTCCCAGGTACGGGGTGTGCAGGAGGCAGACAATCAATGTTTTGCTCTCACATGGATGTTTCTCTGTCTCCCTCTCTAAAAATCAATTTTTAAAAAAATCTTTTTTAAAAAAAAGAATAGATGGAAGTAACTAAGTATGGGAAACCTCTATCATTCCCAGGCATCAAATAAGGGTTTGAAATTGTAATTACAACAACACAAAGTAACGTTAAAACTGACCACACAAAAAAACACACAAACAAGTAACAAATTCAACCCCTGTGCCACAAGAATTTTTAAAACATCCAATTCCTATTTAGTCAGGGGCAGTAACCTCTTTCTATTCCCTTAGACTGTCAAATTAACAAATGACAACAGCCAATACAATACCTGTCCAATGTGAATGAATCAAAATTATACCTATTTTTGTGTGAAATTGCCAAAAAATATGTTTTTGGTGTGCGAGACAATTCTAGTCATTAGTTTATGTGTACCATGATGAAAAAGGTTGAAAAATCACTGACCTAACATCAATCCTGGACCTATTCAAAGCCCTTTACTTTCAATTGCATATAACATTGGCAAGAAAATCTCATCCTTCACCAATTTTTTTAAAAAAGCTTTAAAAAAAACCTGTTTTCCTAGCCTTGGAACAAACTTTCAATCATTTAAATTCAAAGAAACATACGTTAATTTCGTGCCTTTTTAAAAAAATTATGTGGGTAGGTCAAATACTTAAGTTTTACTATATAATTAAATTCAACATGACATCCAGTTAAATATAATATTCCTCAGAGGTCATGGAGAGATCACAGCTATATAGGCATGTTATACCAGAGGTACCAAGTATATTTGGATAAGTTGTAATGTGAATACATTTTTCTAACTAGAATGCAATATTTATTCATTTAACAAATATTGCACTGTCAATATCCTACACAGAAAATAAAATCCTAGCCCCAGCGTGGCTCAGTGGTTGAGCGTCAACCTATGAATCTGGAGGTTACAGTTCGATTCCCGGTCAGGGCATATGCCTGGGTTGCAGGCTCCATCCCCAGTCAGGGGCATGCAGGAGGCAGCCAATCGATGATTCTCTCATCATTGATGTTTCTCTCTCTCTATCCCTCTCCCTTCCTCTCTTTGAAATCAGTAATATATATAAAGGAAGAAAAGAAAATCCTACACAGTGCCTTAAACTTAAAGATAAAATCAGAGAAGGGCCTATCCTGCCATCAAGAGGAGATAAAACAGGTACATAAAAACCTAAATACAAGGCAGAAAGTATAAATGCCATGAGATGTGCAAATAAAGCATTTCACAAGTACAGAGGGAGCTGTTACTACCTCACAGAAATATATAACCCTTTCAATTTATTTAAAGTAATTTCATAACTATTAACTTACTTAGGCTCACAATAGCCAACCCTAGGAGAGTGTATGTTTTCCTGCTATCATACATACATGAGGAAACTGAAGCACAAAAAGGTTGACTATATTCCAAAATGGTCACAATGTTCATTAAAGGAAGAATCAGGACTCTTTGTACTATATTTTCTCTGGAGGAGTAATTCAACATATGGCACGCCTTTTGTAAAGGAAAAGAGTTTTATTTTAGTATTGCGAGTAATCACACCCTTATGTATGTACATGCATATTATTTACATATACTTGTTACCCTTTATTTCCAGTAAGAGGTGTGCTTAAAACAAGGCAAAGCAACTGTGTACTATAAATATTAAAATAAATAAATAAACTTCCACTGGATATTAACAAAATAAGAAAATAAGGACAGTATTTCTTTTTCCAACAATTTGTGGTTATTTCTTCTGTAATTTTTACCCATTTAGACATAAGATTCTAAAATTGGTCTGCTCCCGAGCCCAGGCAAATTGGTTCACCCAATAAATATATTTATGAAAAGGTACATGAAAACATTTTTGAAAAACCATTAAAAATCAAATAATGCCATCAACTCTTAAGTTATCCAAGGAGCAATTACATGTGACCAGTAGCAGCAGCTACTGATCAAAATGTTGAACGAATGAATGACCATTTGTTGGTATTTTTAAATCCCAGGCCTGTCGCTTTTTGCACCATGTTCCGCCTCCCATCGTTACCTCGCCAGGGTGCACACAAGGAATGTAAATTTCAATATAGTTGGGATGTGATTAGGGAAGCAAATCTGATGCCCCGAAGATTAGAAGGTTAGTATACTAACCCCGAAGATTAGAACGGCGCACACCACACTCCTCACCAAGGTTAACTCTGTTGCAGCGGCCCTGGGGCAGACATCAGTCAAAGAAAACGGACACTTATGTTTCAAGCGCTGTTTCAGGAACATCACTTGTTCCCACCCACACCTTTGATACACGACTATACCTCGCCCAGTTTATTCGAAGAATTCAATTTCCTCTCCATTAAGACGAGTTTCTCAATTACAGTTTCTCAAACCCCTCTTCTCCCCAAAAAGAGAACTCACCGACTTCGCACATCAAAACCACTATACAAGGCAGAAGGTACAGATTCCCGATCTTTGCCGTCTCCACCACTACCCACCCTTCGCCATTACACTCCAGAGTGATTTGGTTTGAAAGGCGAACTACTTTGCACTTCACGCACTTGTCCATCACTGTCACCCTCCCTAAATCCTTCAACACTCCCAGACGGCCGTCACCTCCGCCTCAGAGTCAGTTCAGGGGCCACCCGCGCCCACGCCGCGCGGGGTCCCTCGGCCCCTCGGTCTCCGCACGCCCCCTCCCCACAGCGCACCTTCTGCCTCCCCGGCCTGGCCGCAGCCCATTCTTCCTCCAAACTCCATAAGCCCCTCCAGTCGCCCAGCCCGAGCTCCCCGCCGCGCCCGACTCGCCCTGGGCAGCCGAGGAGAAGAGGCCGGGCGGCTGGGGCGGGTCCCAACCTGCCAGGCCCGGGACGCCCCTCGCCCCGCAGTGAAGCAGCCCCCGCGGCCGGTGCCCCAAGAGCCCTAGGAAGCCCCCGAACGAGCGGGGGCCCGGAGGCCGGGGCCTACTCACCGGGAGCTGGTGCGGCGTGCTAGCCGGCGCGCCTCCGGGCCTGAGGAGCGGGACGCGGCCCCCGCGCGGGCCCCACCTCGGGGCCTCGCTCGGCGCGGCGAGCTGGGCGCTCAGTCCAGCCACCGCCGCCGCGGCTGCTGCTTCGCCACCTTGGCCGCCATCTTGACTCAACCCCGCTCCCTCCCCTAGCCCCGGCGGCCGCCGCTAAGGCGACTCGGGCGCCGACTCCTCCTCCTTCCGGAAGGTTGGAGGACCGACTCCCTCCGCTGGCGGAGCCCGCTCCTGCTTCGGCCGAGCTTCCCGGGTCGCCCCAGGCTTGGTCCCCTCAGGTCCCTCCCCTCAACCTGAGGCAGGCCGGGGCAGCACCATGCCCGACCGGGACCAGCGCGCCGGCGGCGCGCACGGGGTGGGGCGCCCACCACGAGCCGGCCGACTCCCTCGCACTAGGGGCCTCCCCCGAGCGTGGGAAAGGGAAAGGACGCGAGGCTGCGCCTCTGGTCCCGCGGCCCCACCGCGGCGCGGCGGGACCGCGGCGGCCTCCTGCAGCCCGGGCTGCGGGGACGGCAGCCGGTCCCCACATGCTGGGAGCTGGCGGGGTGCATGTCGACCTACCCAGGGCTCCGGCTGTGATTCGCACCAAGGCCTCACTGAAATGCAGGCGAAGCCGATTTGTCCATGATGTCAATCTAAAGTCGCTCCTCAGAGGAGCCTGTGGCCCTTGCGACTACAAAGTGCGCTCTCTGCCTCACTCTTAGAGTGGAATGACTGGACCGTGTAAGGATGAGGGTAGAAAACTGACAGGAAGGGGTTCGGTTCAGCTCCCGAACCGAGCTGTCACAGACCTCGTCAATGCTACGTGAACGAGAGAGAACTCGATAAAGAAGCGTTGGGAGGCGTCGGTGTAAAACCACAACAGGAACCCGACGTTTAAAGCCTCACGCCGTTGGAGCAGGCTGGCAGGCCCCACCTCAAGTCGGAACGCACTTTCAGCGGAGTGCAGTTTTCCCGCCGGAGTCGGGGTCAACTGCACCTTTCCCTATTGCGCAGGCGCAGTGCCACTAACAGCATGGAAGCCGTGGGTGTGCTGTGTTTGGCTGTGGTAGTCCTAGCACCCGGCATCTTCTGGGTTTGGCACTTCTTGGAACGGATGAAGAGTCAGGTGCAAGCTGGCCTGTTGGAAAGAGGAAGCCGGACCCTCCTAGTGATCGCGCACCCCGACGATGAAGCCATGTTCTTTGCTCCCACATTGCTAGGCTTGGCCCGCCTGAGGCACCACGTGTTCCTGCTCTGCTTCTCTGCAGGTAGGAGGCTGCATGCGAGGCGTTGGGACCTGGGACTGTGAAGGATATTTAAGTGCTCACGTATCTCAGTCGCCTTTTTGCCAGAGGATTCTCTGTTGTAGAGAGCTAACTGAACAATACACCGAAGGCCCCTTTTCTGGGCGCTTCACAGAGAATCGGTGGCTCCAGCCTAGGGACTGTATCGGCCGGCTTTCCAGGTTGGTTGGAGGACGTCCTCAGCATTCGTACTCTACTCTCTGCTAGCAGGATTACGCACAACTGCTCACATTTGATTCCATTCAATACCTACATGTCCTTTGGGAAATGCGACTGTACTCATTCTGTATCATTATTCTGCGGAGCCTTTTTATTTGCAGAAGGACCAAGAATAATGATCCTACCATAGTACACCAAACAGAATCTAGGTTGTATCATGCCTGCTAAACCCTGAAAGTTTTACTTCTAGCGGTAGCAAAGGACCTTCCTCCTGCTTTTAAAATATATTTTGTCCTAAAAAGATGCACATGTCAAATTGAAGAGATAGAATCATATCATTAAACTACAACATACTTTTATAGGTAATTTTATAGTTCAACACCACCCAACTTTCAGTGAAGCGGTCTTTCAAAGAATGGGTCCTCCTTTACCTTACAGAAAACATGAAATAAGACAATGATACTGGATTATGGTAATAATTGCACAAGTGTATAAATGAAGTGATTGAACTGTACATGTACATGGGTGATTTTTTTTTTTTAAGATAAGGATTCTTTTTAAAAATATTTTTATTGATTTTTAGAGAGAGAGGATGGGAGGAGAGAGAGAGAAACATCAATGTGAGAGTAGAATATCAATTGGCTGCCTCCTGCATGCCCAGTACTGGGGATCAAGCCTGCAACCCCAGCAAGTGCTCTGACTGGAATCGAACCCGGGACCTCTTGGTGCATGGGACAACACTCAACCAACTAAGCCACACTGGCTGAGTGAGAGTGAACTTTTGTGGTATGTAAAATTTTACCTCAATAAAGCTGTTTTTAACAAATGGCCATGACCTCTTTTTCCCATTTCGTTATGTGTCATTCCAGTTCTTTTCTATACCGATTTTTCACAGAAATAACATTTAATACAATTTTATATTTTTCACTGAACGTTACTTTTCATTCACTTAACAAATATTTATTAAAAATTTATGTGCACTGCACATTTAGAATGGCCAAAATCTGGAACACTAACAATACCAAATGCTGGTGAGGATGTAGAGCAACAGGAACTCTCATTAAGGAGAGGAATGCAAGATGGTTCAGGCACTTTGGAAGGCAGTTAGTTTGGCAGTTTCTTAGAAAACTAAGCATACTCTTACCCAACCATCCAGCAATTACCCTACTTGGTATTTATTTACCCAAAGGAGTTGAAAACATGTCTACAAAAAAACCTGCACACAGGTGTTTATAGCAGCTTATTCATAATTGCCAAAACCTGGAAGCAATTAAGATGTTCTTCAGTAGGTGAATGGATAAATAAATTAGTACATCCAGGCAATGTTTTATTAGTGCTAAAGAGAAATAAGCTATCAAGCCATGAAAAGGCAGGGAGGAACCCTAAATGCATATTATTAAATGAAAGAAGCCAATCTGAAAAGGCTACAGACCGTATTCCAACTACATGATGTTCTGGAAAATGCAAAACTATGGAGACAGTAAAAGGATCATTGTTTTCCATGGGTTGAGCTGGGAGGAAGGATGAATCAGTAGGTGGAGCACAGAGGATTTTTAAGGACAGTGAAAATACTGTATGATATTTTAATAACAGATATATGTCATTATACAGTGTCCAAACCCATACAATGTATGACACCAGGAGTAAACTCTAATGTAAACTATGGGCTTTGGGTGATAATGGTGTAGGTTCATCAGTTGTTACAAATCTGCTGGGAAATGCTGATGATGGGGAAGACTATGTATATGTGAGAATGGGGGTAAATGGGAAGGAAAGTCTGTGTACCTTCCCTTCAATTTTGCTAGGAACCTAACACTGCTTTTTTAAAAAAATAAAGTTTTAATTAAAAAAAAATTTTTTTTTAATATATGCTAAGCCTTATTCTATGTCCTAGGAATAAATAGTGAAAATAAGCTAGATAAGGACTATGTCCTTGTGAAATGTATAATTTAAACATTTACCCATATTAATAAGAACTGATGTATAGCCTTTTAAATGGGCTCACCTTAGTTTATTCATCTCTCATTGTATGTATATTGAGGGGGTTTTTCTCCAGTTTATCTCCATTGCAAATAACAGCAAACATCTGTATGTATTCCATAGTATTTCATTAGGACTAATTTCTAAATTTGACTGTTTTAAGGCTTTTCATGCAAATTGCATTCCCAAAAGCATACCAACTTATATTCTCACTGACTGGTAATGAGAAATCTCTGTCTTTGTTTTTCTTTTTATTGAATTTATTGGGGTGACACTGGTTAACAAAATCATACATATTTCAGGTGCACAATTCCACAACATATCTATACATTATATTGTGTGTTCATAACCCTGAGTCAAGTCTCCTTCCATCACCATTTATCCTCCATATACCCTCCTCTACCTCCCTACCCCCCTCCCCACAATCACCACACTGTTGTCCATATCCTTGACTGTTTTCTCCTTTTTTCTTCTTTTTTTTTTTTTTTGATAATCCTCACCTGAGGATATATATTCTTCCATTGCTTTTTCAGAGAGTGGAAGGGAGGGGGAGGGGGAGAGAGAAACATCAGTTGGTTGCCTCCCACATGTGCCCTGACCAGGGCAGGGGATCGAGCCTGCAAATGAGGTCCGTGCCCTTGACTGGAATTGAACCTGAGACCCTTCAGTCCAAAGGCCAATGCTCTAACCACTGAGCCACACCAGCTAGGGCCCATTTTAAGTTTTTTGTGTTTTTTTTTTAAACATATCTCTATTGATTTCAGAGAGAGGAAAGGACGGGGAGAGAGAGATAGAAACATCAATGATGAGGGAGTCATTGAACGGCTGCAGCCCGCAACCTGGGCATGTGCCCAGACCAGGAATCGAACCCCGATCTCCTGGATCCTAGGTCAATGCTCAACCGCTGAGCCACGCCCGGCCGGGCTCATTTTAAGTTTTTTGAGGTAACTCCATTCTGCTTTCAACAATGGCTGTACCAATCTGCTTTCATACCAACAACAGTGCACAAGGGTTCCCTTTTCTCCACATCCTCACCAACTTTGTTGTTTGTTGATTTATTGATGGCAGCCATTCTGACAGGTATGAGGTGATATCTCAGTGTGGTTTTAATTTGCATTTCTCTGATGATTAGTGACATCCAGCATCTTTTTTATTATTATTGATTTCAGAGAGAGGAAGGGAGAGGGAAAGAGAGATAGAAACATCAATGATGAGAGAGTCGTTGATCAGCTGCCTCCTGCACACCCCCTACTGGGGATGGAGCCTGCAACCTGTGCATGCACCCTGACTGGGAATCAAACCATGACCTCCTGGTTCATAGGTCAATGCTCAACCACTGAGCAATGCTGGCCAGGCCAAGCATCTTTTCACTTATCCATGCCCGTCTATATGTCCTCTTTGGAGAAGTGTCTATTCAGGTCCTTTGCCCATTTTTCAATTTGTTTGTTTTTTTGGTGTTGAGTTTTATAAGTTCTTTATAAATTTTGGATATTAACCCCTTATCAGATGTATCATTGGCGAATATGTTCTCCCATTCAGTAGGTTGTCTCTTCATTTTGTTGATGGTTTCCTTTGCTGTGCAAAAGCTTTTTAGTTTGATAGAGTCCCATTTGTTTAATTTTTCTTTTGTTGTCCTTGCCAGAGCAGTTATATGAGAAGAAATAGTGCTGCTAGAAATGTCCAAGATTTTACTGCCTATGTTTTATTTAAGGATTTTTATAATTTCCAGTCTAACATTTAAGTCTTTAATCCATTTTGAGTTTATACTTGTGTATGATCCAAGGAGATGGTCTAGTTTCATTTTTTTGCATGTATCTGTCCAGTATTCCCAACATCATTTATTGAATAGACTACTTTTTACCGCATGGTATGTTTTTGCCTCATGTGTCAGATATTAATTGACTATAAAGGCATGTGTTTATTTCTGGGCTCTCCCTTCTGTTCCATTGATCTATATTTCTGTTTTTATGCCAGTACCACACTGTTTTGATTACTATGGGCTTGTAGTATAGTTTGATATCAGGTAGCATGATTCTTCCAACTTTGTTCTTCTTTCTCAAGAACGCTGTTGCTATTCGCTGTCTTTTGTGGTTCCATATACATTTTTGGAATTTTTGTTCTAGTTCTGTGGAATACACCATAGTGTATTGATAGCAGTTGCATTGAATCTATAGATTGCTTTGGGGAGTATGGACATTTTAATGATGTCACTTCTTCCTCTCCATGAACATGGTATATGCTTCCACTTATTTGTATCTTCTTCAGTTTCTTTCTTCAGTGTCTTAAAATTTTACAAGTATAGGTGTTTTACATTCTTGGTTAAATTTATTCCTAGGTATTTTATTCTTTTTGAAGCAGTTGTGAATGGGATTGTTTTCTTAGTTTCCCTTTCTGATAGTTCATTATTGGTGTATAAATATGCAACTGATTTCTGGATATTTATTTTGTATCCTGCTACTTTACTAAATTTATTTATTAGTTCTGGTATTTTTTTGCTGCTATCTTTAGAGTTCTCTGTATACAGTATCATGTCATGAGAATCTCTGTCTTTACATATATATAATACCCTCTCTAGCATTGACTAGTATTTTAAAAATAACATTTCTTGATTTGATTAACATTTATCTCCCCTCAAAATCTTTTGTTGCCTTAAGATTAAACCATTTTTCATAGTTCTTGAGAATTTGTATATAACACTTCTCAGTTTTTGCTATTAAGGATGTCAGTTGCAATAGATGCAGTTAAAGGCCTCATTTTTTTTGCTTTTCATTTTATAAGTGTTTTATACTACAACTATAATTATAGGAGTCAAATTATAAGCTAATTTGTTTCAAGATCTGCAAGAGAAGTCTGTTTTCTTTACAAAGTATTACAGGTGCTTTGGATTATTTGTTGTTTTTGTTAATCCTCATCCAAGGATATTTTCTCCACTGATTTTTAGAGAGACTGGAAGGGAGGGGGGAAGAGAGAGAGAGAGAGAAACATCAGTGTGAGAGATACATTGATGGGTTGCATTCTGCATGCACTCCTACTTGGGCCGGGGATCTATCCTGCAACCCAGGAATCAAACCCAAGACCCTTTGGTGCTGACTTGATGTTCTAACCACTGAGTGCCCCAGCCAGGGCAGTGCATTGGATTCTTTTATAAATTTCTCCTTAGTTTTCAATAGGTTGGAACCAAAAATCAAAATTGTTTCAAATAAAAAAATATAAAGTATGCCCTTGCATGTATTAAACACTAAGTATCCGTATTGTGGTCTTTTATTACTTCCTCTGAAGCAACTTGCTATTTAGGTTGTTTTCTTTTTTAATTTTTAAAATTACTTTCAAATTCCCAATTCATTTAAAAACGGGTGTATTAAACATTGCCCACACTACCGACTTATTCTAACATGAAAAATGGGAAGCTAATAACTTGTGATACAATATAATGAAAACTGTAATGGTGTGATAGAGAAAATACTATGGACACAAAATGAAGAAAAGCATGGATTCTCTTTTCAGGGGATTGGATTAAGGAACCTTCTCCAAGAGGTTTTCTTTTGAGCTGGTCTTTAAAAATAGGACAAGGTATATAGGAAATGAGGCAGGTCATTATAGGCAATAGAAAAAATATCAGTAAGTCTTGGGCTTGTATAAGTAATTCATTCTAACTACATGTCCAGTTTTAAGGGGTAAGGAGATGCAGGAAAAAATATTTTGTTATTAGTCGCTCATTTAATCTCAGCAATCCTATGACAGGCATTATTATATATATAAAACATTATAAACATACAGAATTTGTTATTCCCGTTTTACAGAAATTGGGAAATGAATCATGAAGAAGTTAAAGTAACTTGACCACAGTGATCAGCTAGAATTTAGAGGAGCCAGGACCCTGTGGCTCTTCCCGGTTCTAAACTGTTCCAGTATAAAAGCAATCAATCTGCACCCATCTGTCTTTCACATTGCCTTGTATGCTATGTCAGTTGAAATAACTATTTTGATTTCCAGTGTATGATCTCAGAAACACTAGTTCATCAAGTTGCTATTTTTTTTTTTTTAATATTTTGGCCTGACTAGTTTGGAGAAATTAGCCAGATGTGTTATCTCCCATTTAAAGATTCAAATTCCTTGTTAGAATATTAACATCTTTGAGAGTCTTGCTGTAAAAAAAATCCTATTTAATTTTATTTAGTCTAGCATTTCTCCCAATTTATGTACCCTGTTAATATACAAATGGGAGAAAGCTATCATAGATAGTAGGGTGTTATTGGATACATTTGGTGCAGAGTTAACACAACCAGTTCTGTGTTTGGGAAAGCTCATTCTGGTCGCAACTGGAGAATGGTTTGGAAGCAAAGACTGGAATTAGGGAAACAAGTTTAGCTCATCCTTTCCTGTCAAGACTGCACTGCCAACTCTAATGTATCAAGTTTTCATGGCTTTCCGATCTATGTACTGTTCCTTTAGTCAATTTGGCATCCCTGTGCCAATATCATGCTGTCTTAATTACTGTAGATTTTATGGCAATAATATCTGGTTTGGCCAGCTCCCTGATATGTTGTTCTTCAGGGTGTATTTGCGGTTTTTTACCTTTTTTCCTCCAAATAAATATTAGAGTTAGTTTGATCATGTTGAAGGAAAAACCTTGCTGGCATTTTCATTGCAATCTCACTAACTATTGATCATTATAGGGAAAATTGACTTATTTCCAATATAAAGTCTTTCCATCTATGATTTTATGGTATGTCCCATCATTTGTATTGGCTTCCTTTAATGTGTTTTTTAATGTCTATTAATAGTTTTATAATAAAGGTCTCACATATGTATTATTGAAATTATTTGTCCTTTAATCTGTTTCTCATGTCCAGGGGTTCTTTTTGCAAATTCTCTTTCTTTATATATTAAACATATCTGCTCCAATAATTCTAATTTCTGTAGTCTGTGTGTCTAATTCTACTCTTCCAGTAACTCATTCTGAGTTACTTGTTTCCATGTGTATTGTGTGATTTTTTTTCACTATAAGTACATGTTTCTTGAAACCATATTTGTGATAATGTTTTTGTGATTTATGTTTGCTTCACCCAGACAGCAATGACACTACAAAAATTTTAGATTGAGGTTTTTTTCAGTCCACGGAGGTAGTGTAAATTCAGGGTCCAAACACAAGTGCATTAATTGTCTGATTCTGTATAAGAAATTATCTTGAAACTAGTGGCTTACAACAGTAATAAACTTTATCTCTCATGGTTTCAGAGTACAGTTGTCTCTGCCCCAGGATGTTTAGTACTTTAGCTGGAGGATCCAAAGGCTGGGGACTAGAATCACCTGACTTAGCCAGAGATACTGGCCAGAACATCCACATAGAGTCCACATATAGTAAATCTACATAGCTTGGGCTTCCTCACAACCTAGTGGCTGCATCTCTGGGCAAGTATCCAAAGAGGCAGCCACGTTACCTTTTATGGTCTACCCTTGGACATCATGCAGTATCACTTCCACTGAATTCTGTTTGTCGAGACAGTCGCAAGTCACATCCAGGTTCAAGAAGAGAAACAGACTTCAGCACTTCATAGGGAGCAGTAAGGTTCTAGAAGTGCATGTGGGACTAGAAATACTGCCGTAGCTATTTTTGGAAAATACAATGTGCCACACCAAGTAAAGGCCAGTGTATAGTTAACAGTCCTTAGGAGATTACATTTCCCTTCCACTAGAAACAAGTCTGAGACAGACATACCCCACCATCTCTGTTTAGAGTAGGGGGGCTTCTGGTTCATCCACTGTAAGTATTGCCTTTTGAAGGTCCTGTCTCTGTGTGGAAGTCTCCTTATTTGTGCCCAAGCTGCTTCTCCTGCCCTGACTAGGCCACCAGGCATGGGCAGATACTCAGACTTCAGCTCCACCCTAATGCCTGGTTTGTGCTTAACTGTGTTGAAGACCTTCAGAGATATCCCTTCCTTTCCTGCTAATTCAGCCATGCATTCTGAAACATGTTTGCTTTGTATTTCACATGTTCAGATGTTCTATGCTAAGAGGGTTTTTCCAGACATCTGATTCCTATTTCCTAAAACAACTTATTTTTATTATTTTTAATCATAAATAATTCTTCAAAGTTTTCCTTGTTGAGAGATATTTAGATGCAGCCTCAAAAGTATTAGTCTCATCTATCTCTTTTCTTTCTACCCAAAACAGTTGGGATTTCGGGAAAAAAATCAAGTATTGACTGTGTTCTATTAAGAATGGAATAAATTCCATGTTTAAGGGAGCTATAAAACCACAACATGACTCAAAGGTTACATATTTTGTAAATATATATATAAATACTTAGGCACTTTTCTCTAAGGTTTAGGTTGATAGGATTTCCATATGATAATGCCAACCGAGACATACATAGGGATCCATTGATTAACTGCCTATTTGTAAATGTTGATGCTGATGGTAGGCTGTTTATAAGAATATTATGTATTTCTAAGTATATGTTTACTTACCTCTTTTATAATTAAGCTTAGAATTTATGTCAGGTAATCTTATCATATCTCCTATTTTGAACCTAATGTAGTATATAAGTATTTATAAAAATGTTTATGTCATGCTGAGTATTTATTTACTTAATTGAAGAATGTTATACTCTTTTCAGAGCTTTTACTTAGTGAGTTAAGAGTTTTAAGTGCAAAAATAAAGGACTTGCTTAAACTATGAGAAGCCGTAAAAGAAATGCTAATAAACATTAGGGAAGAGATCATGTCAGAGACCAAAGAAGAATTCCACAATGACAAAGATTGTCTGTGAACAGTGAAAAAAGGAAAGAACAAGTGTGAAAAAGAAAGAAAATGCAGCCTGGCTGGTGTGGCTCAGTTGGTTGTGCGTCATGTCCTGTGCGCCCAGAGGTCGCCAGTTCCATTCCCAGTCAGGGCACATGCCTGGGTTGCTGGCTCCATCCCCAGTAGAGGCGTGCAGGAGGCAACTGATCGGTGGTTCTCTCTCATCAATGTTTCTCTCCCTCTCCCTTCCTCTCTCTCTAAAATCAATAAAGACATTTTTTTTAAAAAGAAAGAAAATGCAATAGGACTAATCTAATAGAAGTGTAGATGAGATTAATCAACAACATGTATTGAAGTTTGAAGAGTTTAGGATTGGAAATACTTGTTAAAAGTGCTCGTTGCAGTGAGCTGAACACTGTTCTCATGCAGTGCATATGTCTCATTGCATCTGATGCAGATATGCCTGTCATGTTCAGAAAAAGACAGTTTCCAATATGTTTGGCCTCAATAATTATCCATAGTCACAGATCAGAGAAACTAACAAAAATTAGCATTTCCATTAGTAAAGGTCAATATTAACGCACTCCTTTTGAGAATAATGAAAAAATACACACATACATGCGGGTATGTTGGTTGATAATAGCATGTGGCATTGTTTCTTGATCTTGGCTGCATAGGTACATGCTCAGTATTTTTTTAATGATTTTTTAAAATATGTTTTTTTCATTGATTTTGAGAGAGAGAGGAAGGGAGAGGGATAGAGAGATAGAAACATCAAAGAGAGAAAGACATCGATCAGCTGCCGCCTACACGCCTCCTATTGGGGATCCAGCCTGAAACCCAACCATGTGCCCTGACTGGGAATCGAACTGGGGACCTCTTGGTTCATGGGTTGGTGCTCAACCACTGAACCACACTGACCGGGCTTTAATGATCTTTTAAAAAATTATTTTGCCAATTTTAAAGGCATGATTTCTGTTTTACAGTGACAATTCATAAGTGAAATATTTTTATTCATTGCAAATATAATTTTTAAAATATTTTCATTGTGGTAAAATATACATTAAAAAATTTACTGTTTTAATTGTTCTTAAGTATTCAGTTCAGTGAGTGGAGATAAGAATATTCACGATATTGTAGAACCAGCTCCACTATCTATTTCCAGAGCTTTTTCATCATCCCAAACAGAATTCTATTTATTAATTAGTAACTCCCATTCCTTCCTCTCCCCAACCCCTGGCAACCAATATTGTAGTTTCTATATCTTCTAACGACTTCATACTAGTGGAATCATACAATTGTCCTCTTATATCCAGCTTATTTTAATTAACATGTTTTCAAAGTTTATCCATGTTGTATAATATATCAGAACTTTATGCCTTTTTAAGGTGAATGATGCCCCATTATATGTCTACACACATTTGCTTATCCATTCGTCTGTTTATGGACACTTGGATTGTTTCCATTTTTCAGCTATTGTGAGTAATGCTGCTCTGAATGTGGGTGTACAAGTATCTGTTTGAGTCCCTGTTTACAGTTCTTTTGTGTATATACCTAGGAGTAGAATTGCTGAGTTATATGATAATTCTGTGTTTAATTTTTTGAGGAATCACCAACTTTTCCACAGCATCTCTGCCATTTTATGTTCCCACCATCAGTGCCTGAGCGTTCTAATTTCTCCACATCATCACCTACACTGCTAATTTAACACTTGTTTATTTTATTTTTGTTTTTTAATACTGTAGCTATCCTAGTGGGTATGAAATGATATCCCATTGTGGTTTTGATATGCATTTCCCTAACGACTAATGATATTGAGCATATTTTCATGGGCTTATTGGTCATCTGTCCATCTTTGGAAAAATGTCTATTTGGGTAATTTACCCCCTTTTTTATTCTAGTTTCATTTTTAAATCATGATTTCTCCAGCTGGGTTCTGTGGACACATTCTAAAGCAAGTGGGTCTAGCTCTTTTGGTTTGAGCTTCCATTGGGGAACCCAGGCGTTTGGGCTCCAACAGCACTGCCTCCTTTTATCTCTCTAGCCGTGGGTTGGTAGTGACTTCTTGCTGTCACTAATCTTTGAGTCACTTCACTGTTCCGTGTTTGACTCTCAAATCCTTCATCAGTTATGTATCAAGTTATTTTCATTACGTTATTAAACTGATGTAAATATTTGATATGGTTTCTGTTTCCCTGGGCAGACCCTTCCTGGTATAGAACCTAAACTCTCTCCTTTTAGAGTTGAGAAAATGTTGACCTTATTTTTTTTCCAGATACATTTTAGAATTAATTTGGTTGTGTTCAGTGAAAGCCTTGCTGGCAGTCCTGAAACTGGGAACTTCATGAATTTCTTCAGATTCATGAAGTTAGTCGAAGGCCAGGTATTGGGACCATAAAGCCGTGATTCTTAATCCGTTTCTCCTTCTGATAAATTAAAACTTCCAAGGTAGGGAACTGGGTAACTAAAGGAGTGGGAGAGAGGCGTTTTTTTTTTCACTATTATAGTTTTATTCCTTATGATTTTTTTTTAAAATCCTAACCCAAGGGTATTTTCCCTATTGCTTTTCAGAGAGAGTGAAAGGGAGGGAGAGAGAGAGAAACATCGATGTGAGAGAGACATCGATTGGTCGCCTCCCGCACAAGTCCTGACGGGGGTTGGGGATCGAGCCTGCAACCCAAGTGTGTGCCCTTGGCCGGAACTGAACCCTGGACCCTCACTCTGCAGACTGACGCTCTAGCTACTGAGCCAAACTGGCCAGGGCTCCTTTTGATTTTTAACCACATAAATCTTTTACCTATTTAAAATCAACAAATTTAAAATCTTTAAAGTAAAATAAAATGTCTACCTTTATACATGTGGTATATAAATGTAGGTCTTTACAAAGTGTCTTTAATTTGTTTAAAATGACATTATGCTTGCTAGTTATTAGTTATCACAAAACAGAAGACTTCACTAAGCATACAATTATTTATAAGCTTATGCACACACACAACGTAGTTCTATATAAATAAATCTGCATTAATCCCATTTATTTTCTGTTTTCTAGAATAATGATCTTCAAGCATTTTTTGGTCATATTTTCCTATATGTACATATACTCCCATTATATTACCGTATATTTATTTATAATTATAATAAGTACATGGACCACTGAACTAATGTATACATTATAAAACATTAACAAAAGTTGACATTTGTAAAAAAACAAATAAACAAGGTAAACAAATTAAGAGAAGAAATTCTAAAGCTTTTTCTCCACCCCAGTAGTTTATCTTGTACTTTCTGGGGTACAACCTCCCTACTTGGACACTGTTCTAGAACGTTTCAGTTAAGAACTGCTGCCCCACTGGGTGCGGCTCAGAGGTTGAGCATCGACCTAGGATTCAGGAGATCGTGGTTCGATTTCCGATCAGGGCACATGCCTGGGTTTCAGGCTCGACTCCCAGCCGGGGACGTGCAGGATCAATGGTGTGCAGCCAATCCATGACGATTCTCTCATCATTGATGTTTGTCTCTCTCTCGCTCTCTTGCTCTCGCTCTCGCTCTCCCTTCCTGTCTCTGAAATCAATAAAGATATATTTATATATATATATATATATATATATTTTTTATTTTTTTTTAAAAAAAAAAAAAAGAGCTACTGAAGGGCCGGGCCTGTGTGGCTTCGTGGTTGAGCATCAATCTATGATCCAGGGGATGATGGTTTGATTCACAGCCAGGGCACATGCCCGGGTTGAGGACTCCATCCCCAGTAGGGGGTATACAGGAGGCAGCCGATCAATGTCTCTCTCATCATTGATGTTTCTCTCTCCCTCTCCCTTCCTCTCTCTGAAATCAATAAAGACATATTAAAAAAATAATAAAAGCTGAAAGATCTCAGGTACTCAATTTGTTGAAGTGCCCACATATTCACCAAACTTAGTGAAAATATTTAAAGTGATTGACTTCAACTCCCTAGCCTATTTTAAATTCCTTAATTTAAACCAAAGCAGTAAAACTGGCTCCAAAAACACATTTGCTTCGATTCTAGGCAGTTTCTCACAGCTATAGTGAGAGTCTGATTTGCATCGCCTCTGAACTTAGGAATCACATCCCTAGTATACATTAGACTCTTAATCACCAAAGATCAACTAACCTTGAGACAAAATGGGAGCAGTTATGTGTACAGAGAGGAGCCTAAAATGGTAATGGCATCACAAAACTGACTAGCTTCTATCTTTAAAAATACGTTAACACAACTAACAGACAAAGTGGAAACAGAGACATGGATGGATACATTTTTTTAAAAAGTTAACTCAGGAAATTGTGCTGTTATCTGGAGTCTTTTTAAGGTTAGTAAATGTAATGACTGTCTCCTATCTGGATTTAAACAGCTCAAAACTGAGCATTAGAGTAATCCCTGCGGAAGGCTAAGGTTTCCATGGAGTTCTCTGCGTGGCCCGGCCCAGCCCAGCCTGCAGAGCCTCTGCTGGTGCCTCAGGAGAGCCTGCAGAGTGCCAGACACCAGGACGACACAAAGTTGAACGAGACCCTGATTGTTTAGGTCAGTGACATTTAGGAATTCATAATTCGATCATGGAGAAAAGTTCATACTCAAAACCAGAACACTCGAAATGATTACTTGCCAGGGAAAAACAGGACAAGGCTTCCCAGAGGGAAGGCCCCTTGGTCTGGACGATGAAGGTGAACTGTGTAGTTCAGGAGGAGAGGAACAGGAGCAGTGGGAAGGTAAAGACAAAGAAGTCCAGGAAAGAGAAATTAACAGCTGGGTGGAGTGTATCATCTCGTGTGAGTGGTGTCAGGAAAGCCGGGCATGACCATTATCCGTACCTTACACACGGAGAAGCTGGCTCAAGAAGGCTAAGTAACCAGCACAAATCACATGCAATCACCTGCTGCAGAGGTTCCTTCAGGCCTGCGTTAGCTAGGTGAGTGCGTGTGGTGGTACCAAAATTTTACTGTATATCCTTCGTAAGGATACAGAGTTGAATTTACCAGAACTATTATTAGGAAGTATAGTGTACGCGCTGGGAAAATAAAGGATACATAAGCTATTTGAGATGCTGATGTCCTCAAGGTCCCATAGGGCATGCTGGCGTAGCTGGTGCTAAACTTCACAGGAGGCTATTTTCCTGAATGAGGCCTGCACATTTCCCAGTAATACTCAGGAGCCTCTTCTTTAAATAAATGTTTAACAGATAGTTGAGGACTATTAATTTAAAGGGGCTCAAACTAATAGTGTGCTCAGGTGCCCCACTTGTTGTGACTGGTTATAGAAGGGTTAATCCTAAATCTGCTTAACTCCAAAGCCGTCGCTGTCTGAGATGTGCAATGCTGCCTGTGGCATGAAACTAAAATGCAGACAGGCAGATAGGCAGCCAGATCGACAGAGAGATAGATGCGGAAATGGGGAAGAATTAAATGGTGATTCTAAAGATTGTACTGCTGGTAGTCTTCTCACAGGAGTGTCTGATTACAATCTTAGTATTGTATTTTATTCAACTTTTTATCATAACCACAAATTTTTCAGGTAGCTTAAATCCTTTGGGGAACAAGATGAGGTAAGAATGAGTGAATTCATAAATCTCTACTGCTAAATCTTCCACTGTGTATTTGTTATCCTCAGGAAATTACTACAATCAAGGGGAGATTCGTAAGAAAGAACTGTTGCAGAGCTGTGATGTTTTGGGGATTCCACCCGCCAGTGTAATGATTATTGACAGCAGGTAATTCATCTGTATTTAATGATTTGACTGAGAACACATCCAGTGTTTTACCATTAATGATGTTGGTTGCTGGTTATGAAAAATATTCTTCATCATGTTAAGCGCTGTTGGGAAGTGATGTTCATTGTGTTAGAGTGGGGGGGGGGGTTCCTGTTCATTTCAGTGCCCTACAAAGAGATATGGGGAAAGTTTCAATTTATTCTCAGTTTTACTTGGCTCAGGGTAAACTATTGGGATCGTCGTAGGGGAGTTTCTTCTCTCTCTGTGCCAGTGGGTTTTGTAATGCTTTTTTTTTTTTTTTTTTTTAAATATATCTTTATTGATTTCAGAGAGAGGAAGGGAGAGGGAGAGAGACAAAAACATCAACGATGAGAGAGTCATTGATCGACTGCAGCCCACAACCTGGGCATCTGCCCTGACTGGGAATCGAACCCCGATCTACTGGATCCTAGGTTGATGCTAAACCACTGAGCCACGCTCGACTGGGCTTTTAATACTTTTAAAAGCACAAATCTAGAGCCAGACTGCCGGGACTAAAACCCCAGCTTTATCAGATTATTAACTGTCCCACGTAGGCCAGTTGCTTAATCTCTGTCCCTAAACTTCTTCCTCTGTAACCCTTGGAAGATACATGGTTTTGAGTCATTTTGTGAAAGAAATCATTTGCTCACTTGTTTTCAAAGATGATGTGCTTCCCTTTTACATGGTGGGTGGGTATATGTTGTGATTTATTTTCTCACTATTAATATTAACGATAATATTAATGGGCTCCTCAGCTCAGGTACCCAGTGTGCACCCCTGTGCAGTGATAGCTTTGGCCCAGCACTGCAAGGTGTTGTTTTGAGGGTGAGATCTGAATTGTGAGAACTGTACTCAAACCAAAGACCTCAGCTTGGTTATCAAGATGTTTATTCTTGTCATGTCTTAATTTATTACATGTTTTATATATCCTGAAGATCGTACAGCTTCAACAACATCCCCTACTTGTTGAAATGCTATTGTAGAGGGGTAGTAAAGGTAGTAAACTTGTTAAAAATAAAAATTTCAAGAAGCCCCAGTTTGAAGATGCAAAGAAACAATGTATCTTAGCCTGCTCGGGCTACCATAGCAGAATACCATAGACTGGGTGGTTTAAACAATCGTAATTTATGATCTCACAGTTCTGGAGGCTGGAATTCACAGATCACAGCCCAGCTGGGTAGGTTCTGGAGAGGATATGCTTCTGAACTTGCCAATGGCATCCTCTCAACCATATGTTCACATGGAGGGAGAGAGAGGAGAGAAATTTCTCTCTTTCTCTTCTTAGGCCACCAGTCCTATAGGATTAAGGTTCTACCATTATGACCTCACTTAACGTAAATTACTTCTTAAAGACCCTATCTCCAAATACAGGCACACTGGGGGTTAACGCTTCAACAGGTGGATTTGGGGAAGATGCAGTTGGTCCCTAGCAATATGCAAGCTTTCATCTTTCAGCCTCTTACTTCATAATCCAGAAAAAGCAGAGCTTTAGAATTTTACTTTAGGTGATTTGGATTCTCATACTTCAAAGGGAAGAATGAAGGCTAAGAAGAGAAGAGAAAGTTTTATGGCGGGCCGACACTCACAATAGTAACAGTAAATCTGCATTTACCCATTATTGTCAGTACCGAAACTGTACTAAATACATGATCTTAGTCCTTAAAATATTCCAATTACTTGTCTGATATTATAGATAGGAAACCGAGGAATAGTGAGAGGTTGAGTAACTTGCCCGACGTCATCCAGCCTAGGTGGTAGAGCTGACTTTGCATTGAAGCAGTTTGGCTCCCCACGCCATGTCTGACACGTTCTTTCACAAATTATCTCATGTAATTCTTCCACTACCTGCAGGATAGGTTGTATTACCCTTTTTCACACAAGGAAACTGAAGCTCAGAGAGATTAGACTCCCCTGAGGCCTGGCTGGTGTGGCTCAGTGGTTGAGTGGTGAGTCATGCATCAAGAGGTCGAGGGTTTGATTTTGGGTCAGAGCACATGCCCTGGTTGCATGCACGATCCCCAGTAGGGGGCGTGCAGAAGGCAGCCAATCCATGTTTCTCTCTCATCGATATTTCTGTCTCCTTCTCCCTTCCTCTCTCCCTAAAATCAACAAAAACATATTTATTTTTTTTTAAATATATCTTTATTGATTTCAGAGAGGAAAGGAGAGGGAGAGGGAGAGATAGAAACATCAATGATGAGAGAGTCATTGATTGAGCCCGCAACCCGGGCATGTGCCCTGACCAGGAATCCAACCCCGATCGCCTGGATCCTAGGTCAACGCTCAACTGCTGAGCCATGCCCGGCCGGGCTAAAAACATATTTTTAAAACAAGAGAATCCTCTGTGGTCTCAGAGAATCCTCTCTCTTTTTTTAAATATGTTTAATAAATGGCAGTGCTAGAATTCAAAGCAGAAAGGAAGACAGAATCTATTCCCGGCTTTCTGCAGGAAAGTAGGCCACGGCACTTGAAAGACCAGTGTATGTCTAAGAGTCCATTTAATGACATAGTGTGTGGTCAGTTTTTCTTCTATCATTCTGAACTTCGTTGCTAGATTTCAGGGAAACATTTAGCCAGAGGAGCTTACTCAAGTAAACCCCTTAAAGAGGGGAAAACATTCAGTTCTCAAGAAAAGAGTCATAATTTCGGTTGTTAGGCACCTAAATGGATACTTTCAGTAACTCTCCCCAGTTCCTTAATATCTGTGGATTCTGTTAGTTTAATGAGTCATGTGATACTAAAGTGCATGTTGTTAACAGATACATATTAAGTGCCTGGAATGGGCAGGGCACCGTGATAGATGCTAAAGAGAGAAAGGAGCAGTTTAAGAGACAGGAGCTTGCCCAGCCGGGCGTGGCTCCGCAGTTGAGCATCTCCTAGGATCCAGGAGATCCTGGTTCAATTCCCGGTCAGGGCACATGCCCGGGTTGCGGTCTCCATTCCCAGTCAGGGGTGTGCAGGAGGCAGCCATTCAATGACTCTCATCATTGATGTTTCCATCTCTCGCTCTCCCTCTCCCTTCCTCTCTCTAAAATCAATAAAGACATATTTTTAAAAAAAAGAGAGAGAGAGACAGGAGCTGAGCAGCAGGAGCCGGCAGGACCTCCCTGGCGCTGCACCTGTGGAGGGCTGTTACTGCGCGTGCTGAAGGCCAGGCCTGCAGAAGATCCGAGCCTACCCTTGGGGTACCTGGGAATTGCATGTGATTGGAAAGTGCAACCTCTGGATTTAGTACTCATTTGTTGCTTTTGTGCTTCTTAGTATATTAGGAAGAATCCATAGAATTATTTCATTTATATTTCAAAGGAAAAGAAAATAAAAAGCACCCACATATTTTTGTACGCATAGATAGTTTCTAAAAGGATGCATACCAGACTCCTTAGGGTAGCTGCTACTGAAGTGGGGCTGGGAAGAGGAACACTTTCATTTTTCACTTTCACAGAATTTTGTACAGTTTGATTTTTTTAATGAAGCCTTTATTACTTTTAAAATTATATATATGCACACACATATATATATTTTTTAAGACTACCTGACATATCTCATAAAACATTCTTCTCTCTCTACTCAGCTTCTATCCATACGAGTGCCAAGTTAGAGATAAATCTGTGTACATTTTGATATTTGATATGATAAAGTCAAAACAGAATAGAATTCCTTGGAAAAACAGTAATGCTTTTAAGCCTTCTTATAAACACTGTGGTATTCTCATAGGCCTCATTCTCGTGGGTGAGTGGGAAGAAGACCTGACACACTGCTGCAAAGCACTCTGGCTAGCATAGTGGGGATTCAAGGGGCCTGACTGTGACGAAATAAAACAAAGCTCACCCCTTATTGTAACCCATGACCACTGAAGTGCTCCGGGCCCAGTGACCTATTGTTTGGCAAAACTTGCAAGGTCTCAATGCTGTTTGTGGTCTGATCACTGCCTCCCTGCTCAGCCCATCATCCAGCCCTGTTTTACCCACATCACATCCATTCCCGTAACAAAAATAGGTAGGACTGCCCAGTACCCCCAGCTGTGTCTCCTCCCTACCTCTGGTCTCCTATTTAAGCTGGGCCTCAAACGTACCATGCTTTCTTCTGCATGCACACCTTTGCCTGTGCCAGTGCCTTCCTCTCGCATGCTTCCTCACTTCTCAACACCCCTTACTTTGTCTCTTTAGCCAGCTCCTATTCATACTCAAACCTCAGTTCAAGGATCACCTTAGACTCTGGCACCATCCTGATTTGCCCAGATTTTCTTGGACAGTTTCGTTGCATTCTCATTGTCCCATTATATCCTAGCATGCACACTAATTTTCATTCTATGCCAGGAGCCCCTGTATTTTTTCTTCCTGTATCCCCAATCTTTGTCATAACCCTTGATACATAGTAATTTCTCAGCATATGTTTGTTGAATAAATGAATGATTCCACTTATACCCAAGCTTTCTACCTGTGGCCAGCATGTAAATGTGTGGTCTTGAAGAACTTGATGGATGCCTGTGCATCTCAACCTTCTTTCGTCACTTTTTCTTCTTCTACCCAGAAGTAGTGATTAGCAAACCATTTTTCAAGACACGTGAAATTGTTTTCAAATTCTTTAAATAAATAAAACAGTCTGGGTTCCTGATTTGCATAGTTATTTTTAACCCTTTAGAAAGTTCTAAGTGAGTATTACAGTTTGGAAGGATTTTTCTACATCTCTTTATTTTGCCATTCCATAGATTTGGCTACATTGTCCTAAGGTTTCAATACATTAAAAATCTCATTTTTCCCAGTGCTTGTCTTAACAAGACTTTTACAGGCTAATTTTAGCTGAACAAGGAAATAGAGTCCAGTAACTACTAGGAAACATAAATTAGCCTGGCTTACTAGCAGTTCCTGGAAGTCTTTGTGTTTTCCAACAAACTCATGCAAATCGTGTTGTGAAAGAGAAGCCACAAAGCAGAGTCTGGGACTGTTGGGGTTATGTTGGTCATTAAACCCCTCTCCTTTTGAGGTCTAGGAGGAGCTTTCCCCCTACAAAAAGCAAAAAAAACGTATGCTGGTTGCCAGAGTGGCTCTGACCAAGTCTCCTCTCACTGTAAGAGATGAAAATAAAGCCTCCTACAATTCCCTTCTCCAAATACACAGAGAAGTGACTCAGCCAAGGCTCAAGGGCACAGTTCCAGGCCCAGTTGGCAAGAAAAAGGCAGGGCTCCAGTCCTCCCACGAGGTGCAATGGACAAGAATGTTTCCTAGAAAAGAAAGGGAAGGAGACTGAAGTGGGCCTCGCTGATCTGGACTATTATGTGAAAACTGAAAGCTGCTTTGGTACTACTTCAAAGGCAGATTACTCTGGGAACTGAAGGGAGGCTGGGCCTTTAAGTAACACGACTGGGGGAGTCAGTGCCAAAGAAGTAAAGGGGACCAGGTGGGGTGGCCTTGACAGAGCATGCACTTGTCAAGAATGCTACTCCTTGAAAATGATTGCAAATGCCACAAAAATGGGGTTCAAGGTGACTCTGTATTGAGATATTTATTACAATACTGTTTATAATAACAAAAAAATGGTAGCAAACTAAATGTAATAGTAGACAATTAATTATATAGCGATGATCCGGCATATTAAACCATTTATAGTTTTTTATGCATGTTTAATAAGCCAGGAAAGTTTCCATAATATAATATGGAGTTTTTAAAGCAGTATATACTTTCTTCTTTGCACTTTTCTGTGTTTTCCATAGTTTCAAGAATGAGCATTTGTTAATTGTAAAACAAAAGTTTTATTAGCTTTATTTTTAAATATATTATTTTTAATTGTATCTTTTTTAGCATTTAAAAAAATTAAAGACTATTTTTTTAGAGCAGTTTTAGGCTCACAGCAGAACTGAGAGGAAGATACAAAGCTGTACCCTTTGCCCCCACCCCACACAGGCATAGCCTCCCCACTACCACAACCCCAACAGAGGGGCACATGTGTTACATTATAACCACCCAAAGTCTGTCATTTACATTAGAGTTCATTCTTGGTGTACATTCTATGGGCTTGGACGTATGTATAATTATAGGTATCCATCATTATAATATCATACAGAGTATTTTCATTGCCCTGAAAGCCCTCTGTGCTCTGCCTATTTATCTCCCTCCCCAACCCCTAGCAATCACTGGTCTTTTTACTGTCTCCATAGTTTTGCCCTTTTCTGAGTGTCATATAGCTGGAATCATACAGTGTGCAGCCTTTTCAGATGGGCTGCTTTCACTTAGTGATATGCATTTAAGGTTCCTCTATGTATTTTTATGGCTTGATAGCTCATTTCTTTTTAGCGCTGAATAATGTACCACAGTTTATTTACCTGTGCATCTACTGAAGGACATCTTGGTTGCTTCCAAGTTTTGACAATTATGAATAAAGCTAGTGTAAACATCTGTGGGCAGATTCTTGTGTGTTCAGGTTATAGCTCTGCTACAAACCAGCAGTGTGTTCTTGGGCAAGTAATTTTCCCTCTCTGGGCTTCTCTTTTTTTATATGTAAAATGACTGAATGAGAAGGTGGTTTTACCTAAAGCTCCTAGATATAAATGGAGGTTTATGTACTCAACTCAGCAATATATTGATATTTTTAAGTGCTTTCCACTTTATTAAGCACTTTTACAGTTTATGATATCCACAGTAGAATGTGTGTATAAAGAAACTCAAAGTAGACCTTTTATTAACCAAAATAAGGCTGGCCAGCTTGCTCTTACCTCTACTGTCATAGTCCATTCAGATTGCTATAACAAAAATGCCATAAACCAAGTGGCTTATAAACAATAGGAATTTATTTCTCATAGTTCTGGAGGCTGGGAAGTCCAGAGTCAACACACCAGCAGGCTCTGTGTCTGGTGAGGGCCTGTGCCTGGTTCATATCTTCTGGATGTGTCCTCACATGGCAGAAGGAGCAAGGCAGCTCTCTGAAGGTCTCTTTTATAAGAGCACGAGTCCCGTTCATGAGGGCTCTACTTAATCGCCTCCCAAAAGCCCTGTCTTCAAATACCATCACATTGGCAGAATAGATTCCTATGTCAACACAGGAATTTTGAGAGGCACAAATATTCAGTCTATAGCATCTACAAAAATTGTAAAAATCAAAAACTTTGGATAGGAGGCAATTAATTCTCTAAAATGCAAGTCTTATAGGCAAATAATGTGAGTGTCCAGAAGAAAGGTTGTTGGGTTGGTCTTTCAGATTATTTTTCCATAACACCCAGTTCCAAGAAGTAATTCGTAGTCATTTGTAGAATGTTCTATAGAGCCCTTGGGATGAGAAAAATTGCAGCTGCCTGTGTGCTTGCGATTAAGATGACGTGGTACTACCTCTGATAGTTGGGTAAGACTAGACCTAGTTCCTCAAGGCCGAGCCACCGCTTAACTAGTAGTGAAAGGATTTATAAGTTTTATTCATTTTTGGATTTTCCTTTTTTCTTTCTTTCTTTAAAAATAATGCATGCTTACCCTCACATATACAGTCAATTGATCTGCAACAATGGTTCCAAGACGATTCAATGGGGGAAGAAATGCTGTTTTTGACAAATGGCACTGGCATAACTAGATATCCACATGTAAAAGAACAAAGTTGGACCCCTTCACAGTATACACAAAAATTATCTCAAAAAGGCCTAAATATAAAAGTTAAAAGTATAGCCCTGGCCAGTGTGGCTCTGTTGGTTGGGTGTCGTCCCAGGTACCAAAAGGTTGCCAGTTATTCCTGGTCACGCACATGCCCAGGTTGCGGGCTGGATCCCTGGTGGGGGCCATGCAGGAGGCAGCCATTCAGTGTTTCACTCTTACATCAGTGTTTCTCCCTTTCCCTCTCCCTTCCTCTCTCTCTCTAAAAATCAATTTAAAAATCTTTCAAAAAAAAAAAAGCTAAAAGAAAATACAGGAGTAAATCTTCATGAGCAGGATAGGCAAAGCCTTCTTAGATATAACACCAAAAGCACATACAAACAACAAAAGGAAAAAATAGACTAATTGGACTTCATCAAAAGTGAAAAATGTTATACATCAAAAAGCACAATCAAGAGAGTCAGGCCCTGGCCTGTGTTGCTCAGTGGTTAGAGCGTCTGCCAGCACACCAAAGGGCTCAATTCCCTGTCAAGTGCACGTACCGGGGTTGCAGGTTCGATCCTGGCCCTGGCCAGGGTGTGTGCAGGAGGCAACCATTTGATGTGTCTCACATAGATGTTTCTCTCTCTCTTCCCCCACTTCCACTCACTGTAAAAAGCAATGGAAAAAATATCCTCGGGTAAGGATTAACAAAGGGGAAAAAAAGAGAAAGTCAAAAGATAACTCGTAGAATGGGAGAAAATATTTGCAAATCATATATCTGATAAGGAATTAATATTCAGGTATATATAATATATTTTATACTATATGTTACATATAGAATAATATGTAACATAAAATAATACTTTAAAAAACTCTTAGTGTTAA
This sequence comes from Miniopterus natalensis, assembly GCF_054644295.1. NCBI lineage: Eukaryota > Metazoa > Chordata > Mammalia > Chiroptera > Miniopteridae > Miniopterus > Miniopterus natalensis. The sequence continues at coordinate 3,398,390 of NC_142097.1, forward strand.
CAAAAGACAAACCAATTTAAAAATGGGCAAAGGACTTGAATAGACATTTCTCCAAAGAAGACATACAAATGGTGAAGAAACACAGGAGAAGATGTTCAGCATCGTTAATCAGTACTGGAATGGAAACCAGAATCACTGTGAAACACCACACCCACTAGGTTGGCCATATTTTAAAAAATAAAATAAAAAGGAAAATACCAACCATTGGCAAAGATGCAGAGAAATTTCAAGCCTCATACATTGCTGATGGGAATGTAAGATGATGTAGTCCCTGTGACTCCTCAAAAAATTAAACATAAGCCCTGGTCAGGTAACTCAGTTGACTAGAGCATCGTCCCAACAGGCCACGGCTGCGGGTTCAGTCTCCAGTCAGGGCACATACAAGCATCAACCGATGGATGTGTCAGTACATGGAGCAACAAATGAGTGTGTTTCTTTCTCTCCTTCTCTCTCCCCCTTCCTCTCTCTCTCTAACATCAGTAAGTGAAAAAAAATTAACCATAAAATTACCATTACCCAGCAATTCTTCTCTGACGTAAATGCCTAAAAGAATTGGAAACAGGTATTCAAACAAAAACTTGTACAAGAATGTTTAAAGCAGCTCTATTTACAGTAGCCAGAAAAATAGAAACAGCCCACATGCCGTCAGCTGATGAATGGATAAACAAATTTGGTACATTCATATGCTAGAATATTATTCAGCCATAAAAAGGAATGAAGTACTACTACATAGTACAGCACGGATGAACCAGAAAAACATTCTGCTGAGTGAAAGAAGCCAGACACCAAAAGCTCCATACGTTGCTTCCATTTATCTCAAATGTCCAAAAGAGGCAGATCCATAGAGACAGAAAGTAGATTAGTGGTTGCCAGGGGCTGGGAGGATTGGGAAATTGGAAGTGATTCATAATGGGGTTCATTTTTGAGGTGATTAAAATGTTCTAAAATCAATTGTGGTGTTAGTTGCAGAACTCTATGAGTATACTAAAAAACAGAAAAAACATTGAATTATATACTTTAAATGGGTGAATTGGGCCCTGGCTGGGTAGCTTATTTGGTTAAAGCTTTGTCCCCATAAGCCAAGGTTGCGGGTTCGATCCCCAGTGAGGGCACATACAAGAATCAACCAACGGTGCATGAACAACGGGAACAACAAATCCATCTCCTTCTCTCCCTTTCTCTAAAATCAATTTAAATTTTTTTTAATAAATCAGTGAATTGTATAGTATGTGAATAATATCTTAATAAGGCTGTTATTAGATAATAATATACATGCTCGTTGTAAAAACAAACACACATCAAGTGAAAAGTGAATGTCCCCATTTGTTCTTCCCCCATCCACTCACCTCCTTAGAGAAAACCATTGTCAACTCTTTGATGTGTAAACTTCCATACCTTCAAAACTTTCCAAATATGTATTTATATACAATCGTAAGTATAGTTCTTTTTTAATATTGCATACTATGACATGGAATACCTTAAAATAATTTACTTAATATGGTGTTCCCTGGCCTCACCAGAAGAATCATTAACCTTCATGAAATAAAGAACTCCCCACTACCATTCACTCGGGAGTAACACGGAGAGTAAGAAGCCGTTTGGTTATACATTAGTGCCTGCAGTGTAGGCTTCTACTTTCTGGGTTCATTTGGGGTCTCCTATTTGAAACCACTCTTCAGTGATCATTTTTCTGCCCATAGTGTCTTAATACCTGAAGCAGACCAGCTCTGAGAAATAACTGTCTCTTTGAGATGCCTCATCTAGAATGCTCTCAAAAAGGAATTTTGTGTATACAACATACTCCTTTTAAGTCAAACCAGTTATCTCAAACACACCTTCCAAAATTATTGAAACTCTGTCTAGCCACTTTCACAGCAGAGCTGGGCCTCCCCGGATCTGAGTGAGATGACTTGCAGGTGCCTTGTACTGCCCACAGTGGTCTTTTAGTCCCTATAGGCTAAGTAAGATCAAGAATAAAGGACCCATTCTCAGAAAGCTGGGGCTTACAAGCCCAGCACGTAAAGGGGATTTTTCTGGGCTTGGGACCCCAGGATGCCTCCCCAGGCCTTTAAGAGCATCACAGTCCATATACCTTAGGAAGAGGAAACGTGCTGACTGTCCTACTGGGAATCATCCCAGCCTGGGCAACTTCTTGCTACTCACCCTGAAGAATGGGAACTGGGGGTCCTTCCATTCAGGCAGCACTCTTCTTATCCTAAAGAGAAGTGATTAGGCATATTTGAAAACTACGCCAATATAAAGAGACCCCAGGTGGTCAGTTAGAGTCTAGAAAACTCAGTGTTGTCCTACATGACCTTGCTCATTTCTAGGATAAGACTTAAGAATATTCCATTACTTCATTTACTGTGCCAGGGACTGTTGGGCAACTGAAAGTTGTCGATTCGAAACCATAGCTTTAGGGGGCAAATTGGGGTAGTAACTTACCTTATAGGCCTCTCATGTTGACCAAGTCAGCAACCTGAAAAGCCAAGTATAGTGACTGGCAAGTGTAGCTGCTCAAGAAATATATGTCTTTTCCTTTTTCCATGTTTTTTCTTTAAGGGGGTAATAGAAAACAAGTTTATGAATCTAGATCTTTGAATTCTTTTGGGAGCTAGTCATATTATAGGAGTTCTTTGGCCTTTAGGTCTTAGGAATAAACCTGAATTTGTGGTTTCTAATTTGGCTATTAGTCTTTCTTTAACCACCAAGTTCAGACTCCATACTTTCACTGAGAGCCAGTCCAGAGGGTGCAACATGGGCCACTACAAGTCTTGCACAAGACTAGCCATGGTAAAGAGGTTGGCCCAGCTCTCCTGATGCAGGCAGCTGCTTTGCTCAACTCTACATCAGGCCTGTGCTGGCAGCCTGGGCTTAACTGGTAATAAGCAAGGCAGACTCACCCCTCAAGGACCTCCTAGTCTGGTGAGGAGGTGAGAACATGAATTTTCAAAATGTCGTAGTAAGAGTAGAGATAGAGCGCAAGGGGAAATGCAGAGAAAGATCTCACAGGAGAGGTACTTGGCCTAACCTGAGATTTGGGGCAAAGCTTCCTAAAGATGATGACGGTTCTACATGACCTGAGCTGAGTCATGAAAGAGAGAAACACAGGCTGGTGAGGAAGCCGCAGGAGAACATACAGATAGAAAACCCAAAGCACCAGAGGCCCCAGGCTGTGGGATGTGAACACTGGGGGCGTAGTGGTACAGGCCAGACTGCAGTGTGAAATGAAGCCTTCTCGCTTCCAAGCCATTTTCTTTCTGTTGCACTTTCTTTTTGAGAGAGAGAGAGAAAGAGAAGCATCCGTTTGTTGTTCCGCTTACTTATTTACGTTGCACTTATTCATTGGTCGTTTCTTGTGTGTGCCTGAATCGGGATTGAACCCATGACCCTGATGTCTGGGGACCAACTGTGCCACCTGGCCACAGCCATCACTTCCTTTCCTCCTTTAGTGAAATATTATCAGCAGCTTGATAATAACAGCTGGCATATCCTTACTCTGTGTCCGACACTATTGTACATAATTTAAATTTATTAACTTGTTTAATTCTCAATCCTGTGAGGTAGATAGTGTTATTACTCCTGTTTTACAGATGAAGAAACAGGTTAAGTAACTTGCCCAAGGTCTCGTGTCTGCTTTAGCCATTGCACTGGCTTTATATCCAAACAGGCTACCTAGAGTGGTATTTCATAAGATATTAGAATTGACCTGCAGGCCAGGTGCAGCAGAATTACCTGGGGCATTTGTTAAAACATGGACACCTAAGCTCCACTGTAATCTTGAATCTAATGGGGTGAGGGATCAGGAATCTGCTTTTTTTTTTTTGCTTTTTTTTTTTACAAACTCCCCAGATGAGCCTAAGACACAGTAATGTTTGATAACCTGTGGGCTGGAGTCTCTAAGTTGCAGCTTCAAATTTCTGCATGAGAGAATTGAAGCCAAAAAGCTTGGGTCAGGTACTTTGGGCGAGTGGGATTATTTGGACTTTTTGCCTAGGAATACAGACATGGGAGCAAGGTTTCTGATAAGAATGCAAGGGCAGAAAAGACTGAGAGTAAGGGAGAAATTACTGGTCTCTAGTCACTTGGCATTCTTGGGGTAAACCTCTGTGTGTAGCCCAAAGTACGACATATCCCCTTACCCAGTGTACAAGATAATACAGCCTTAGCTCTGACTTCAGTTACTTCTTACAAGACCACAGAAGCAATAAACAGTTTTTTATTCTGGGTCCTTGGATGTGGCTCCTTGGATAGGGCCTCTCGCCCCCATCTCAGCCCCCTTCTGCCTAACTGATGAGAATGTAGTTCCTTTTTTCCCCCACAAAGATTTTTTTCCCACTGAAGATTTACTTTCTCTGTCATCTCTTTTTCCTCTTACCCTCCAATCCATTGTCTTCCTAACTTTGGAAATCACAGTTTTAGAGGAAAGACTTGCATCTATAAGGTAAGGCATAGAGAAGCATCTTTCACTGGCCTAGTTGAGCTGAAGAAAAATCAGCATGTCTTTCACTACTCTTGCGAAGCCGTCTGAAGAAGGTTCTGCAGAGCCTAACTACAGGGAGTAGTAGGTGACAATGTGGGCATGTTTAATCCCTCAGCCTCCAGATGGGGCTGGCATGGCATTCTTTAGGAGCAAAAGTCAGGACAGGAACTGTCAGATGCCAGGGCCAGAGGCACTCTTAGCCAGAAACACGCAGAAATCCAAGTTCCAATGCTCCAAGGAGTCAGGGAAGGCTGCAGGGCAGAGCCAGGAGATAGGATCTTGGAGTTGAGATCAGCTGAGAATGACTGTAGAGGGAGGGGTGTTGTGTGCATTCCCGCAGCCCTTGGTTTGCTAGTCTATCCCCTGAGCTATCTGGTTAGACCGGGTAAGTAAAAGATTTGTCTCAAGTGTTCAACCCGGTTAACTCCATAATCTTGCGTTTCATTCATTAATCTTTAAAAGTTACAGAGCTGAATCCATGCCCTCGTGGAGTTTTCCTCAGCACTAGCCTGTACTTTTAAGATTATAATCGTATATGTCAGTTATACCTCAATAAAATTTAAATTAAAAGTAACGGAAATATGTGGGGGGAAATTATAATTAGATGTGAGCCTCACTGTCACTGTCAGTCTTCCATTTAATCCCTACTCTGGCTTCACCATCCTGCGTGTGTTCTTATTTTGCAGGTGGTTTCCTGGAGTGATCCCCTGTGGTCCCACATAAGTTTCAAATTGTTCAGTAGAACCTGAGGTGAATTTATGTGGCATGTTTTTCATTATATGATTATCAGTCACCTACCTAAAAACATGCTAGGTTATCCTTGGAAGTTACCCTGAAAAAAGTAGACATAACCTCTCCCTTGGACTTATGTCCAGTGTAAACTGTTATTTCTCAACCTCTTTATAGTTGTAACATATTATTCATGATTGCTCAATTTAACAACATCTCTTTTTCTTGAATAGATTCTAAAGATATCATAGAACATTTATTGAATTCCCTTTTTAAATAAAGTATATTAAAATTAATATAATTATAAGTCATCTTAGAGAATTTTATAATTTCTCCTGGAGCTAGATTCAGAAATAGAATTGGGAATTTCCCAGGGACTGTATGACCTGGCCCAGCTCCACTTCCTGTCTCATGAGGTGACAGCTGGCAGGCACATCTGTGCTCTGATTCTCTTCTTCTCTTAAGACAATAGGGTGTCACATTAGATTATCCCTAAGGTCTTTTTCACAACTAACATTTTGTGATTCAATAAACAGAATAATTGACCTGCTATAAGGTATGACCCTAAACAGGGTTTCCAAATAAAATACAAGAGGCCCAGAACCCATTCCCTTTTATGCCATTTGTGAAAGTCTATTTCACCATTTACCTATTGTGAGCCTGCTTGTCTTCTGTCATTTGTCTTTAGCCTATAATAGGTTGTGAATGTCAAATTGCTGCTTTCTTGCCTTACCTATAAAATAAATTCCCAGTATTTAGAGAGAGAGTTTAGAAATTAGAGAGGATAGAAAACAATGCTCTGTTTCCTAGAACTGGATGTCAGGACTACACCTAGACATCTGTTATTTACAGCCTTGTTCTGACATTTCATCAGTAATCCTGACCCATGACACATAATTTGTTACGCCCATAGCATGCTTTAGTACAGGAGTGGGGAACCTTTTTTCTGCCAAGAGCCATTTGGGTATGTATGACATCATTCTGGGGACATACAAAATTGTCAACTTAAAAATGAGCTATGAGGCCTTTGCTTGATTTGCTTCTGGACCCAGGGCTTGGAAAAGCAGATCTTGGTCCTGTCCAAACACACTCAGCCCCAGCAGAGGGAACCACAAGCTGTGGAGTGCACAAAACTTAAAACAGGGTACTCAAGGCCAGTCACAAAGAGTGTCTGACATTGGCCTGCACCAGATACCATCCAAAAGACTGGGAGTCCTAGCAGACCTACCTAATACATAGAAACAAATCTAAACAGGCAGTCAAAATGGGGAGACAAAAAAACAAGCCCCAAATGAAAGAACAAAAGAATTCTCCAGAAGAAGAGCTAAATGAAATGGAGATAAGCAATCTATCAGATATAGAGTTCAGAATACTAATCATATGGATGCTTAACAGCATGAGAAAAGGAATGGGAACTATGAAGGAAATTAAGAATGACATAGTAGAAATAAAAAATTAAATTAAAAATTGGAAGAAATAAACAGCAGATTAGAGGAAGCTGAGGATTGGATCAGCAAATTAGAAGACAGGATAGAAAAAAATCAATCAGAGAACCAAAAAGAAAAAACAGTTAAAAAACGGGACAGTTAAGGCATCTGTGGGACAATGAGAAATGTAACAATATTCACATCATAGGAGTACCAGAGGAGGTCGAAAGTAAGCAAGAGCTAGAGAACCTGTTTGAAGAAATAATGGCAAAAAACTTCCCTAACCTGGTAAAAGAAAAAGTCACACAAATTCAGGAGGCACAGAAAATCCCAAGCAAGAAGAACCCAAAGAGGCCTACACCCAGATACATGCCCGGCCGGGTGTGGCTCAGCAGTTGAGCGTTGACCTAGGATCCCGGCGATCAGGGTTCGATTCCCGGTCAGGGCACATGCCCGGGTTGCGGGCTCAATCCCCAGTCGGGGGCGTGCAGGAGGCAGCTGATCAATGACTCTCTCATCATTGATGTTTCTCTCTCTCTCCCTCTCCTTTCCTCTCTCTTAAATCAATAAAGATATATTTAAAAAAAATTAGGAGTCACCTGCCCCTGCCACTGCCACCACCTCTGCTGGAGAAAGAGCAAAAGCAGGGGAGCCCCGGAGTGAAACTCACCCTCCTGCTCATTCATCTGCCCACCTGGCCTCCCTTCTCCCCCACCCCCAACCCCAAACCCACCCTCTCCGTTCCCCCATCCCCAGGTGTGTGTCAGGGGGATGAGTTCGTGAAGCGGAGACACACACACACCGCCCCCCAGGAACCTGGCAGGGTCACCATTTGCAGTGCAACCTGGCAGAAGCTGGAGGAGGGAACCATATTCAGTGGTGTTCTTCTCAGGTGAAAGAAGCAGTAGATGATGGTGTAGCAGAAGCAGGTATAATTTCTACAGTAGAATTTAATCATTCTGGAGAATTCCTAGCAACAGGAGATAAAGGCGGCAGAGTGATCATCTTTCAGCAGGAGCAGAACAGAACCCAGTCTCATAGCGAGGAGAACATACAGTGTACAGCACCTTTCAGAGCCACAAACCAGAGTCTGACTACTTGAAAAGTTTAGAAATAGAAGATCAACAAAATTAGGTGGTTACCCCAGAAAAATGCTGCTCAGTTTTTATTGCCTACCAATGATAAAACAATAAAATTATAGAAAATCAGCGAAAGGGACAGAAGACCAGAAGGGTGTAACTTGAAAGAGGAAGGTGGGAGGTGTAGCGATCCTACTGCACACCAGTGGTTAGGCCCTGGATCTCACGTTGAGGCCAGTCCATGAAGAACATTTGCCAATGCTCATATATATCAATCAACAAAATTTCCATTGATAGTGACGACGAAACATTTATCTGCAGATGATTTGCGGATTAATCCTTGGCATCTGGAAATCACAGACAGGCCTTTTAATAACGTGGACATCAAGCCTGCCAACATGGGAGAGCTAACGGAGGTCATTGCAGCAGCAGAATTCTGTCCAATCAGCTGGAGCACGCTTGTGTACAGCAGCAGGAAAGGAGCTATTCGGCCATGTGACATCATGGCCCACGCCCTGTGACAGGCATGCGAAACTCTTTGAAGAACCTGAAGATCCCAGTGACACATCTTTTCTATTTTTCAAATCATCTCTACTTCTGCTGTAAAATTCAGCCATGGTGGTCGATATATGATGACTAGAGACTGTCAATCAAAATTTGGGACTTAAATATGGAAAACAGGCAATAGAAACAGACCAGGTGCATGAGTACCTCAGAAGTAAGCTTGTTCACTGTATGAAAATAACTGCATATTTAACAAATTTGAATGTTGTTGGAATGGCTTTGATAGCGTTGTCATGACTGGATCTTACAATAATTTCTTCAGAATGTTTCACAGGAACACAAAGCAAGACATAACCCTAGAGCAGGGGTGGGGAACGTCCGGCCCGTTGGCTGTATACGGCCTGCAGAATCATTGGGTCTGGCCCTGCCAAGGCAACCGCAGGCAGGATTTGAAATTCAATAAATCTAGGAACTTTTTTCATAGCTCATTTTTAAGTTGATAATTTTGTATGGCCCACGAATGATGTTATAAATATCCAAATGGCCCTTGGCAGAAAAAAGGTTCCCCACTCCTGCCCTAGAAGCATCACGGGAAAACAGTAAACCTCGCGTGGTTCTGAAGCCGCCAGAAGTGTGTGCAAGTGGCGAGAGAAAGAAAGAGGAAGTGAGTGTTGACAGCCTAGACTCCAAGGACATGCCTCGTACACCTGGCACCCCAAGGAGCATAGCATTGCTGTAGCTACTACGAACAGCCTGTATATAGTTCAAGACAAAGTGAAGTGGGGCTGGCATTCCTAGCTGAAGAGCCCCCTTCCTGCTAGTTGAGATAGCTGAATCTAGCATTCGTACCGAAAAAGAGAGAGGTGCACTGTGGTGCCCCCTTCCAGTGTTTGACAATGTGCCAGTCGACAGCACATGTTTTTTAGCTCCGTGGAGAAAGCCCTGTGGGATCGTCACCTGGTGTTCTCCGTGTCTGCTGGCCGCATAGGTCGGGGTAGGGCACTTTAGTTCAAATGACTCCTTGCACCATCTTGCCCAATGGACTAGACTGGGCTGTGGCAACACTGATTTACCCCACTTTTTATGTCTTCCATTGTGATGACGTCAAACACAGTGAAAGCCTTCAGTCATGCTTATGAGACTTAATTGTGTGTCCTCATTACTGTCATGAGTGGGGTACATCCCTCCCCTCTTTTTAAATTAAATACAGCTCATTCTGACTGTGGCTTATAGCGTTCCTCCTCTTCTGGCCTCCTGCGCTCTTCCCCTTCATGTCTCTTCCCCTTGCCCCCTGCACCCAGTCTTGGTGGTGGTATATTAAAAAAAGAAAGAACAAAAGCACATCAAATGAGTCAGTTTGGGGCCCATAGTAAAGAAGGGGGGTTATATATTGCAAACAAATGTTTTCATAACAGTTGGCTGCAATCACTCCTTTCTCGTATCTGACGCTGAAAATAAGAGGGAGAAATACTGCTACTGAATAAAAGTGGTGGAGAGAAAAATAACATAGCAAAAATTTCAGGCCACAGAAGAGCCAGAGACCAGTCAAAGGCTATGCTGCCCCTCTCTCCTCTGTTCCAGATAACATTACCAGCCTGCTTAGGAGATTCCTTCTCTGTCTTCACGCGTCCGAGAGTACTGCAAACCCATTCCCACCACCACCCTCTCTGTCAAGAGTGGGGGAAGGCCCTGGCTGGTGTGGCGCAAAGGTCAGAGCCTCGGCTGCCCACCAAAGGGTCACAGATTTTATTCCCAGTCAATGGCACGTCCCTGGGTTGCAGGTTCGATCCCCTGCCCAGGTCAGGGCGCGTGCGGGAGGCAACCAGTCAGTGTCTCTCACATCAATCTTTCTCTCTCCCTCCCTCTCTCTCTCCCTCTCTCCCCCTTTCCCCTCTCTCTCCCCCTCCCTCTCCCTCTCTCCCTTCCCCTTTCTCTAAAAAAATCAATGGGAACATTTCCTCCGGTGAGGATTAACAAAATAAAAAAGGAGTGGGATAAGAGGGAAGAGAGCACCTTTTTGAGGTTCCCGGGGGCAGGTAGAGTCTGTGCCTTCTGCGACTAGCGGAACAGGTTTTCTCTCTCGGGGCCCCTGAGCGAGGGGGCAAATTGGGAATTCTTTTACCCTCATCTGAGGGTGTGTTTCCATTGATTCCTTTTAGGGAGAGGAAGGGAGAGGGGACCCGGCCTCCTGCACGCGCCCCACCAGAGGTTGAACCCACAACTTTGGGTGTGTGGGATGACGCCCTGACCAACTGAGCCGCCCGGCTAGGGCAGAATGGCAGTTTTTACAGAAGGCTTTCTCACATGAACTTTGCAGGCTCCATAGGCTTATTTGCCGCAGTCACGTGAAATGCATCTCTGGGGCCGCGCAGGCCTGTAGCTGACCTCGGCCTAATCCCTCACAGCCATGACTTGCAAATCCCTTCCATGTCCTATGAGAAAGGAAAACCCACTTTATGGTTGGGGTTGAGCGCTTTAAGCCTTATGCGGACAAAGGTTTCCTGGGACGTTTGGCCTTTGTCTGGGCTGCTCAACTGCTGGAAGATGGGCCGCTGACCCGAGTAGGGCCCGGCCCGTTGCTTTCTAGGCAGGCCCCCCTTTTCTCAGTTCTCTCACTTTTTCTGACTTTTCCTTTCTCCTCTACGTCTGCCTCCACTGTGTTTCTTTTCCTGCATCTTAGGCCGGTCATCGGTGGTCCTGACACCCCCAGGAGTTGCCAGCCTCTGCCTTAGAATAAACGGCGCTTCCTCAGCCTCCCTGCAGCTTAGACCTCCCTCGGCGCCCTCCTGGCCTCCACCGCGGGTCAGTGGCCGGCTCCTCAGACCCCGAGGCCTCGCACCGGCCTGGCCCGAGGGGTGTTAGCAGCCTGAGGCCCTCGGGACTGCTTGGCCTGGTAATCTTCCACGCTCTCAGCTGGCCTGGGCTCAATGAACTCAAGTGACCTTTGCCCGCCTCGGACGACAAAGGAAGTAATCAAGTTTAGAAAAGCGCCCGAGGTGGGCGGGGGAGGGGCGCTGAACCTTCCTGCTGGGCCTGGCAGCCGCCAGACCAAATAAGGGTGTGCGAGCGGCTCCCTCTGTTCGAAAGTTCAGGGTGCAGTGTGCAAAAGTGGAACTGGGCTTTCAGAGAGATAAGCGATTACCCAACCCTGGTGGAGCTGCGGCGGCAGTTTCCGTGTGGCCAGCCTCTCCCTGCAGGGCTGCGCCGGGGAGGCCGGGGCTTTCCCAGCTCGGGAGAGGAGGGAAGGGGGCTTTCCTTGCCAGGGCCTTGTGACTGCTCTGACTGAAGGAACTGACAGCCCACAGATTTTAACCCAGCATTTCCATGACTACGGACAGGGTTCTCAAGAGTGCCAGCCAGGGTGAGTCATTAGAATGTGTAGAAAAGGTCAGCATGTGAGGACATTCAGCCAGTAGGAAAACAAACGTTATGTTTATGAACCCTCACAAGCTGTCCGTCTATCTTGTTTACTGAACACGAAGGTCTAGGGCAGGGCTAAGTTTGGGGCACTTGCTCTCAGTGTTAACACTATGTTTGCTAAATACACCCCAGGGCAGGGCCTGTGAGGATTGTAGTTATCAGACCAAAAGATTAGCAAGGGCCGGCTTTCTCTGTGGTGTTTGATAGCTTCCAAACTCTCATTCTCCTCAGAGGCCTTCAGAACCAGACCAAGGGCCTTGTCTGCGTAAGGTGCTTCCTGTGACAACCACTGAGTGATGGCACTGCCATGGCCAAGGAGTGCTGCTACCCCAGCCTGGTGATCTTTCCCTCAGCCCTTGCCCTCTCCTTCCCCCTGCAAATCCTTCACGTTCTGCAGCAATGCGAAGCTCACCACTGGGCCTGAAGCTTCCTGAGGGAAGGGACCCTGGAGAGGGCTTGTGTTTGTATCCCTAACCTTAAGCCCCAGGCTTGGTGCCCAGATGGATTCCATGTGCAGTGATTCATTCTCTCAGAGCCCTGCTCTGGATGTGGGTGTTGTGAGCCACTCCAGATCCCTCTTCCCAGCCACGGCTGTGCAGCGGGGTCAGGCTGGTACCAGCTGACAGTTGCTCACCTCAGGCCCAGTCTGCACCCCTTCCTTCCTTCCTCTCTTTCTTTCTTCTCTTTCTTTCTTTTCTTTTCTTTTTCTTTCTTTCTTTCTTTCTTTCTTTCTTTCTTTCTTTCTTTCTTTCTTTCTTTCTTTCTTTCTTTCTTTCTTTCTTTCTTTCTTCCTTCCTTCCTTCCTTCCTTCCTTCCCTCCTTCCTTCCTTCCTTCCTTCCTTCCTTCCTTCCTTCCTTTCTTTCTTTCTTTCTTTCTTTCTTTCTTTCTTTCTTTCTTTTTCTTCCTCTCTCTCTCTCTCTAATATATGTAACTTTATTGATTTCAGAGAGAGGAAGGGAGAAGAAGAGAGAGAGAGAGAGAGAGAGAGAGAGAGAGAGAGAGAAACATCCGTGATGAGAGAGTCATTGATGGGCTCCCTCCTGCACGCCCCCAACTGGGAATCGAGCCCGCAACCCGGGCATATGTCCTGATCAGGAATCAAACCACGATCTCCTGGATCCTAGGCTGAGTCACGCCCACCCGGGCTGCACCCCTTGCTTTCTGCCCTGGGTTTTCTCTGCCATTGCTCAGAGACTCGGGTGCCCAAGCCTGCTCCACCCTAAAGTTTTGGAGAGTTAACACCCTCTGAAGATAATAGCTCTTTCTCCTGGACAGGTGAGCAGTTCTAAGATGCTTTCATACAACTTTCAGACAGTCCGGTGAGATCATGCAAGCCAATGCCCATGCAGGGGTGAAGCTGATAAAGCATCCTGTGTGGGCTCTCCCTCCCTCTGTGACTCCTGCTTCCAGGGGCCACACCCCCCCAATAAAATACGAATGCACCCTAGGCTCTGCTGTCTGGGAAACCCGGATTAGGATATCTGTAGGATAGGACACATTCAGAGCCCTATATTTAGAATTCCCCTCACAAATTTATTTTGCTTTCAAAATTCAATTCCTCTAAATACATTTCTTTCTTCTTTACATGTCTCATTGTTTTAGACTGAGAAGTCAAAAGCAAAATTAAACTTTAGTAACTTGAGGGTTTTTTGTTTTGTTTTGCATTGCCATTCCTTACCTTGGGCATATCTATACTTTCTTTACTTTTTCTCTGAACATGCCCCCGGACTATCTTTAGCATGTTTCATAAGCCACAATACCGGAAGTCGGAGAAATTGCTCCCTGGTGGCAGAGCCACAGAACTGCAGGCCTCCTTCCCTTGAATTGCAGTGAAGTGGCATCTCTGCCTGAGCTGACTTTGACTTTTAGGCTTCTCCAATTATTTCCTTGGAGTAAATTTCTAGAAAGATAAGGTCAAAGGGTACAAATAGTCACATATAACCAAATTGCCCTCTCATTGTAGCAATTTAAACTCCCACCAAAAGTCTAGAACAGTTCCCTTCACTGAGCCTTTCTCCACAAGATGTCCTGCTTTAATTTAGCATTTCTTTGATTCCTTCTGAAAATTGGATGTTGGCAGCTTACATTTCTTGCTTTATAAAATACCTGGGGTTTTTGGGGGGGTTTTAAAAAATATATCTTTATTGATTTCAGAGAGAGGAAGGGAGAGGGAGAGAGATGGAAATATCAATGATGAAAGAGTCATCATTGATCACCTGCCTCCTGCATGCCCCCGACGGGATCCAGCCTGCAACCCGGGCATGTGCGCTGACCAGGGATCGAATCTCCATCTCCTGGATCCTAGGTCGATGCTCAACTGCTGAGCCATGCCCGCCCGGGCAATACCTATTTCTTTAAACAATCTTTAATAGACTTTTTAAATGTGTGGGGTGTGGTTTGTTTGTTTTTAATTTAAATGTATTAATTTGAGAGAGAGAGAGAGCAAGGGAGAGAGAGAGAGAGAGAAACATCAGTTTGTTGTTCCACTTATGTATGCATTCATTGGTTGATTCTTGCATGTGTCCTGACTGGGGATCGAAGCCACAGCCTTCGCATATTGAGACAATGATCCAACCAACTAAGATACCCAGCCATGGCCACCTTTCTAATGTTTTAACAGTCCTCACACTTCCTTTGTGAAGGACCTTAGAAGTTCTGCCTTTATTTCCAGTCATGTATTACTGGCTTCTCATCAGGACACACCACCTGATTGATTTGAGATGAGTGAAGGCTTAGTGGAAAGATCTCAGGTCTCTAAATTGGAAAGTCTAAATACAAGGTTACCTGCCAAATTTTGCAGAGATTTAGTTGTTTCATTTCTGAGCTGAGAGTGCTCTACAGACTGGAATTCTCCCAAAAGAAGGGAGGCACATCGAGTAAGGGCCATACAGCCCTTGGCCTGCTGCAGCCCCTTGTGTTCCTGGTCCTCAATTCTTCAGAGTTGTCCTTTCTGCGTTACTTGGCCAAAACTTGGTGTCAGCCCACTATATCCATCTGTTTCAGCCAGAAAGAGTTGCTCAGCTTTACATCTTAGCAAACTTACCCAGGCACACAGCATCTAAGAGATTTCCATATTCTTTCATTAGCACGGCAGTAAAAACCATGGAGGACTCTGCTAATAATTAAAGAAAGTTTCCAGGCTCGGTGACTTTATTACCATTCCCTGTAGGCCTGTAGGCCTATACAGATCTGGGAAAGTAGCCAGCCGCAAAGGAGCTGCTTTAGAATATCTGTCTATTGCTGAAGCAAGTCTTGTGCATGGCTCACATTTCCAGTCAGATAAGGAGGGTGATTCCTGGTTTTCTTTAAATCTAACGCTTAACTACTCTGAGGCTTGACTTCTACTTTCATATTGGCTTTGACTTACATACGTGTGTTTTCCAAGGAGAAAGTTGGTTAATAAGATGAAATTGGAGTCTTGACAGTATGTGTACCCTGTTATATTCCGTCAGCCGGCCCCTTTAGAGCCTGGTAAGTCCCCCCCCCCAACTCATTCTCTTCTAACCAGGCCTTTCCAGTTGTAAAAGGAAGTAAATGAACTGGACTCTTCAGGGAGCTCATAGGGATAAGAAAGTACTGTAGGTATAAAAGCCCCTGAGGTTTTTAGAAGAATCAGCTCTTCATATGAGTTATACTTATGAGTCTTTCCTTTTCAGTCAATGAAAACACCCCCTTAAGGCTGCACTTCTTGTGAGTTAACAGGCCTTCCGTCGACTCTTCATAACAGGGTCCTTAAGAGGGAGATCTGTACACGTTCTCTTCATGCCACCTTTGACTCAGAAGTTACATTTCTATCATTTTGTCCCAGGGAAACGGTGAGAGATGCATACAGAGTTATGTATAAGGATGTTCGTACAACCTTATTACAATAATAAAAATAGGAAACAACCCAAATAATCAATAAAATGGAGACTTTAAAAATGTGTGTCATCTATCAGTCAAGATTTGGTAATACAGCAAATGACGGAAAACCCCATAACTGCGGCAGGAAGAGGTGCTGTGTGAGCCTGGCGTGATGGGTGCGGTCCGCAAGTCCCCGGGGCCGGGGCTCTTTTTTGTCACTCTGCTGTGTCTGCTCTTCGCTCCTAAGGTGACTTCATGGACCAAGATGGCAACTCCACCTCTAGTTGTCAGATACAAAGTCCAGCCAGCAAGAGGGACAGGACAGAGGAAGATGGCCCCGAGGTCGTTCACCGCTGTCCCTTACAACACTCCTGTTTACATCCTGCCAGCGTGTTTATCTAAGGCATGAGCGTTCCTCCATCAGGGAGGAAAGGAGTGTTGCAGAGGTTATCATTGGGCCCAGGCCTTGAGTTGATTAGGGTTGAGCTTCAGGCAAAGGGCAAGTCAGCAGCTGACCTGGAAGGAGTTACGTTTTTTACACTTACCTGTTTGAAGTTTCCGAGTGTCAAACTATGTTCTCCTGCCTTGAGGAAAGGTGATCCCATTGGGATGCTTTCCTGCCCTCTGCAGTTTACACTTTTTTTGCCCCTTATTTTTTTAATAAAGTTGCTAACTTCCAAAACTCTTACTTGTATGTTTCAACCCTCAGAGTCTGGCTGGTATAACAGCCTTTGGCTCGGCCAGATATGTGCAAAACACTAGTAAAATAAAATGTGAAAGTTCCAAACATTTGTTAATGAGTAGATTAGACCAGTGATCTCCAAATACAGGATAGGGCAAAAGTAGGTTCAGAGCTGTGAGTATGCAGAACACAGAGTTCATTCTTGCTTTATTATTTATTAATGTGTGCATTATTGTCCTTACTAACAGCTGTAGATCTACTTTTGCCCCACCCTGTATTTTTCATCATAATCCCCAGGCAAAAAGAAACAAAATTTGATATGCATTTCCATATTTGTGAGCTTATTTATTTAAATTGTATACATATTAAACTCTGTTAATATATGATATAAAATAGCTTAAAAAGTAGAAATTTAAACAGATAGAAAAACATATAAATAGACATTCTAGTGATTTCTTGCTTTATCTCCATGAATCGTCTTATATGTTGACATCGCCTGGAGGGGCTACACCCCACTTTGAAACCACTCACGGCTGATATAGGCAGTCAGCAAAGAGCTCTGCAAGGGACTTCAGAGCAGGAAAGAAAGAGGGGGTTTCTTGTATGTTCCTTTTAAGGGCCTAAATTAGGCTAATGCATCAGTAACTGCCACTACGTTGACGTTTACATAGCCTTTACAGTTTTTAAATGCTTTCTCACATGTGTCACCTCATTTGCTCTCTCAAAGAGAAATGAAGTGTGTCAAAATTGGGGATAGATTGCAAAGAATCTTGAACACCTTCCGGAGAGGAGTTTGGACTTCATTACAAAAGCAGTGCGCCCATGCCGGGTGGATCCGATTTTGTAAACGATCCCAAATCCCCTCAGTAATTGGCTTCCCTTTCCCGGGTGAGAGGGCAGAGCCGCTGAAGGAATGGCCCAGGGTTGCACCCACTCCGGCTCCTCTCTCTAGTGAGGTGCCCTAGGACAGCAGACCCCAAGTCTCCGCAGATAAGTGGAAGGCACAGTGGGCTTTCCCACCCTGGGTTCGTCTTTCAGCACTTCAGAACCAGGAGGTAGTAGGCTTGGCCAACCACTGTCCTGCCCTTTTTCCTAGACTGCTTCTCCATCCATGTGACTATTATTGGTATACTCAGTTTCCAAAATGATGCCTGGATACATTTACAGGGAGCTCCCACCAGGAGTGTGTGTGCAGCTGTTTTCACACCAAGGTATTTTCCCTGATTCCTGTGTCTCTTTTCCTTCAGCAGCCTGAGCTCAGCAGGTCATGTTCCACATGCCGTATTTAGCTCTGTGTCCGGGGAGTAGGGCTGGACTTGTACAGCCTCTACTTTCTCCCTCTCTGTCCCCCACCAGCTGAGCTGCCTGTCCTGCTTACCGCAGGTGCGTTCTGAGAGCCACGTGGAATGGCTAACAGGACGCCGCTTTGAAAAGTCTAAAGCTGCCCTCCACAGAAGTCACCCTAGGGCTTTGGTAGCAATGAAGCAATAGAAGTAACTAATTACTTAGTGGTGAGGGGAGTGCCACTTTCATGCTGAGAAACCTTCAGACTCACTCTCCTATGACCAAAGTTCTAAGAGGGTCAGTTAAGGACCTTTGTCCATAGAGAGGCTATAGCAGCCTGCCAGATGGGGAGCAAAGAGAGCCTGCGTCCTTCCAGTCATGTGGGTGTTGCCAAAGAGCGATGGATGTCTATTTATAACATCTTCAAAGGGGGGCTCAAGTTGAAGCCTTGGCCTCATATCAGGTGATGCCACAGACCCAGGCACCAAAATGGGACAGAGGAGACAGGTCTGTGGTGTGGGAAATGGAGACAGGTCAGGTGCAGAGCAGCCTGCAGAGACCTCCGCTCCTGAGGCAGGCGATGCAGTGCGGCCTCATTGCGGGTGGCGTGGTGCTGGCTCCCTAGTGATAGAACATCTTGGTTTTGCAGTTAGAAAACCTGGTCCAAACCCAACTTTAACAACCTTTCAAGCAAGCTACTTAACTTCATCTGTTAGGACTCTGTAAAGGATGTCTGCAAGGTTAAACAAAGTGGCACACTTTGTACTTTTTCAGTTAAAGCACTGTTACTGTTACTCTTATAAAGATGCATGTCACTCTGTCTTGTGTCAGGTTGGCTGATACCATCTGTCTCCCCAACTTGTGACAAACTGTTGTCCCCTTGATGTGTTCTTCCCCTCAGCAGCGAGCCCAGAGTCCCCAGTGTGTTCTGTGGAATTGGCCATTGATTTCTAGCTGTGTGCTGTTTCTAAAGTTTACCTCTTTCAACACAAATGTGATATTAAGAGTAACCCCCCATGCAATTCCTGTCGCCAGACTAGCACCCACCCCCAGAGCTTAGGAGAAGTTTGCACCTGGTTAGAAACGGTGCTCAAGTTGTGCTTCCTCCTTCCAGGGACTTCCCAGATGACCCAGGTGCGCAGTGGGACACAGAGCACGTGGCCAGCGTCCTTCTCCGGCACGTGGAAGTGAATGACATCGACCTGGTATGGGAACGCGCTCCCGGGGTGCAGAGCTGGGGCCCCGCTCACTCCTTTCCTGTGTCCACTCTCCCACTTCCAGCCCTTCTCCAGGGCCATGCTAAAAAGAGGCCAAACCCTCAGTGCTCTCTTAAACCTCCTGATGACCACACACCTTTTGTGAGACTAAGTAACCAAACTATCAGCACTCAGAGGCACAGGTTTTTCCAGTTATGTCCTCTGTTCTGCCACCTAAAAACTCAGGTCCCCAAGGAGCCCAAGCTGCAACTCTCATTTGTACAGATCCCACCTCTAACCCTCGCCCTAACCTGTTACCGAGCATTTGCACATTTAGAGTATTGTTTTAACTTTAGAGGTAAATGTTGTTACAGTCCTCATTTTACATCAAGGAAGCTGAGGTTTACAGAGGCCAAAAAGCTAGCCCAAGTTCGGCAAGTGGCAAAACTAGAATTTTAAGCCTTAGTTTCAAAAAAACACAAGGATAAATTCACACCCACTACAGGGAAAACATTTGAGTTACCGTCAGAGCAATAGCGGAGATTCACATTTACCTGCAGAGGTGGGCAAGTCTGGGAACACCCATCAGCTCTCCCAGGATCCGCTGGAGTGGGCCTCACCAGTGGTCAAGTTTAAGCCTGCCTAGAAGGCTTACTGTGCACTTCTAAAATAATAATAATAATCCTTTATGAGTTAATACCTAAAATTTGACCATTTAAAGCCCCAGTCATATAAAAACTAGAGTTTTGATAAATCCTCAATGAAAGATGAATCCTTCCGCAGAGAATAGGTTAGGCTTTTATCAGTGGTGATTCGCTGAGCAAACTGATTATTAGACCATTCGTAAGAACAGATTTTCATTAATTTATTGGTCAGACCGCCTTTGTTTTCTAATGACAGAAGATTTAGCAGTCAGCTCTCTTTGTTTTAATGCCAAAGAGCACTTGACTGGCTCACTCCAAATCCCGTACACGTGGTGACGCACTGCCAGAACTCGTCTCTATCCAGCTCTGTGCATTGACTTTATTTTTTTTCCTGGCTGGAAAAATGGTCACTAGTAGCATGCAGGTCCACACCTCCCACCTATTTTTTTCCTGGGGGTCCAAGTGGGAAAACCAGAGAGTTCTGTCCATGGGCTTAGTCAAACTCTCTGCCGTATTGACTGCCCAGCCCACACAGTCAGAACTTCTTAGGACTCCAAAGCCCCGATACGTAGACAGAGCTGGTCTTTAGGACCAGCCTGAAGTAAGACAGTGAGGTCTGCAAAATGTGCTGTAATACCCCTGGGTGTCCTGGGACCAGCCCCCAAATACTCTCTCTCCTCCCCTGCTTCGGTGTGTAAGAATAGCTGATCTCCCCAGTAACTCCTGCTTGTAGGATAAACTCCTGTCTCTCTAAACTGGATTCTGTGATCTGGCCCTTTTTTAAGGACTGGACACTGGTGAACAGGATTGGTCCTTGCCAAGGGGCCTGATTTCTTTCCTAGACCTTGTTGCAGGCCCTGGCTCTGAAATCCAGGGAAGATCTCAGGGCACAGAGCTCTGTATGCCATTCTTGCTCTCAAAAGAGTCTCCCAAGTATGTGTCCCAGAAAAGTGATTTATGGTCCAGGCTTCCCTCAAGCCTGCCTTCTCCAAGAAGCCTTCCCTGACTTCTTCAGCTCTCCTGGGGATTGCTACAGTATTTGCTGTGTGCCCTACGCCTGTGACATGTGTTACTGTAAAGTACAGGCCTGTCTTGTGAACTAGACTGTAAGGTCCATGAAGGAAAGAACTGCTCCATGGCACCTTTATAACCCCAAGAACTAGAACAGGCCTCAGACAGTGCTCACCCCAAACTGCTGCAACTCTTAACTGCCTCCAGCTGCTTGTCCTTCCTTCCTGTTGTCTGAACTGCTCACATTCCCTCAGATGAGTGAGGGCACCTTTATTGTCAGCGTAATCTAGAATTGATTTAGTTTTTGTAAACAAGGAAATCCTTTTTTAAAAGATCTTTAACATATTAATGAAACTCTCAAGTTATCATAGTGCACTGGGAATAATTTCTCTGGTCTGCACTTAGTACGATAATAGAATTACAAGGCCATTCTGACACCATGGCCAGTGTGGACATAGTGCCCATAATCAAGCTAAATATGGGTTTCCACTCAGCTTCTCATGACACATACCCATGGTCCCTATGGGCGGAATGAGGGGTTAATAGCAGCAGGTGAGAAGTTACTTGGTGGCAGGTGCATAAATCTTGGGAGGGTCCAAGTGCCCTGTCCAGACCAGAGTGTGGACAGCGCATTAGAAGTGAGGAGCACAGAGCTAAGTCATGAGGAGGTAGTTTCTCGGCTGTGCTGGGCTAATGCCAAAAGCTCTCCTTTGTTCAAGGCCAAAGCTGGCCCTGCAGCCATTAGCACAGTGTGCTGGAAGGAACTGGGCTCTGTGTGGTCCCAGTCTGTCGGATGCATGCTGAGCTGTCTGTCCTACTCACTGCAGGAGCCCTGAGAGGATCACATAGAGCAGCTGACAGGGTGGAGCTCTGGAAAGTGTAACTCTGCCCTCTACAGAAAACAGCCAGGAGGTTTGGGGGTGTCTTTGAGTGTCAAGCAGGCTAGGTCCTGGGCCCAACCCCTGCCTCAGTCCTTCATTGAACAAATATTTATTGAGCGCCTGCTCTCTGTTGTGAACTGGGGATTTGGCAAGAAGCCAAACAGCTAGTTCCCGCTCCCGTAGGGCAGGGTGTCTCAACAGTGGCACTGTTGACCTTTGGGGCTGGATAACTCCAAAGGTCATTGGGGCTGTCCTCTGCATTGTAGGATGTTTAGCAGTATCCCTGGCCTCTGTCCACTAAATAGCGCCCCCTCTACCCAATAGCAGTCCCCCTCATTCGTCACAATAAAAATGTCTCTAGACATTGCCAAATGTCTCTAGGAAAAAACTGTCCCCAGTTGAGAACCACTGTCTTAGAGAATCCAGAGCAGCCCCACTGTTGTCTTTTGTTTATGGAGGTCTGGGTAAGATTTCATCTGAACAAAGGCTTCTGCAACTTAGCAGGGGAAGTGGATGGTATCTAAGAAGAACTGCAGGTGCTGGTTGGAGCGTCGTCCGTGCACCAAAGGGTTGCGGGTTCGATTTCCAGGTGGAGCACATACCTAGATTGCCAGTTAGATCCCTGGTTGGGGCGTGTAGGAGAGGCAACTGATGAGTGTTTCTCTCTCACATCCATGCTTCTCTCTCCCTCCCTTCCTCTCTCTAAAATGAATAAAAGCATATCCTTGGGTGAGGATTAATAAAGTAAAATTAAAAAGAATTGCAGATGCCGTGCACAAATCCGCAGACATCCAAGGAGCCGGCGTACCTGGGCTCAGCCCCCCTCGCCGCAGAACAAAGAGGGAGCGTGTGAGATACGAGGTGTGGGCAGCTGGCCTTACGGATCACAAAACTTTTTAGAGAATGTCCTGTGTCTTTTTTTTTTAATATGTCTTTATTGATTTCAGAGAGAGGAAGGGAGAGGGAGAGAAAGAGAAACATCAGTGATGAGAGTCATTGATCGGCTGCCTCCTGCACGCCCCCTGCTGGGGATGGAGCCCGCAACCCAGGCCTGTGCCCTGACCGGGAATCGAACCTCAATCTCCTGGATCACAGGCCAGTGCTCAACCGCTGAGCCACACTGGCCAGGCTGTCCCATGTCTTTTTGAAAGGAATTCTACAGTTGTTGAACAGTCCTTTATTTTTTTCCTCTCAGTCATTTAGTAATCATATTTTAAAATCTTCTATGTTTTCACTGATATTTTTGTCTACTCTTCCTGTCATTTATTGAAAACGGAGACAAGAAAGTGGTTGCAGAGAAAATATTTGAAAGCCTATAGCTGAAAATTTTCCAGAATGAGAAAGAGCTTAACCTACCATTTCAAGAAGTCCAGTGAGTCCCTCACAGGATAAAAGGCAATCCACACGTAGGTACACATGATGAAACCGCAGCATGCCAAAGAGAAAGAAAACCTTAAAGGGAGCAAGAAAAAAATCAAATTACCTACAAAGGAGGAACTTTTTCTTATTGTTGATATTTTCTCTGGTTATTTAAATCTGGAGAAACATTTTTATAAGTTGAGTTTGGAAGGAACCTAGGCTTTGTCTGAGCCTTTGAAAATAACTAACGTTCGCCCTCCCCCCAAAAAATATGTGAAATGAGGAACAAACAAAGACCTTGGAGAATCTGAAAAGTGCCTGAGCCAGATAAGCTCCCAATGGCCCCGAATCCCCTGTCCCAGGGCATGCCCTCCCGCACGCCTGTGATGGGAACCTGGCCCCACGCGGCCAGCTGTCTGCTGGCACCGCTGAGAGCTGAGACACTGAGCCTGGATCGCTGCCTGGGTTTAAACACTTCCACGTGCTTTATTTTATCTTCACCTCAACTCAGTGAGGAAAGTAGGGCTGGTATTATTTTTTCTTATCTCTCAGATGAGGAAACCAAGACATTGAAAGATGAAAGAACTTCCAGTGGTAAAGTTCTGTGCCTTGCCCGACGGGCTGGGGTTAACTAGTGTCAGAGAGAAGAGCGATGCAGGGCCCCCCCCACCGTGTTTAATGGAAGAATGGGATCGGTACTTGAGTTGTATGGTTAACTGTTTTTTTAATAGACTGTATTTTTTAAAAGAATTTTTCTATTACAGTTGACATACAATATTATTTTAGTTACAGGTGTACAACATAATAGGCTGCTGTTTCAGGTCCACAGCAAAGTTGAGCAGAAAGTCCATATATAAGCCCTGTCCTCCTTAGGTTGGTGCAGTCAGTGAACCTGACTGACGTCTCATCACCACCCAAAGTCCATAGTCTATGTTAGGGTTCACTTTCGGTGCCCTATATTCCCTGGATTTTGACAGATGTATAATGACATGTATCCACCATTATATGATTAGCATTTTATAAGCCTTTAACTCAGATTTTTTAAACTTTTGATTATAGAGAATTTCAAGCATGCAAAAGTAGAGAGAATAGTTTAGTGAACCTCTGTGCTCCTACTACTCAGCCTCAATCATTAACACATAGTCAGTACTGTTTTCATTTAAACACCTCCCCCACCTCCTGTATTACTTTGAAGCAAATCCTCACCATATTTCATATTTAAATACTTTAGTATGCAATTCTAAAAGACATCAAATCTTTTATTAACCCTATTATCATTATCACACCTAAAGTTAATTTATATCAATGCTTGGCATTGCCAGTAGTCTCATGTCATAAATGTGGTTTTATTTGTTTTTATTTTTTAGCTTGTTTGAATCAGGATCAGTTGACAGGACTTTACATTAGTTTTTAATCTATAGCCCCACCCTCCAGCCTGTGCTCAGTAAAAGTTAGCTGCTCACACTTTTCTATACATGAAGTCAACATGTTTTATGGTTTAGTATAGAAAGACCGATAGTGGATCCCTTCCCAGCCTCCTCCAATCCCAGTTCCAGGTCCCTTCGTCTGTGCTGTATGGTGTTTCGTGCCTTGGGGACAGTTTGCCTCTTTCCATCACCCCTAACCAGCCATACTATTCAGTTTTCTGGGTCCTTGATTTCTTTAAAATATTTCTTTTATTATTCAAGCTGTTGTTTTATTATTATTGTTATTGTTGTTAAGATTGTTCTTTGGGCTTTTTAAAATCCATCTGTGTAGAAGTGAAATGTTGGAATCTAGTTTTTAGTTAATAAACAGATCTATGTTTGTGAAAATGGAAGCAGAAGCAGTCTATGAATAAACATATTTGTGCTGTGAACTTAACCCCAAGGCCTGATGGAAAATGTCCCCTAAAGCTTTTGTGCCCTCAGTAAGGCACAAGGAAAAGAGGCCCAATAAATCAGGCAGCATCTACATGGACAAAGTTCACGCAGCAGCCAGCCGGGGAAACTGAATGCGCTAATAACTGGCGGAGCAGGTAAGAAACAAAGATATTCTGAGCCCAGGTTTCTCTCACGGCTGAATTCCACTCTGCTCCCCCGGCCAGGAACCAGAATCAACAGCAGACCCTCCGTGGAAAAGTCCCCATGAATCGGCCAAGCCTGTGGCTTCGCGCCATTGATCTGAGCCCACGTCAGTTCAGATATGCTCAGAACTGGAAAAGTTTCGTGGCGCTGCTCTCCTCTGTCCTTCCCAAGGCTGTGGGGACAGCGAGCTTGAAGTCGGGGCGCGAGGGAACCCCTCTGTTTTTCTGCAGGTGGTGACCTTCGATGCCGGGGGAGTGAGTGGGCACAGCAATCACGTGGCTCTGTATGCGGCCGCGAGGTACGATTCTCTGGGCCATCGATGGGGGTGGGAGAGGGTGTCGTTTGCTCAGGATGGAGGGTTCCGAGCGCTGCCCCACCCAGTACGTGAGCCCCATGAAACGGAGCTGCGACCCGCAGGCTGGTGCTGGCCACGCTGCTCACTCACCTCACTGCAGCCTCCTGCGAGAGATCTCTCTCAAGTCTTAATTGCTGTTTCGTCTCCCAAACAGCTGAGTTTTTACCCCATGACTGTAGCAAAGGGGTGACTAACTGATTTAATTTCTCTCTTTGCTTTGGCCGCAGAAAGCTTTAGGACCAAATCTGCAACCCTTTGTAGCACACAGACGAGACTTTAAGGGTTGAGTTCTGTGAACCAGTGTTTCTCGGCTTCATCTTCTTTTTCCTCCTGTTATTCCCATTTATTTTGTTATCTGTTTTATATATATATGAATCCTCACTGGAGTATGTCTTTTTATTGATTTTAGAGAGGGGGCGGGGAGAGAGAGAAACATCGATCGGTTGCCTCCCGCACGCCTCCCGACCGGGGATCAGACCTGCAACCTAGGTGTGTGCCCTGACCGAGAATCGAACCCACAACCTTTTGGTCCTCAGGATGATGCTCCAGTCAACTGAGCCACCTGGCCAGGAATGTCTTATATTTTATACACTCGAATCCTTCTTTGGAGAAGCATATATATACATAATATGACATCTCATTTGTACTTCACAGTCACCGTATTTTACTGATATGTATCTGTATTTTAGTGGTAAAAAAACAACAACAAAACTGAACCTTGAAGATATTAGGGACTTACTCAGGGTCACACAAACACATATCATGTTTCCCGTCCTCTAGAGAAGTGCTTGCCATGGGACACACACACCAGCCTGGTAGACCTGGCCCACACTGAGGAAGGAAAGGGGCGACTTGAGGTGAAGGACTTACCTTATTACCTTCTAAACATGCCAACGTTCTCAGACCAGAGCAGAGAAAGGTGTGAAGGTAGAAATGACCTTACCTGCCCAGTCCAGCCTCCCCATTTTGCCCAGGCAGTGAGGTGGTCTGCCCGGCACTGCCAGGCTGAGCCCGTGCAGGTTCAGGGAAGACACATCCCCCAGTTACGGTCAGAGATGCAATGTTTTGTGAAGATGCATGGAAAAGTGAGGTAGCCCAGGAGTGGTCTTTCCAGTCAACCATGTGGTTACTCTGAGGCCTTGGGCTTCCGAGACTGGAGTGGAGAGCCGAAGGAGCGGCTCCACTTCATCCCAGATGCACACTGAGCCTGTCATTTTCTACCGAGCTCCCAGAGGAAGCACCAGATGGGGTCTGTGGCAAACAAACCAAGAGCTTCAGGACACTTAAGGCTAATTTGGGTGGGTCCCTCCCTGGCCCTACCGCTGGTGTGGGGAAGGCTTCCATCTGGGCCAAGAACCCAGGGACAGCATTATGCAGACAGACCTGTCTGGGGACATTTTCCTTGGAAGAGGCTGGAGGCCCCAGGCTTTTAATACTCCTGTCTTCTGTGCACTGATAAGCTCCGCTGCGCTTAAGATACAATTTGTTGATACGCCCAAGTCCATGCTCCTTTGAAAGTGATCTTACAGCAGCCCCTCTCCCCCCACAGGGACACTCCTGGGGAAGTTCACAGTCATCAGTTTCCCCTCTCATCCCCAAAAGTCTTCCTGTACCAGCACCTTACATTGCTTCCAAAAAAGTTTCTGAGTTCCTCCTGCCTGTTTGACTCCCCGTATCCCATGTGCTTTCCCTCAGACATGGTTTCGATTTATGGTTTTCTCGGAAAGCCCCCCAACTGCTGTCACCACAGCTGTTTGGAGGCGAGCTATGCCCCCTGCAGCAGCAGAGATGTTTTATCTTTCACTCTCCATCCACTCAGCCCTGGCAGCTGCTAGGCCCTTGTCCTCAAAGTCCCTCTCCTACTGGGCTTGTTCCTTCTGTTCCCCCCTCCCCCCTTATCTCAGCCTCAGTTGTGTCCTTCTCGTATAGGAAACCGGAGTGGCTGGCAGCTCTGCCCAGCAGCAACATCCGTCTGTGCTCACCTGATGTCATGGCACAGGGGAAGGCTCCAGGAACATTTCTTGCAGTCCTTGCTGCACAGGCACAGTCGGAAAAGAGGAGAGATTTATCGAGAGCTGCACAGCTCCCCAGAGACAAAGCAGACTAGAACTTAGATCTCCCATCTCCTCTTGTAGGGCTCTGAAGGGCACCTCACTGCCGTGTCCACGAGTAAGCAAGCCTGTGGGAACCGGAGTAAATGGCCTGGCCTCGAAAGCCTTACTTCCGTCATCCAAAAGATGAGCATATTCATACCTCATCTGTCAGGTCATTCTGAGGAAGTAGAACAAGATGCGGAGACAAAGCATCTGACAGAACAGCGTCCGGTGCGGAATCAGTACTGTCTTGCTCGTCCATTCCTTTCCGGGAGCCTTTGGGGCCTTTCCTTTTGTATTCTTCTTGCCATAGATGGTTGCTTGTAGAAGCTTCCAGAAAAACCAAAGAAACATCATAGAAGGAGAGGGGACACTGGGGAAGGCGGGGACCACACAGCCACTATATAAATTGCAGGAAGCACTCCCTGGAAGAGCAGCCCCAGAGTGGCATTCCACCCCCAGGCCCAAGGCCTCAGCAGGCTCGGCTGCCCGGTGCCCACCTCGATGCAGACCCCGAGTCTCCATCCCACCCGTGGCTCTGTTCCCGTGGGCCTCAGTGCTCCTCTGTCACCTAATGCTGCCACCTCCAGCCCCGTGCAGCCCCTTCAGTTCCAAGCAGAAATGCCAAGGGGATAAGGTCATCTTCTGAGCCGCCCTCCCTTCTGCTCTCTGGGCCTTGGCTCCACCTGTGGCCATCGGCCGCAGGCCCTCATGCTTGCTGGACGACCTGTCTTGTGCACAGAGCAGAGGACCATTCCCCCACCTCCTTCCTCCCCTCTCTGCCTGCCTCCTACTCCCACCAACCTACTAACATTGTCTCCACAGTCACCCCCTGGCTGCCAAGTCCCCTAGATTTATTTCAGTCATCTGTTTGACCTTTTTACGGCATTTGGCCCTGCCTGCCACTGCTGTGACCTCCCTCGAACCAGCTTGTCCGCTCTCCCCTGGCCCCTCTGGCTCTCCTCAGCCTGTTCCTGGCTTCCTTCCAGCCGAGGTGATCAGTGCTCTCTCCCCTTCCCTCCCCTCCTCTCGGTCCCCTCCCCGCACTGGCTTCCTTGCTGCAGGTTCCTGAGTGGCCTTGTGCAAGTTCAGCACAGCTGTGCGTGGCCAGTGCTCACCTTGCCCCTTAACTTAGACCCTGCATTCCCCGCTCTTTCCTTTGAGATCCTGACCACCCCCAGAGCTCCATCCAGACAGCAGGACAAGTCACCTCTGTTCTCCAGATCCCAGAAACCTTTTTCAGATTTCTCCGCTTCTCAGGGCTCTGCTGGGGAGTCAGGCCCATACTCTATCAGTTCTCTCCCAACTTCTCTTCCTTAACATCTGCTCCCTAGAATCCCTGTCATATGCTTGTATGTGTCTGTAAGTCGAGGACTAGGTACCACCCTCCTCTGAAGGCAGGAGACACAGTAGCTTCGCTGTCAGCGGTGGGGGTGGGGCAGGTCAGAAAGAGAAAGGAACTGCTAGGGAAGAAATGTCAGCGTTTGAGAACATCCTCCCACCAAACTCACATTACAGTTTCAAAGGAGAAAAACCTTGAAGAGTCCACTGCAGTTTCCTTCATCTCTGCATAAGCCCTGGCCAGCCTCCAGACTGGTGTTGGCTGTGCTTGGGGAAGGTGCCCACCATGGTCCCTTCAGCTGTAGCCAGAGGTGCGGAACCCCATCAATCTAGGTGCAGTCTACGGAGTGGACACCACCTAGAAGCTGACCGGGAGGCACGCGGGTGTGGCAGGCCTTGCTCGGAAGGCCCTTCCTGTTACCTGCAAAGGAGAGCTCACTCTCCCTCTTGTCCTTTCCCTCTTCCAGGACCCTCCACTCGGAAGGAAAGTTACCTGAAGGTAAGGCCTGTCCCTTGGGCCAAAAGGCTGCTGGGTAAGGTAAAGCCACGGTGCCGCTGGGAAACGTGCTAGTGTGAGATTTGTAAATGTGTGCAGAGAGCTGCCCTGGGCCAAGCAGAGGTGGGCTGCGGGTGGGGAAGCCTGGCCACCCTCTTCCTGACTGGCTCAGTGTTCCTGTCAGTGCAGGTCCCTAGGCCTCAAAACCGGGGTGTATCCACTGAGAAGTGCCCAGCCCGCCAGGCAGCCTCAGGTGTGGTAGGACTGAGGGTGCTAGTCAAGGTTCTCCAGAGAAACAGAACCAGCAAGAGAAAATTTAGTTACCCATTTATTACAAGGACTGTGCTCGTGCAGTTATGGAGGCTGAGAAGTCCTGTGATCTGCAGTCTGCAAGCTGGGCCCAGGGAAGCTGGCGGTGTCATTCAATCCGAGTCCAAAGGCCTGAGAAGCAGGGGAGCCAATGACGTAGATCCCAGTCTGAGGGCAGCAGATGGCCAATGTCCCGCGCAGTCAGGCAGAAAAGAAGTTCTCCCTTCCTCTGCCTCGTGCTCTAATGCGCGGGCGGGCACGCACTCACACACACACACACACACACACACACACACACACACACACACACACACACACACACACACGGGAGGGCCGTCTGCTTTACTGACTCAAAGACTAATCCCACCCGGGAACATCCTCCCAGACCCACCTAGAAATAACGTTCAGCCAAACATCTGGGTGCCCTACGGTGCAGCTGACACAAAAAGCCACGCCAGGCCCTGCCCACTCGCCTGCCTAGCTTCCTCACGGCTGGGTCTTTTCCACCTCTGATGTTCCTTCAGTCCGTCTGTCCCAACTCACATCCCATCCCGCAGTTAATTAGCCAGTTGTAAATGACTGGGGGGTGCTTGATGGATTAATCTGCTGGATCAGAGGATGGTGTGTGACGCCACCTGCCCATTACTATGTGACACTGATGCTTAACCTCTGTGAGCTAGTGTCTGGTCTGCCAGTGGGGACGACACACATCCCTCCCAATAATGCTGTGAAGATGAAAGAAATGAAAACATAAGAAGCGTGTGCCCTCTCTGAGTGGGCTTACTGAGCTCACAAAGCTGTGAGGTCTTTGGAACATGACTGTAGTTTATTTGATTCTTACATGTCAACTTTGTGAGACAGGCAGGCCCCACACTATCAATACCATTTTACAGATGAGAAAACTGAGGCTCAGAGAGGTTAAGGGACTTTTCCAGCTCTTTAGTGACCGAGCAGGAACTAGGCCTCTGGCCTCCTGATACAGAAATTCCTGTCTCTAGCCCTCTCCCCTGGGCCTGAGGTAGACAAACCCCAACCTCTAGCAACCAACCTTTTCTTGCTAGGACTGCAGCAGCCAGGCGTCCTACGCCCCTTCACTCTTCTCATGGGTGAGAGTGATGGACAAAGAGCTGCTTTGGTGCTGAGGAGCAGCTCCCTGACCACTGCCATGCCCTGAGGGTGCTGGGGGGGTCTGTCCAGAAGCAACAACACTCTTCCCTTCTCCCTCCCCCCTCCCCGACCCAGGGTGCACTGTGCTGACACTCAGGTCTGTGAATGTGCTGCGCAAGTACATCTCCCTTCTGGACCTGCCCTTTTCTCTACTTCGTGCCTGCGATGTCCTCTTCGTGCTCACCAGCAAAGAAGTGGCACAGGCCAAGGTGAGGATTGCAGCTTCCTGCACACCCCAGCTCCAGATCTGTGCCCCAGACCCCTGGCTCCTCAAACCTGGCTCTGCAGAGCCCTGACCAGAGGCCTCCACAGCACAGCCTGGCCTGAGCGTTAGTACTGCTGCTGCGCCTGGAGGCGTAGATTCCCAAGAACGGCCTTTTTTCTGATTATAAAAATAATACATGCTAAAAAATTAATAACACATGCTCATTGTAGAAAATCTGGAAATACATAAAAGCATCAAAAGAAAATGAAAATAATAAAATTATTTTACACCACTCCAATGTAATCCTTGTTAGCATGTTTGCCTTTATCTCCTATATAAAGAGTATTATATAAATACATGGATATAAGGATGTATTTATTCTTATATATTTTTAATGGGGTCACAGTACCTACTATTTAAAACCTGCTTTAATAACACATGACCGTTTTCTCCTATGTCATTAAGTATCTGAACTGTAATGGCTGCCTATATTCCATTGTATGTATGTACCATAAAATATATCACAAATCTCTTATTTAATGGGCATTTCAATTTACTGTTTTTTCACTATTATACATGGAGCAGTGCTTCCTGGCCAGGAGCCTCAGTAAAGAGCCAGTGGGGCAAACCACTATTTGCCTGTTGAGGAAAAGCCAGGCCCAGTGAGGCCCTGCAGTGAAAATTCTTTGGACAGGTGATTCTAAGAACCACTGAGCTAGAGAGGGGGCAGGTCGAGACTCACTCCAGTTTGCCACAAGGTGCAATCCCAGTTGATATAAGTCCACCAGGGAGAGAAGGCTAGCAATGAGTAAAACTGAGAGAACTCAAAATAATGTGTTTGGGGGTGGGAGGGTTGCTTAGCTTTATTTTCTAACTTGTCTACAATAAACATTTATTTACTCAGAGGCACTTTGCCAGATGCTGAGAATACGGTGTTGAGCTGAAACAGTAATTCTTTTTTGTTTCTCTGATAGTTCATTAATTTCTGTTCATTATTTCTGTCCTACTTTATTCATGTTTTATTGTTCTTTTCAACTGTTTTTGAACTTAAAGGTTAGCTTTTTTCTACTTTCAGTCTTCTTTAAAAATACACCTTAATACTATTAATTTCCCTTGAAGTATTCCTTTAGCTGCACCTGATAAGTTTTGATATGTAGTTCTTCTATTGTCATTCAGTTATAAGTAATTTATAGAGTTTCCATTGTGAGTTCCTTTTTAATCCATAAGGTTTTAGGGGTGTATTTTTTTAAAAATTTTTATTGAATTTATTGGGGCGACATAGGTCAATAAGATCATATAGGTTTCAACTGTACAATTCTATGATACATGATCTGTATATTGCATTGTGTGCCCACCACCCAAAGTCAGATCATCTTCTGTCACCATATATCTGGCCTCCCTTTCCCTTTATTACCTCCCCACCCCCTTCCCTCTGGTAACCACCATACTGTTGTCTGTATCTCTGAGTTTCAGTTTTATATCCCACATATGAGTAATATAAGGTTCTTAGCTTTTTTCTGACTGATTGATTTTGCTTAACTTTTTCTCAAGGTCCATCCATGTCCACAAATGGCAGTACTTCACCCTTTCTTATGACTGACTAGTATCCACTGTGTACATGTCCCACAGCTTCTCTATCCAGTCCTCTATCTCAGGACACTTTGGCTGGCTCCGTGTCTTGGCCACTGTGAATAATGCTGCAATGAACATAGGGGTGCATATATCTTTGTGAATACATGTGTTTTAGTTTTTTGGGTAGACACCCAGGAGAGGGATTCTGGATCTATTCTTAATTTTTTGAGGACTTGCAATACTGTTTTCTATAGTGGTTGTACCAGTTTACATTCCCACCAGCAGTGAATGATTAGTGACCTTGAGCATTTATTTTTATTTTTTAAATATATCCTTCTTGATTTCAGAGAGAGGAAGGGAGAGGGAGAGAGAGGGGTAGAAACATCAATGATGAGAGAGTCATTGATCGGCTGCCTCCTGCACACCCCCGACTGGGGATTGAGCCCGAAACCTGGGCATGTGCCCTGACCGGGACTCGAACTTCTATCTCCTGGATCCTAGGTCGACGATCAACCGCTGAGCCACGGCTGCTGGGCTTGCACATTTTTTCATGTCTGTTGGCCAACTCTGTGTCCTCTTCAAAGAATTCTCTATTCAGGTCCTTTGCCTTTTTTTTCCCTTTGCCCATTTTTTAATTGGATTGTTGGTCTTACTGGTGTTGAGTTGTATGAGTTCTTTATATATTTTGGAAATTAACCCCTTATCCGATGTCTCATTGACGAATATGTTCTCCCATACAGTGGGTTCTCTTTTCATTTTGTTGATGGTTTCTTTCACTGTGCAGCTTTTTAGCTTGATGTAGTCCCATTTGTTTATCTTTTCCCGATGTAGTCCCATTTGTTTCCCTTGCCCTGAGAGACATATCAGCAAAAACATTGCTGCAAGAGATGTCTGATATTTTACTGCCTGGTTAGGATTTTTATGGTTTCATGTCTTACATTTAAGTCTTTTATCCATTTTGAATTTACTTTTGTGTATGGTGTAAGCTGGTGGTCTAGTTTCATTTTTTTGCATGTACCTGTCCAATTTTCCCAACACCATTTATTGAAGAGACTGTCTTACTCTTCCCTCCTTTGTCAAATATTAATCGATCATAAAGGCATGAGTTGATCTCTCTGCTCTCTGTTGTGTTTCATTGATCTATATGCCTGTTCTTATGCCAGTACCAGGCTGTTCTGATTACAATGGCCTTTATAGTTTGATATCTGGTATTGTGACCCCCTCCATCTTTGTTCTTTCTCAAGATTGCTGTGGCTATTCAGGGTCTCTTTTGGTTCTATATAAATTTTTGGAATATTTTTTCTAGTTCTGCGAAATATGCCATTGGTATTTTAATAAGAATTGCGTGGACTCTATAGATTGCTTTGGGTAGTATGGACATTTTAATGATGTTAATTCTTCTAATCCATGAGCATGGCATATGCTTCTAATTATTTGTATTTTCCTTAATTTCTTTCTTCAATGTCATATAGTTCTCCAAATACAGGTCTTTTTCCTTGGTTAAATTTAAAACTAGGTACCTAAATTCTTTTGTTGCAATAGTAAATGGGGTTGTTTTCTTAGTTTCTCTTTCTTATAGTTCATTATTGGTGTATAAAAGTACCATCAATTTCTAGATATTGATTTTGTATCCTGCAACTATGCCAAATTCACTTATTAGACCTAATAGTTTTTTTGGTGGAGAAGCATTGATGTGAGAAACATCAGTTATTGGCCTCCCATACACGCCCCAATCGGGGATCTTGGTGCACAGGAGGACACTCCAATCAAATGAGCCACCTGGCCAGAGCTCTTTTAATTTTTAAAACTGTTTATAAAAGTCATGTATTATCTATATAATACAATAAATTTACACTTGCTCTAATCATTTTTATCTCTAGAATTTTATCCTAAAAAAATGAACAAAAGTGTGTCCAGAGATTCATGTGCAAGAATGTTCATTACTATAATTGGTGATAGCCAAAAAAGGAACTGAAAACAACAGGTGGATGATATAGTATTATATAACCAGTAAAATCAGAGTTTGAAAGACATGTGATGAAAATGCTCTAAAGTGGGGAGAAGGGGGAGTAGAAACAATTTTGATATTTTGTAGTATTCCATTGGAAAATCTGAACAAAAAGTAATAAGAAAAAATAAAGTTTGTAAAAAAACAAGTTGGCAATAAATATATAATTACTGTAAGTGCCCATCTTATTGAATGGATGCTGAAAAGTCATTGAAAGATTAGGGGATCTAAATAAATTAGCCACTTGGGCAGCATGATATAGGAAATTCTTATAACTTGGAAACTATTATAAGTAGACAAATCAAGTATCTTTGGGCTACAAAGTTCATCCCTTCACTCAAGGTTTTTCCAAAATGAACATTTTATTTTTACTATGGTCTTCAAATTTTTAACACTATTCTGAGTTCATTCACTTTGTTTCTGCAAATAATTTATTTAAAATATTTAGTTGTATTTCCTGTTGAAACAATGCTGTATAATATTTTGCCTGAATATATCCTATGGTGATAGTTCCCTTTATCATTTAAAGCTTGTGGTTATCACAGGTGTACTTACATCTTTAAAGCCATGTATAGTGAGTTCTTTAGATAAAGGTTTGTAATGATATTAACTTAGAAAGATCACTTTGGTACTTAAAGAAAAACAGGTAGGAACCGTTTATATATAAATTGGTCGCTACGATCCATTCTGTTTCAAACTGAACTACGCCAGATCTGAGTAGTTCAGATAAACATTTCTTCCTCTAGGGAGCAAAGCGAACCCACACCTATGGGTATAATTGTTTTTTCTTCTCTAGTAGTGATTGTACCTTCCCAGGCAACCAAACTCAGAGGAGTCTGAGCATTATTCCAGCTTGCCTCCTGTAAAACACCCCTGTATGTGTTATGTACGTGAAACGTTGGAGCAGAGTGATTAGGCAGTAAGCTCGAGTCAATCAGATGGCGCTGGGTTCAAATGTCAGCTCTACTCCCTACCAGCTATTTGAGATCTGATGTTTCCTCTTCTATTTTTTAAGCAAAAATAATAGTACTTAACTCGCTGGGTTCTTAAAATTGAAATAAGTCATGGAGACTGAGTGCTCTAGCTGCCATTCGCATCACCTGCTATTGTCACAGGGGAGCAAGGAGAGATGGGAGAGGCGAGGCAGTGGTTGGAGGCCGATCCAGTTTCTTGGATTATAGGAAGAAGCAGATAAGGTATAGCATGAGGTGTGTCACTGGGAGGAAGATGAAACTGAAAATAACAGAAACTGCTACAGTGCAAGTGTTTGATAACTGTTCCTCTTCGCTTCTTCCAGAGAGCCATGTCCTGCCACCGCAGCCAGCTCCTCTGGTTCCGCCGGCTGTACGTGCTCTTCTCCCGGTACATGAGAATCAACTCTCTGCACTCCCTCTGAAGCCTGGACACCTTTTCAGATCCAAGGAACAAGGAGAAGAGAGACCAGGACGCCGGGGGCCTGCTCGGGGGCTGGCTATGTCCCTGGGCCAAAGGAGATCCCAGGGCAGGTGGCCTCCCAGAACTCTGCTCCTGTGTGGTCAGCCCTAAGGAGAGGGAGGCCGTGCAGGCCAAGGACTGCCTAAGCTTCAGCTTCTTCCTCCGGGAAGAAAACCACAACCAAAAACAGGCCCAAGGATAAGAGTAGTTACCCTGCCAGGTTCTCCAGCTCTTGTGAGAAATAATATACATAATAACCCGGAGTATGTCAGGCGCCCAGCACAGAGCCTGCGGTTATTGAAGGTGAGTGAAAGCGCCCAAACCACTTCTCAGGTGCAACGTGCTGCATCTTTACACTGCTTCCAGAGCCGGCTCACCACACACGCGCACACAGCATTGTCTGTATTGAAGTAGTTCAACCGATTCCTTTATCTTTGTGGCCTGTGCACCAGGTCTGAACCAAGGGAAAACCTGCTCTGTTTAACACCAGTCACTGACTGGGGCAGCCAAGCTCCAGTGCTGGGTACTGCTTCACACAGGGCTGAATATGGTGTGGCCCCTGCCTTCAACAAACTTATGACCAAATATTTTGGCTCTCAGTCTTTTGGGAAAAGCAGGAAATAGGAAGAGAAAGCTGGCCTTAAAAAAATTGCCCTAGCCAGTTTTGCTCAGTGGTTAGAGCACTGGCCTACAGACTGAAGGGTCCTGGGTTCAGTTTCGGCCAAAGGCACGTACCTCGGTTGCAGGCTCAATACCCGGCCCCAGTTGGGGCACATGCAGGAGGCATCCAACTGATGTCTCTCTCATATGTTTCTCTCTCTCTCTCTCCCCCTTCCACTCTCTCTGAAAAGCAATGGAAAAAATATCCTCAGGTGAGGATTTAAAACACATACACACACTCAACAACCTGATGTCTTAAAATTGTGCTACAAACAAAAGCATTCTGAGAAGTCAGGTTTGGAAGTTACAGAATCCAGCCAATGGTCCAGGGAAGTGGCCCGAGGCAGGGAGCTCGTGGCCTGTGGTGGAGAGCACAGGCCCCAAAGACTGGTGAACCTGGGTGGAGGCCAAAATTACCAGCAAAGTCACCACAGACGAGGTGCTTAACCTCTCTCTGCCTCAATTCTCTCATGTGCAAAACGGGCAATAATGTACCAACCTGGGAGGAGATGATGCCTGCAGGTGCATCGTAAAGGGTCTGAAACAGTAAATGCTCAAGACAGAAGAGCTGCAGGTATTCTGCAACCTAAGGAAAAAGTAGGCGTTAAGCACAGGGACTAGCAGGAAGCAAAGGCCTGCTACAGAAAAGACCTTGGGCCCTGGCGGCGAGGCTCAGTGGGCTGGAGCGTCATCCTGTACACCAAAAGGTTAGGTTTGATTCCATCAGGGCACAGACCTAGGTTGTGGCTTCAACCCGCAGTCGGGGTGTGTACAGGAGACAACCGATGGATGTTTCTCTTTCTCTCTCTCCTTTCTCTCTCCCAAATCAGTAAAAACATATCCTCAAGTGAGGATTAGAAAAAAAGACAAGACCTGAGTATTTCCTTTGCCTGTCACATGAAGTCCTGAATTGCTGTCTCCATAGCAACAGGTTAGAGACCTGCTTCTTGGGTTTCTTCACCCAAACTTGCTTCACTTTGCTGAGGGTCACCATTGTCCTGAATGCTCATAGGGACCAAGTGAGGCTCAGAGAGGTATCAGGCCCAGAAGCTGGAACTGAAGAGCAAAACTGGCTAATATCTAATAGAAATCTGCCAACAACTCCTGATGGCCTTCATGTGAAAGTGACAAAAAATAAGCCACTAACAGTGGTTGGAGTGGTGGACACCCACCCAGCCCACTGGACAGGAACCAGAGGTCTGCCCTGGGTTGGCCAGTAGTGTGTGGGTTCTTGACTTCATGCAAGAAAAATTTCACAAGTCCGGTGATTCTGAGAGTACATTTATTAAAGCTGGGGACAGTGAGACAAGGAAGGGCCTAGGATAGAAGAAGCTACAGGACAGTCTAGGCAGAGCTGCTTGGGCTCCCTAAAAATGGTATAGGGAAGAAATGAGCTGAGGCTGGGCTGCTTTGAAGTCAGAAAAAAAGGGGGCCTTGGACATAGTTTCAGGAGTTTAGCCCGGGATGAGCTGCTGATGCCCATTGCTCCCCTGGTGGCAAGTCTCAGGAGGACACTTAAAGTTTAGGAGATGCAGGCCTGAGAGAGTAGAAAGGTGTGGGTGTGCTCCAGGGAGGGAGAGCATTTGCTGGGTCCTTCATCTTCAGGGTTGCAAAGGCTGGGAGTTTAGAGGAGCATCTCAATAGAATATTCATCAGCTTTATGCTGATGCACCAAAATGAGATTTATTCCCCTTCTTTTGTCCTTGGGTGTGGCTGGCACTAGTGGCACTAATTGGATTTCTATTATCTATCTCTGCAAGTAGGGTGATTTAAGCTATTTACCCTCTGGTTGGGGAGAATTGGAAAGTGTCCCTGGTTACAGAAGATAGGATTTTGCGATTTACTAGATGGCCATAAACTGTCAGAGTTTCCCTATTCCACTTGTCCTGGCTTACTGGCCTGTCTCATTAAGAGCTTTTAAAATACACATACTCTGTGATCTAAGGAAATATTTTAAAAATAAAAAATGTACACAGACTTCCTGTCAAGATGGCAGCACAGGTAAACATGGTACTCGCCTCCTCCCACGACCACATCAAAACTACAACTGAACTACTAATCATTCAGAACTGCCTAAAATCTAGCTGAGTGGAAGTCCTATAACTGGGGAATTAAAGAAGCCACATTAAGACTAATAGAAGGAACAGAGACGAAGAACAGGCTGGTCCCATACCCATGTGTGGTGGATAAAAATTGGGAGGGAAATCTTGGCTACAAAGGTCCCCCCTGAGGAGCCAGGGGTCCCAGCCCCACACCATGTTTCCCAGCACAGGGTTTCAGTGCTGGAAAGAGAAGTCCCCATAACTCCTGGCTGCTAAGACCAACAGAGACGGTGGCAGAGAGAAATGGAGACTGCTGGAGTCCCAGGGAGCTCCTCGTGAAGGGCCTGCACAGACTAACTCAGACTTACTCCCTCTGAGCTCCAGTGCAGGGGCAGCACCTTGAAAAGCACCAGAGACATATGAGGGCAGGGGGCTCAATTGTCCAGCATCCGGACAGCTTTCTCCCAGACAGAAGTGCTGACAGAGGACATTGTTCTTTTTCTGAGACCTCCACACACAGAGTCAGCAGGCGGGCCCCATATCTGAGTCTCCAACAACCTGGTTCACACAGTTTGCCCCACCCTGGTAATTCCCTGAGACCCCACCCCACCAAACTTTCAGGCCCACCCAAGCTGTTTCCAGTGGCTTTTCCATATAAATAGCCTGTCTTGGCTCATGCTTCAGACTTTCCCAAAATCTCTCAAACAAGCAACAGCTGGCATAGGCATGCCCCGCACCTTTCTGCGACCCCAGGCCAGCACTAGCCATAGCAGGCTTTGGTCCACAGCTTGGCCTCTCCAGGGAACCCCCAAGCTATCTGCAGATTGCTTTGTAGCTCATGCCAGGTGGCCCTGGGCAGAACACAGGTGGCAGCTGAACTTGGCCTGTACCTCCCAGGAGGCCCCAGAGCCAGCACACCCGTTGGACAGCTTCAGACCACATCATAGCACCACCTCCACCAACTACACACTCAAGTGGCAAACTCAGCTGGCACCAGAGCCCTGCTCAGTGGGATGGGCCGGTGCATAGCTGATCCTCCACGGTGGTTGCAGCTGGTCCTTGCAGCCTATCACCCTGGGGATCAATCCTCCCATTAACATGCCAACAGCAATCAAGCCTCAACTACAACAGGAGAATGTACACAGCTCAGGTTTGTGTGGGGGTCGTGCACCTGGAGTGCCCGGCTTGGGTAAACAGGGAGGCTGTGCCACTGGACACTATAGGACACCTACTACATTAGCCCACTCTCCCAAGCCTAGGAGACATAGCAGCTCTACCTAATACACAGAAAAAAACACATGGAGGAAACAAAGAAACACGTCCCAAATGAAAGAACAGAACAAAACTCTAGAAAAAGAACTAAACAAAATAGAGACAAGCAACCTACCAGATGGAGAGATCAAAACACTGGTTAAAGGTTGCTCAATGAATTTTGGGGATGAGTAGATGAACTTAGAACTTCAACAGCATAAAAAAGAACATGGAAACCATAAGAAAGAACCAGTCAGAAATGAGGGCTACATTAACTGAAATGAATAATTTACAGGGAATCAACAGTAGAATCAAATCAGCAATTTGGAAGATAGGGAAGAAAAAAACACCCAATCACAACAGCAAAAAAAAAAAAGAATCCATAAAAGTGAAGATAGTGTAAGAAGCCTTTGGAACAACTTCAAGTGTGCCAACATTTGCATCGTAGGGGCTAATGTAAGGAGAAGAGAGGGAGCAAGAAATTGAAAACCTATTTGAAAAAAATAATGGCAGAAAACTTCCCCTACCTGGTGAAAGAAATAGACTTACAAGTCCAGGAAGCACAGGGAGTCCCAAACAAAAGGAACCCAAAGAGGCCCTCACCAAGACACATCATAATTAAAATGCCAAAGGTTAAAGACAGAGAATCTTAAAAGCAGCGAGAGAAAAGCAGTTAGTTACCTACAAGGGAGTGCCCATAGGACTGGCAGCTGATTTCTCAACAGAAACTAAAGGCCAGAAGGGAGTGGCAGGAAATATTCAATGTGATGAAAAGCAAGGACCTACAACCAAGATTACTGTATCCAGCAAAGCTATCATTTAGAACTGAAGGAAGTATTAAAGAGCTTCCCAAACAAGAAAAAGCTAAAGGAGTTCATCACCACCAAACCAGTATTACAAGAAATGTTAAAGGGACTTCTTTAAGAAAAAGCTAATGAACAAAAGAAACAGTCGCCGTTGTGCCACCACTTGAGCTGGCATCACCCCCTCCCTGCCAGGCCAAGGTGTGGGGAGAGGGTGGCTAGGGGCGAACACGCAGATGTCAACTGTGCTTGATGGATACTTGGCTAGTCACCTGTCATGAGCCACATGCCCCTTTGCTCCCTCTCCTCCCAGCAGGGCTGTGAATGAAGCTCTGCCACCTACGTGGGGCGCTAGCTCAACTTGGTGTTTTGGACCTCAGAGCCCACTGAGTGCTTGGCCCGCCAGCAGGGGACACAGGCTCCACCACCCCTGACCTCGGCAACAGAGTAAATCCGTCTCCTGGAATGCCAAGTGAAGTTGTATGTGTGCTGTGATAACATCAGTGTAGGCTACCTCGAATAAGTGAAGGAAATCCAAAGTGTGAAGCATAAAAGCCAGGTTGGGGCTTGAGCACCTGGCAGAAAGTAAGACCACACTGCTGCTGTTCCATCTACATTCCATTCAAGCCTCCCTACAAAACTGGGGGGTGGGGGCCTCTGGGAAACTCTGAGCCTGTGACCCCAACGTGGGAGTGGGTAGGATCAACATGGCCATATGGCAGGGAGCCATGGATACTAGAGATAGCTATGGATTTCTCCTTGAGAGGTGATGTTCCGCCCTTAGGTGGAGAAATAGAAGGTATCATTATCACTGATGACAATTTATCTTTTTAAAAATTATCTTTAATGTATGCATAATAAAATTTATTTTCTGGTGTGTAAGAAAAAGAGACATAAATATGGATAATGGCAAAAACTATAT
Source organism: Miniopterus natalensis (assembly GCF_054644295.1). NCBI lineage: Eukaryota > Metazoa > Chordata > Mammalia > Chiroptera > Miniopteridae > Miniopterus > Miniopterus natalensis. The sequence continues at coordinate 3,439,657 of NC_142097.1, forward strand.
ACCTATTAATAATCTTTTAAAATGTAAATGGATTAAATGCTTCAATCAAGACATAGGGTAGCTGAATGGGTAAGAAAACAAGATCCATATATATGCTGTCTACAAGAGATCTACTTCAGATCCAAAAACACATACAGACTGGACATAAAGGGATGGAAAAAGAGTTCATGCAAATAGAAACAAAAAAGCTGGGGTAGCAATACTTTTGTTGTTGTTAATCCTTACCCAAGGATATTTTTTCCACTGATTTTTAGAGAGAGTGGAAGGGGGGGAAGGAGGAGAGAGAGAGAGAAACATTGATATGAGAGAGACACTACTATTGGTTGCCTCCTGCACTCACCCCTGACCAGGGCCAGGGATCGAACCTGCAACCTAGGTATGTGCCTTTGACTGGGAATCAAACCTGATACCCTTTGGTGTGTTTGAGGGATGCTCTAACCACTGGCCAACACCTGCCAGGGCAGGGTAGCAATACTTATATCAGACAAAATAGACTTTTTTAAAAAATTACATTTATTGGGAAAATAGTCTTTAAAAAAAAAAAAAAACTATAACAAGAGACAAAGGACATACATAATGATAAAGGGATCAATCCAACAAGAGGATATAACCCTTATAAACATTTACACATCCAACATAGGAGCACCTAAATATATAAAGCAAATCTTGATGGACAAAAAGGGAGAGATCAACAGTAATGCAGTCATAGTAGATTTTAACACCCCACTGACATCACTGGATAGATCTTCCCGACAGAAAATCAACAAGGAACAACACATTAGACCTGATGGATTTAATTGATATTTTTAGAGCATTTCACCCCACCCCAAATAAATAAACATGGTATAGCTCTCTGAACCTGGTAATACTCATCTGACATGCTAGCCCATTAAATACAAAGTATTACAGAATACAAATATTATTTGTATTTTAACACAGTTTTAGTTTTTAAAGTTAATTTAAAAACTGTAATGCAGGACCTAAAACAAGACCTGAATAAATGGAGAGCTGTACCATATTCCTTGACAGATTTAATATAAAAATCCTTACAAAATTAATAAATTGAATATCAAATATATATAGTATATGTAAGTTCTAATTTATAAAGTTACATATTTACATGTTATATTTATTAATTCTGATTCTTATCAAGTTACTATATAAACTTAATGTAATTATAGTAAGAATCTCAATGGATTATCTTCGAACCTGGATAAAATTATTTTTTAAATATATTAGAAAAGGAAATGTCCAAGAATAGCCAAAATAGAAATATTAAAGAAGACCAATGTGATCTGGCCCATGTGGCTCTTGGTTGGGTGTCATCCTGTGCACCAGGAGGTCACCTGTTTGAGTCCCAGTCAGGGCACATGCCCAGGTTGCAGGCTCGATCCCCAGTAGAGGGTGTGCAGGAGAGGCAGCCAATCAATGTTTCTCTCTCATTGATGTTTCTCTGTTTCTATCCCTCTCCCTCTAAGATAAATAAATATATATATTATATATATATTTTAAAAACACACATAAAGCCATTGCAATCAAAACAGTAAGATATAAGCATAGAAGTAAACAGATGTTGAACAGAAGAGAAAATCCAGAAACAGAGGGAAATTACCTGAGAAGACAGACAAAGGTGATGTTTTAATTTAGTGAATAAAACATTATTAATAAATGGTTTCAGTAGCATTGGCCAGGCATTTGGAAGAAAACAGTTTCTACCTTATACCAAATACAAAAATGCATTCTAGATGAATCACAGATTTACATGTAAAAATCAAAACAGTTAAAATATTATTGGCCCTGTCCAGGTAGCTCAGTTGGTTAGAGTGTCATCCCAATACACCAAAGTTGCAGGTTCGATCTCCGTTCAGGGCACATCCAAACAGCAACCAATGAATGCATCAATAAGTGAAACAAATCAATGTCTGTCTGTCTGTCTCTCTCTCCCCCCACTCTTTCTCTAAAATCAATAAGTAGACTTGGCTGGTGCTGCTCAGTGGTTAGAGTGTTGACCTGAGGACCAAAGGATCATGTGGGTTTGATTCCCAGTAAAGGGCATATACCTGATTTCAGGTTCAATCCCAGGCTTGGTTGGGGCGCTGTAGGAGGCAGCCAATCAATGTCTCTCTCACATCTATGTTTCTCTCTCTTTCTCTTTTTCTGTCTCCCTCCCCATCCCTCCTACCCTCTCTAAAAATCAATGGAAAAAATATTCTTGGGTGAGGATTAACTAAAATAATAATAATAATCAATAAATATTTTAAAAACATACATCATTTAAGAAATCTAGCCCAGCAGGCATGGCTCAGCAGCTGAACATCGACCTATGATCCAGGAGCTGGAGGTTCAATTCCCAGTCAGGGCACATGTCTGTGTTGCAGGCCTGACCCCCAGCAGGGGGCGTGCAGGAGGCAGCCGATCAATGACTTTCTCATCATTGCTGTTTCTCTCTCTCTCCATTCTTCTCTCTGAAATCAATAAAGACATAGTTTAAAAAAAAAAAAAATCTGGGAGACTGAAAACATATGTACTTTGGAGTGGGACCAACCTTACCAAGCCACGCTGGGAACCTGTAAGATGTAAAGAAAGAGACAGATATTTCACAACAAGTTTTCTAAATGTTGCAACAGGTATTACAGATGTCATATCCCTAATACTGCATATAAAGACTGATAAGAAAACATCCCAAGAGAAAAATGGATTAAGGATGAAAATTCACAAAAAAGGAAATCCAAATGGCCAATGAGTATGAAGAACTATTTAACTTCCGTAGCAACCAGGACATGCAAATTGAATCAAAAATGAAAATCCATTTATCACTGAAGGTGGTGATTGAACTAGAGTGGGAGAGGTTTTCAGGGGACCTTGGCGGTGGAAAATGAAGACTGCAAAGGGCACGAAGAGTTCTTTCTGTCTCTCTTTTTTAATATATTTTATTGATTTCAGACAGAGGAAGGGAGAAGGAGAGATAGATAGGAACATCAATGATGAGAGACAGTCATTGATGGGCTGGTCCCCTGCTACGGATCAAGCCTGCAACCCAGGCATGTGCCCTGACCGGAATCAAACCGCAGTCTCCTTAGCTGGTGCAGAGAGCCTGTGAAGTCAGTGAATTCTGTAACAAGTGAAGCAGTGAGACAGGCTGCCCAGGATGGAAGCACCACAAAATGTTTACGTTCTTGGACCACAAGAGGGCGGGGAACGAATTCAGTCTGATCTGTGTTAAGGTCGTGGTAAAGGCTAAATCCTCCAGGTACCCTCTCGCTCTTCCCCCTCCCGTCCCATACCGACAGTCTTAAAAGGAAAATCCAAGTGAAAGTGAAGTCAACAGTAACTAAAAGCTGAAGACATATGGTCTAATTAAGTGCACCCTGGGGGAAGGTCTGAGGAGTTTGGAAAGAATTCTAGTTATCTTTAGAGTTCATCAGAGCCTATGAGCTCAGAATTAAGTTTTATTTCTCCCGCTGATTGGGGCAGATGCGTGTAATCACCTGGGGGCAGCACTGCTGTCCAGAAGGAAGTCCCAGGAAACAGCAAGCCTTCGCTCTGGAAACCCATTCCTTAGCCTGGACCTGGAGCAACTGCAGTATCCTTTGGGAGGCTCTTCCTGCCCAAAGGACAAGGGAGGAAAGGGGTCAACAGATCACCCTTAGCTTTTCATCAGCCAGAGAGAGGTGCTGGTCCCAGCACCATGGGTTTTAGGTAAGTGAAGGCTGATTTGAGGAAAGGCTCCCGAGAGAATCCCAGGACGTGGATTTCCACTAACTAGAGCTAGTCTAATCTCACTTTGGTAAGTTCTTGCAGGCTTTAGAATTGTTTCCTTCCTTTATGAATTAAGAAAATATAAAACACAGTTGCAGCAAATGCCTCCTTAAACCCCTCAAGAGGGCATGGAAGCAATATTGTGTGAGGTAGCTCCTGGCAGAGAGAGCCAAGGGGAAAGTGGCACTGTGAGGATGGACTCCAGCTGGTTTGCTTTCCAGCTGAGGGCTCACCCCAGGAGTGTCAGGCTGCTACTGATGGTGTCTCATTCCAAGTCAATCTGACCCAAAGAGGGTCCCCCTGGCTGGTACCAAATGCTGGCTTCCACTGACACAAGTGGGAAAATACTAACCTCTAAAATGATGGCTCAGAAGGCTCGAGCTAGGACAGTCTCCATGCAGGGCCACTGACTGTCCCGCCTTCTGCTAGTGACCTCGCTGCCAAGGGACACTTTCAATAGGCTAGCTGAGAATGTCACTGGAGCCCGGCCGGTGTGGCTCAGCGGTTGAGCATCAACCTAGGATCCAGGAGGTGGCAGTTTGATTCCCGGTCAGGGCACATTCCCAGGTTGCGGGCTCCATTCCCAGTAGGGGGCGTGCAGGAGGCAGCTGATCAATGACTCTCATCACTGATGTTTCTATCTCTCTCCCTCTCCCTTCCTCTCTCTGCAATCAATAAAGATATATCTTAAAAAAAAAAAGAAAGTCACTGGAAATTCAACAAGCGGCCAGATAAAAGTTTAACACACCATGCAATACCAATTGCAAAGTGAAAAATAAGATCCCATTCACAAAAGCAAAACAAAAAAAAATCAGCTAGCCAGAAATAAAGCCAGCACAAAATGCGCCATCTCTACTGCTTCTATATGGCCAACAGCATGGACTTACCTGAGGGGTGTAAAAGAACAGATCACATTGGTGAGACGCGCCACTCTCCTGGGTGATAAAGCTCAGTACTGGAAACAGTTTACCCTCGGCCCTGGCTGGGCAGCTCAGTTGGTTAGAGCATCATCTGGAAATGCAAGGCTGTGGGTTTGATCCCTGGTTGGGGCATATACGACAATCAAACAATGAATAAATAAACAAGTGGAACAACAAATCAATGTTTCTCTCTCTCCCTTTCTCTCTAGACTCAATAAATTAAAATAAAAAGCGAAGGGCTACGTGTAAAAAAAACCCAAAAAATCCCAAAACAATAAAAGTATGAAAGTAGTAAATGGAAATATAGGTAAATATGTTTACACACTTAATAAAGAAAGCATTCTCAAATAAGGCATAAATCACACACAAAAAACAGAAAACACTAAAGTCAGAACACCATGATGAAAATGAAAAAGACATAAATCTGAACCCATCAAAATCTAAAACTCTAATAAAGTTAGAACAATTGAGATGAAAAAGAACGTTTGTAAAATTTGTATCAGGATTTATATCTGGAACATAAGGAGCTCCAAATACTAATTTTTTAAATAAAATAGTATCTAAAAAACTTTCTTTACTAATATGTTTTTTAAATCTTCACCAAAGGATATTTTTTCCATTGCTTTTTCAGAGGGGAGGAGGGAGGGAGGGAGAGAAAGAGAGGGGGGAGAGAGAGAGAAACATCGATGTGAGAGGCATACATCGATTGGTTGCCTCCTGCACGCACCCCGACTGGGCCAGGGAATTGAGCCTGCAACCAAGGTACATGCCCTTGGCCAGAATCAAACCCAGGACCCTTCAGCCTGCAGGCCAATGCTCTAACCACTGAGCAAAACCAGCCAGGGCTTTACCTGTTTTTTAAACTGGTAGGTGAAAAAACAGTCCTGAAGAAAAATGGGCAAAGGACATGATCGAGCAACTGACAGGACAAGAAATAAAACTGGCCAAAAAACATAAAAATATGCTCAACCTCACAGGTAATCAGGAAAATGGGAACTTAAAAAATGAAACATTTTGCTCAACAGATTGGTCACAATTACAAAGATTAATAGCATCAAGTGTTGGTGAGGGCACTCTGCTATGTGCAGGGTTGATGGATATTTTAGAGGCTGGCATATACTTTGATGGCAACTTAGCAGTATTTTTAATATTTAAAATATGCATATCTTCCATCCAGTAATTCCACTTCTATATCCTCAAAGAATACACATGTGTAAAAAGAGGCATGTAAAAAGATGTCCCTTGTTAACACTCACGGTAAAGCAAAAACTGGAAACCTCAATTTCCATGGAAAAAAAAGAATGGTTATGTAAATTATACCCATCCTTCGGAATTCCACGTAACAGCTAATAGTGAGGATATGTATATTAATTCAAAAATATGAAGATATTTTTAAACAAAAATGCAAGCTGCAGAACAAAAGGTAAAATATAATGTCATTTATGTTTTTAAAAGATACACAGCCCGGCCGGGCATGGCTCAGTGGTTGAGCATTGGCCTAGGATCCAGGCGATCAGGGTTCGATTCCTGGTCAGGGCACATGCCCGGGTTGCACGCTCAATCCCCAGTCAGGGGCGTGCAGGAGGCAGCCGATCAATGACTCTCATCATTGATGTTTCTATCTCTCTCTCTCCCTCTCCTTTCCTCTCTCTGAAATCAATAAAGATATATTTAAAAAATATATATATATACACAAATCTGCCCTGGCTGGGATGGCTCAGTTGGCTGGGCATTGTCACCTGCACCAGGCGGTGACCAGTTCAATTCTCAGCCAGGGCACACACCTGCCCGGGTTTCAGGCTCAATCCCCAGTAGGGGGTATGCAGGAGAGAGCCAATCAATGATTCTCTCTCATCATTGATATTTCTCTCTCTCTCTCTCCCTCTTCCTTCCTCTCTCTGAAATCAATAACATATTTTTTTTAAAGTTAAAAAGATACACAAAACTATATAATATACTCACGTTTTACCTATATAATTTACCAGCTCCTTCTACCTTAGTTTGAACAAGGCTGTCTGTCAACAGGCCCTCAAGGACTTGGGAGAACACCAGCCCATGTGTACAGTTGTCCCCCTTATCTGCAAGCGAGATGATTCAAGAACGAGTGGATGCCTGAAACTGCGGACAATGCCAAACCTTTTCCTATACATATACACCTGTGATAAATTTAATTTACAAATTAGGCACAGTAAGAGATTAACAATAACTAATAATAAAACAGAAAATTATAACAATATACTGAAATAAAATTTAAGTACATATGGTCTCTCTAAAAGCATCTTATTGCACTGTACTCACCCTTCTTCTTGTGATCAAACGATACAATGCCAACATGAGAGGAACTGAGGTGGAATTTTCCATTCAATATTTTTGGACTGTGAGTAACTGAAACCACAGAAAGCCAAACCATAGATAGGAGGAACTATGGAATTTCCTCTCCCCTAGTGTATCTCAAAATCATTTCAATTGACTTTCCTAAAGCAAAGAACAAATATTTATTAAGCATTTGCCATTATGTATACTCGGTATTTGGTAATGAAAGGAATGCTTTAAGAAAGTTAATCTGATTGTAACATGCAAAAAGCAACAGGAAGCACGGAGTGGGGCAGGGGAACCAGTCAAAAGACTGCATAACAGGCCAGGCTTGCTGTATCCTGTTCAAAGCTGGTCAGGGCTTCCCGATACCTGTAAAATAAAGGCCAAATTCCTGAGCCTAATGTCTAAGACAGTCCACAGTCCGGCTTCAACATACTTTTCTGATCTCTTCTAATACTTTTTCCCCTCACAAGTATACAATTCAGCCTGGTGTTTAGCTTGTGCCCACATCTGTTCAGTTATTTCCATCTCCTACCTTTCTAAATCTTGCTTCCTTTACAAATAGAGACCCTAGCTTGTTATTTAATGGGTACAGAAGTTAAGTTCTGCAAGATGAGTTCTGGAAATTGGATGCACAGCAATGTGTGAATGTACTTACCACTAATGAACTATACACTTAAAAACGATTAAGATGGTAAACTTTGTTAAGTATATTTTACCCCAACTGGAAAAAAAATTAAACTGATTTACCCTCCCCACTCCCCAAGTCTTCTGTGACCAGCCCTTTCACTCCTCTGAACTCCTGGAGCTCATATTATCTTTACAACTCATGTTTCTTACATTTCTAATAACTGTCCACCTGCCTCATCTTCCCTCCCAATTTGGTTGAAGCATCTTAACAGTGCTCAACAAATATCTGCTATTAATTGACTGGCCTCAGAAGCAAAATCAAAGTGCAAGAAAATGATAAATCATAGTAACTGCTTTAATATTAAAATATTTATTTTTCTAAAAGATCACACAAAAGTTGGGAAGAGAAAGGATGTCAACTAGCCTACATCAAAGTCGGGGCTGACAAAGGACAAAGAGCTGCCTAAACAAACTGGTAGCTGGAGCAAAGTGCAGAGCTCGAGATGGCCGCTGGGTGAGCGCACCAGCAGCCTGGGTCAGCCACACTCACGGGCACCACCAAGGTGCACAGGGGACAGCAAAGCTGCTGGCCCCAATCATTCCTCCTTTTCAGGAAGGGAGAAAGCAGGAGCTCACTCTTTAGACATGTCCTTGATGGTCTTGTGCTCCTTCATGGCCTTCTCCCAATCGCTGCCATTGAATTCCTCAATGACCATACTCCGCACAGTGCCCTCATCCAGACAGTGGGGGGCGATTCCTAGAGGGAAGTGGCACAGAGAAAGGGGGGTCCCCAGTATGAGTGAGACCAGGCACTACACTGACTCTTGGACAAACCCACACCTGCAAGCATCATTGTACTTGCGCGCGGGGCTTTCCAAGTGACACACTATAGCTTACAGTGTCAGCCTGGCTTCCTCTCCTGGCTCTCAGACGGGGCTCCGCCTTCCTGAGCCAGGGATGGCCAAGCTGAATACAGGAGAGCACAAAGACTCAGCCTAGAGCAGTCTCTGACTGGCCGTCTGAAGAATTCACAGGCCCTTTGTCCAGGAGTTTATACTTTCCCAAAGCCCTTCCTATGCCTCGAGGAAGGCAAAAAGGAGTATCCATGTGAACACGAGGAACAAACAGGGGCTGCTATGAGAAATGGGGCCAGAAGGGCAGGGTGATGTCATGCCCTCCCCCCACCACAAGGCACAGGATGGTCCCAGCCAGGGTTGCCCTGCCACAGCTCTGGGGCTACATCTATATAGGACATAAGATTCCTCAGGAACGTCCTCAATGCTACAATTCACACTGCAACTGGCATCATTCTAAACAACTGTCTAAAGGCTGTTCTCTCCTCCAGATCCAGGCAGGACCTGAAGAGGAACTTGGGGGTTCTCCTGTTTCTGTTTTGAACAAACCAAAATTTTGTAACAGCGTTATCAATGCTCTTTAACTTCCATTGTTAAACTTCACAGGCCCATCTCCTCTCCTCGTTTCAGTGTCAGCCCCACTGACACAGCTCTGGCAGCACCAGTAATGAGATCAGGACCTGGCTGGCATCTGAACGACCAGAAACAGTCTGACATCCCATCATTTGTTCATCTAAGACATGCGTGAGGAAGGGTCTCACCAAGCAGGAGGCCAGCCACGCATGCAGTGCCCACCTTCCTAACCAGCATGTACCCAGAGCAGCCCAGTGTTCCTCCTGAGCTTGTGGCCATTTCCTGTACTTACCGAAGCCGCCAGGGTTTGAGCGGGGGGTGTAAAAGCTCTGCACGCCACATCTCTTACAGAAGGTATGCTGCGCTTTGTGAGTATTGAATGTGTACGTGGTTATGCTCTCTGCTCCCTAAGGGAAAACAGACAAACAGGTAGGTGTTCTCTTTTACAAGAAGATTTTTTTTTCCACTTTAAAAATATATCTTTTAAAAGGCTCAATGAGTTGGGGAGCCCCTCTGTAGGGCTCTCAGGATTATGAGGACACATCCAATCTCTCGGAGACTAGAGGCTTCTCTAGGACAGGGAACCATCTGCACAGCCAGGAGACTCATCAGTGTCTATGTGTCCCTGTGCTAGAGAAGGGACAGCTCATGCCTTCTCGTAGGTCAACTGCACAGAGAGCCACTCAGCCTCATGCTTTCCCTGATTCACAGCAAGACAGACCCATCGATGGCAGGGAGTGAAAACACCTGCTTCCTGGGCCTGAGTGGGCAGACAGCTCACGCTAAGGACTGGCTCTCCATGTCCCCAAACAGCACTGCGAATGGTCTTGAGAAAACCGCTGACTGGATTTGAATTCACCTACAAAGGATACACTAAGAAAAGAATATCTGCCAGACTAGTTAAAGCAACTACGGACACTCATAAAATGGACTACTCTGCCACTTCTGAAAAGAACGAGGCAGTTCTACGTACAAACACTAATATGGAACAATCTTTAAGGTTACAAAGCTCAGTGAGAAAGCAAAGCACAAAACAATTTGTGTAGTGTACTACCATTTCTATTTTTTTAAAAAGGATATACATACTTGTGCGTTTGTGCGTGTGTGTCTGAAGGACTGAGGTGGAGCGTTTTTACCACTGCTAGGCATTCGTATGCATCTTCCCTCAGGGCTCTGTGCCTCCTATAAAAAGAGGAGCCTCTATTTTCCCCAGGACCTCTCCTCACCCACAGCCACTTCACCACAGAGAAGCAGCAAACAACAACTGCCAGGCGGTCCCACACCAGCCAGTGATCTGATTACACACTTTGCCCTGAGAAATTACCAAGAGTGGGGAGCTGCCTCACACCCTCCCTTACCTGGTTCACGACTACGGTCACTGGTGACGCCTCACTGTTCTGTGCATCCACCGACCTGACCACAGCCCCTGCTCCCACTAAAACGCACAGCCTGTCATCATCTCTTCTGTCTCATGCCCAACCACAAGTCATCAAGCACCACCATGTGGAGAAGTCCAATGGTCACTTCTCTTGACCACTGGATTCTTAACTTGTTCTTAAATGACCTCTCAGTACCACTCCTTGCATTTGAAACATTTGTCTCCGAGGACACCACACTCCCATTTTTCCCCTCCTCCCCACTGGCCATCCTTCTCAGGGCTCTCTACAAATGCCGGCGAGCCCCAGGGCTCTGTCCTCGGTCCTCTCTCTTCTTGGGCTACACCCTCTACCAGCTGACCTCACCTGGCCTCACAGCTCTAAACAACATCCATAAGCCAACACTGTCAAATTGGTAGCTCCAGCTCTGATCTCTCACAACTCCACACTTTACATCAAGCTGCCTACTTCCTATCTCTATGTGAATGTCCAAAAGACATCTTCAAATGAACTTTTTCATAAAAGAACTCTTGATTCCAGCACTCTCGCCTGCTTCTCCCCCGGGATCTGGCATCTCCCCCGGGATCTGGGTCAGGCCCAACAGTGCGGGTGTAGCTTTGACTCCTCTCTCTTCCTCATCTCCACACCCAATCCTTTACAGAGCTCTATTCGTCCTTTCTCTAAAACAGTGGCTCTCAGAGTGTGATCGGGCCAGCAGCAGCACCTGAACATGTGAGAAATGTAAATTCTCATTCCCCCATCCCAAGACCCACAGAATCAGGAGTGGGGCTCAGCCATCTGTTTTAACATGCCCTCCAGGTGACTGTGCACGCTGAGGTTTGAGAACCACTGCTCTAAAATATCTGTCCAATGACCTATTCAAAATATATCACCAGCCCTGGCCGGTGTGGCTCAGTTGGCTGGAGCGTCGTCCTGTGCACCAAAGGGTCACAGGTTTGATTCCCAGTCAGGGCACATACCCAGCTTGTGGGTTCAATCCTCAGTTGGGGTAAGTACAGAAGGAGGCAACCAATCAATGTTTCTCTCTCACACTGATGTTTCTGTCTCTCTCCTTCTCCCTTCCTCTCTCTAGAACCAATGAAAAAACGAAATGAAATGTATCACCAATTATCTGTTTTCTTTCCATCTCCATGACTACCGTCCTAATCCAAATTCCCATCATCTCTCACCCAGCCCGCCTCGACAACCTCCTAGCTATCCCTGTCTCTGCACTTACCTCCTTACAATCCACTCCACACAGCAGCCAAAGCAAGCTTTTAAAACACTGAAGCAGGTCTCGTCACTACCCTGCTTAAGCCCCTCCACTAGCTTCACACTATGCAAAGAATAAAATCTGCGCCTGCTCTTGCTCTCCCCCTAACCTCCCCCTAGTCTCTTTCACCTCCACCGTACTGACTCCTCTAACCACAATGGCCATTGTTCAGCTCCTCAGACATGCCAAGTCTGTGCCTCTTAAGCTCTCTGCACTATATCTTCCCCTTGCCTGGGGTACTCCCCACCTGTGCACCCCCATCTTCATCACTGACATCTGAACACCAGAGGGACCTTTCCTAACCAATCTAAACCAGCCACCCAGCGATCTTCTGTCATGTTGCTCTACTTTAACTCTATACAGCACTATCAGATTTTTCCTTATTTAGTTTTTCTGTCTCCCCTCTATAGAATGTAAACTCCAAGAAGGGCCTCATCTGTCCTGTTAACTGGTTAACAAGGTTGCTGGGCTTCATTGGAACAGCGCCTGGCACACAGTAGGTGTCCCATAAATGCTTTTTGAACAAATAAGTTTTGTAATTTAAAAACACACACAATATGTATATATAATGAATCATTATACTGTATATCTGAAACTCATATAAATGTTATATGTCAATTATATCTCAATTTAAAATGAATAAATAGCCCGGCTGGTGTGGCTCAGTGGTTGGGCATGAACCTATGAACCAGGAGGTCACAGTTCGATTCTGAGTCAGGGAACATGCCCAGGTCACAGGCTCGATCCCCAGTGTGGGGCATGCAGGAGGCAGGTGATTGATGATTCTTTCTCATCATTGATATTTCTCTCTCTCTCTCTCTCCCTTCCTCTCTCTGAAATCAATAAAAAGATATAAAAATAAATAAATAAATAAAGTAAATAAATAAATAAATAAGCCCTGGCCGGGTGGTTGTTGGTTAGAGCACTGTCCTGAAGTGACAAGGTTGTGGGTCTGGTCCCAGATCAGGGCACATACAAGAAAGCAACCAGCCCTAGCCAGTTTGGCTCAGTGGTTAGAGTGTCGACCTGTGGACTGAAGGGTAATGGGTTTGATTCCGGCCAATGGCACATACCTCAGTAGCAGGCTCACTCCCGTTGGGGCATGTGTGGGAGGCAACCAATCAATGTGTCTCTCTCACATCAATGTTTTTTTCTCTCTCGCTCTCCATCTTCCACTCCCTCTAAAAAGCAATGGAGCCCGGCCCGGCGTGGCTCACCGTTTGAGCGTCGACCTAGGATCCAGGCGATCGGGGTTCGATTCCTGTCAGGGCACATGCCCAGGTTGCGGGCTAGGCAGCCAATCAATGACTCCCTCATCATTGATGTTTCTATCTCTCTCTCCCCCTCCTTTCCTCTCTCTGAAATCAATAAAGATATATTTATTTTAAAAAAAAAGAAAAAAAGATATGTTTTAAAAAAATAATAAAATTAAAAAAATAAAAAGCAATGGAAAAAATATCCTCGGTGAGGATTAAAAAAAAGCCAGCACTGATGAATGCATAATAAGTGGAACAACTACCCTGGCAGTGGTTAGTGCTGACCCATGCACCGAAGGGTCATGGGTTCGATTCCTGGTCCGGGCACATACCTGGGTTGCAGGTTTGATCCCTGGCAGGGTGCATATGGGAGGCAGCTGATAGATATTTCTTTCTCTCTCCCCCTTCCTCTCTCTCTAAAATAAATCAATAAACATATCCTCAGGTTAGGATTAAAGGGGAAAGAAAAAAAGAAAATTGTTCATTGTGGATCCAAAAAAAAATAAAATGAAGTAAAAATAAACATGAAACCTGGGTGACAAAGGAAATGAAAGCCCCAGAGACACTGCGCTGTGCTTCTTGCCCCCTTGCCCTCTCCCAGGGTGTGCTGTCAGTCAGGGACTCACCAGTGGGCTCTGCATCTTCAGCCCAGCTCTTAGCACTAACCTTCAGGAGCTTGAAGCGAGAAGCAGGAACAATGAAGTGTCTATTCTGCTTCTTCTTGCAGACACTGCAGCTACAAAGAGACAGGGCACGTCCCAGATTGTGAGTAGCCATCTGCACCCTGAGTGCCCAAGGGGCCCAACCTGATATGATTTGAGAGCCAGCTGATCCCAGAGGTCAGGCCCCTTTCAGCACTACCCAGGGAGGGGGAAGTTCAGGCAGATGGACTGGCCACCCGGGGTCCCTGCCCACAGGTCCCACAGCCAGCAGTTGAGACCATGCATCCCCTTGAATACGAGAACTAAGAGAACCACGATTCTGTTACCCACCCCTGCTTCACTACAGTAAAAGGAACTGCTGCATTCTAGAGACACTTCCATCAGGCATAGCTACAATCTTTTACCCTTGGGATACCTACACCAAAAATGGACGAGAAAGGTTATGTTTCCCTCTTTCTGCATCCGCACATCATGGAATGCCTAGCTCCAAGTAAAGCTTAGCTCCAAGGTCCTCAGGATTACCATCTTTGGAATTAAATCTAAGCCCCCTCTTTTTAGTCCACGTTTTTAAAAATTCTAATTTAGTACAGAATCCTCTATCTGGAGGCTCCTCTAACCCTCTAGTATAGAATCCAGGGTGCTTCTGCAATCTGGACTCCACTGTTAGCAGCCTGGTCAGTTCCCCATTTAATTCCATGATATTTTTTTCACATATAATTCAGGTACCACCTAGAACAAAAATCAGAGCCTGTAATCCTTGTTCTGTCACAATGCCAGGGAAGGTGCTAAAAAGCAGGCCCTCTACAGATCCTGGCAGTATCATTTACCTCACCTGTAAGAACAGAGCAAGAAGGCCTGGAGCATGGTGGCCTCCAGGTACACACACCCTCCACTCATTTACCCTTCCCCTCCCCTCAACTCTGAAGACTCTACCGAAGGCACTTCATTCAGTGCCCAGACTGACCCACTTCCAGCTAACCACTGCCCCACCCACCAGTCTGAGGGGTGACTCTGCCAGGCACAGGCCACTGTCACCTGGGGTTGTGCTGTAGGAGCGATATCTCTCTGTCGCACACACACACACACACACACACACACACACACACACACACACACACACCCACCACCCCCCCCCCCCAGGGTCAGTTATTTTTAGCCTCCATCTTTTTAAAAAAAAAAATTTATTATTAAAAACTTCCAAACCTGGTTGGTGTGGTTCAGTTAGTTGGAGCATTGTCCTGTACAAGGTCACAGAATTCACAGGTTCAATTCCCCGTCAGGGCACATACCTGAGTTGCAGGTTTGATCCCTGCTCCGGGTGCATATGGGAGGCAGCCAATTGGTGTTTCTCACATCGATATTTCTCTTTCTCTCTCTCTGAATCAATAAACATATCCTTGGATAAGGATTAAAAAGAAAAAGCTTTAAATAAATAAACAAAAAAACCTTCTAGTACATACAACAGGAAAAAGAATAGAACAATGAACCCTTATATACCCATCACCTGACTCCAGCAATTATCAGCTATATGTTGCTTCAGCTGTACCCCGACTCCCCAGACGATGCTGAAGCACTGTGCTTTAACTCACAAGTGCTCTTAAACCAACCTGGGGAGAGAAAACACTCACTTGCAGTCAAAGATGTGCAAGTCTGCCGAGGCCCAAACTTCAAAGCGTACTGCTCCACAGTGGCAGCCTCCGGTATGTTTCACCAGGCCCTGGTATTCGCTACATAAAACAGAAAACCAGAAAGATAAGAATTTCTGAATAGTCAAGCAGGGCCCTACTGCACAGCTCATGCTCGCTCACTCTCTTGTTGAAAGAAAGAGGCAAGGTGGACAAAAGTGTTCTCTACGTGACAACCAGATAGCTCTGCTTTCGAGGGGGTACTGCGAATTTTATAAAAGAAAGGACTCACTGCCTTCTTTGCCCATGAGCTCTCCATTTTCCACTTCTTATATGTTAAATTGCAAAAGAAAGCATTCCAAAAAATTTGGGAAAAGGCAGGGTGGGGTTAGGGGTGGGAATTCTAGTCCCACCACTCAAACACTTTTATTTACATGTCAAATAGTTACTAAAAATTTTTACGAACCAAGTGCACTGCCCGGGGAAGAGAGCAGTAAACAAGATACAGCAGGCATGGTTCCTGGCCTTACTAACCTTAAGTAGCCAGCAAACAAATTCCCCAAACAATACTGAAATGATTGTGATAAAGGAGGTACAGGCTGCTATGAAAAAGAAAGGCAAGGGGACCCAACTGCGTCTGATGGCTCAGAAAAAAGCCATCGGAAAATGTAACAATGGCTCTTGTAATTTTGCTGTACTCCTCTCCTCTCCAGTAGTTTTCATATATGTGGCTTGCTACAGAGTTATATGTACACATTACATACCATTTTAATCCTTTTAAAACTTATTATATAGAAGCTAGGCCCTTAACTGAACATGATTAAGATTTGACAACTATCATCAAATTGCTTTCCAAGGGGGCTGGGCACTCTTACCGGTGATGAATGAGAAAACATTTAACTGTAGCTTCTCAGCGATAATTGCAGGAAAGATAGCCTGCAGTCTTAATCTGCATTTATTTGGTCATTAGGACTAAATGGGGGGATGGGTAAAAAAGAAGAAGAGTAAGAGGTACAAACTTCCAGTTACACAGTCAGTCAGTCATGGGGATGTATTAGGTTCAGCACAGGGAATACAGTCGACAGCGACACAGTAACTTCGCATGGTGAGAATTACCAGGCTTGTGTGATCGCATCATAAGGTATATAAATATCGAGTCACCATGTTATACACCTGAAACTAATATTGTAGGTCGACTGTAACTGCTTTTTAAAAATTTTAAAGACTGAATGCTTTATCATATTTCTTTACAAGCTGCATTCATTCCTCTGATGTATTTAAATTTTTTCTGCATATATGATTAATGCTTGCTGTAAAAAGCTCAAACGTTACAGCATTTGATAACAACAAAAATGAAAGTCTCCTAAAATCCTAACACCTGGAGGAATCCAGCTAACTACTTGCTATATATTCTATATATTCCTCCAGACCTTTTTTCCCCCCATACAATATTTTCACAAAAACAGTGCAGAATGATACATTCCTTTTGCATGTAAGTCAATTTGGAGAGTTTGGGTTTCTTACAGATACAAAAACATTCAGCCTGTGGTTCAAAAATCACAAAAAGTGAAGCACACAGAAAACCAAATAGTCCATGTCTGAGAAGACTCGTTCTCACTAAGCGAATTTCTTCTGGAACAAAGACAAGGAACATTTTTATTCCAGGAGTAATCCTCGGGTTGCTAGGCAATTGTTTTTTCCTAGGGTTTTGGTTGTTCTTTCTAATTCATAAAATAATCGACACTGAGAGATACTGGTCGGGCGCTGAAAGACCCCTCTGTAGTACGACCGTCCCACGGGCGGGACAGGCCCGCCGCCGCCGCACCTGGAGGCCGCCGGGGGGACCGCGCCGGGGGGACCGCAACGGTCCCCGCCCGACAGCCCGGGCACTGGGGGGGCGCGGGTCCGCTCCCAGCAGCCCCGGCAAAGCTGAGGGGCGCGGGGCGGGGGGGCGCCGCCCGCAGAGTCGGGCACAAAGACCGGCGCCCCGCGCCCGCCCCCCCCCCCCCCCCCCGACGCGCGCCAGCGACTAAAACGGGATTTCCCATCCCAGTCGGTTCCAAACTTCGGCGGGCGCTCTCCTCACCCCTCCTCCCCTCCCGCCCTCGCTCCAGGCACCTGCGCAAGTCCAGGGGCCGCTCGGGCGTGAGGAGAGTCGCGGCAAGTGTCCTTCTCCCTGGAAAAGGCCCCGGCCGCCCAGACGGGAGACGGCGTCCCCAGCACGGTGGCCGTCCCCGGGAAGACGCTGTGCGTCCCTGCACGGGCCAGGCGGTGCCCCGACCTCCCGGGGGGAAGCCCCCCTCCACCGAGGCGCACCCCGGGCCAAGCGGCGCGGCCGTGGGAAGAGCCACGGCCACGCTACGGGCGAGACGCGGCCCAGAAGCCGGCCCAGAGCCGCCAGCAGGCGGGCCCCGCGCGGCCGCAGCACTCACAAGGTGTCCAGCAGCAGCTTGGCGGCCCCCTCGAAGGTGAGCCTCTGCCGCTTCTGGAACGTCTCCCAGCGCTCCCGCTGCTCGCCCAGGTCCAGCGTGGCCGCCGAGGACGCCGGAGTCCCCGGGGCCGGCGGCGGCAGCTCCGGCTCGGGCTCCCCGGGGCCCGCCTCCTGGGCCCGCGGCGACGACTGCCTCGGCCGCGGCTTCGCCGCCCGGCTCCGGGCCCCGGCTGGGCCTGCGGGGCGCCGGGCGCGGGTGTCGCCGGAAGCCGAGGCGGCGGCGGCGGCGGCGGGAGCCCTGGAGGCCCCAGGCCGCTTCTGCCCGCGTGGCTCGGAGGACGCGTTGCTCCGTGCCCGCCGCATGGCTCCCGCAGACTGGCGCGCAGGCCTCGCCGCCCGCGCGTCCCCGCAGCCCCGCGCGCGCCCCTAACCGCCGCCAACCTGCACGCCCAGGGGGCGCTGCGCCCGCCCGCCCCGGCCTGGGTGGGCCCGGCCTCGGCCCCCCGCCCCGGCCCCGGCCCCCGGCGGCCGCCCCGCTGCGCACCAGACGGGGCGTGAGCCCGGCCGCGCGCCCCCGGGCCGGCACCTGCCGCTGCGTCCCGCGGGCCGAGCGCGGCCGCGCGTCGGGCCTACGCCCCACCCGGAGCCGCTCGGCACCTGCAGAGGGGCCGCCGTCCCCTCCGAAGCCCGAGCGCCTCTTACCTTCCCTTCTAGGCGGCCTTGGGTCAGCCCTGAGCTCACAGCCACACCCCAGCGGGCGGCCTGGGGTACCTTCACCCCAAGAGGAGGACAGTGCGTACCCCGCGGGAGCCCGAAAGGAGGAGTGTGTGCCGGGGCCTGGCACCCTGCCTGCTGGATGGAGGGCCGCCGGAACCACGGCCCTCAAACTTCGTCCTTCCAACTTTAAAAAACTGTGTGCATTTTATAATTTATTACTTTTTAAAAAAACAACAACCTGTTGATCATCGATATCGTCAATGATACAGATGGCCAACAGGTTTTTTTAAAAAGAAAGTAATAAATGAATGAAACCGTCACTAAAGTGATGTGATTATGGTTTTGTCGAACACCACACCGAAGTTTAAAGCCAAAAATCACAGGAACCACCGATGAAACCTGGGTATTTTCTAAACGTATTGGTTGCTCTATTTTATTCATATCTTCAAAGAAATATTTTCTCTAACTCATTCTCCTACCTTTGTTTTATACTTCTTTAATTTCAACTTTCTTCCATATTCTGTTGTTTCTTATCATTAGTTTAACAGTTTACTGAATTAAATACATAATTTGTTTATTTTCAGTGGTTTTTGGTAATAAAGATATTAATGGCCCCAGTATAGCTTCCGCTGTATCCATTTGGGTTTTATATGGTGTTCTCTAAAAATGTTCTAGATAATCTGTACTTTCCAAGTTTGCCGAAGTGGCCGTACCACTTTATACTCCAGCAGCCATGTCTGAGAGTGGCGGTTGCTTCGTACCCTGGCAACACTTGGGATTGTCAGCTTTTTGCATTTAGCCTTTCTGGTGGGTGTGCAGTGACATCTCCGTGTGATATTATTTTGCATGTCCTTGTTGTGTAGTGGTGTTGAACCTTTTCATGTGCTGATTGACCACTTGAATATCTTGTTCTGTGAAGTGCCTGTTCACAGACATACCTCTGAGAGTTAGTCCGTTTTATAAATTGAGTTTTTTGATGTATAGGAGTTCTTTATGTCTGGATAGGAGTTATTTGCCAGATATGTATATTTAGAATATCTTCTTCCAGTCATGGCTTTCCTTTTCACCTTAATATCTTTAGATGAGTGGAAATTTTTTATTTTGTTGACATTCAACTTGTGAATATTTTTATTTTATGGTTGTTTTTTGTGTCATGTGTTTTTTTAAAAATCTTTGCCTACCTCAAAGGTCATGAAGGTTTTTTTCCTATCTTTGAGAAGCTTTATAGTTTTAGCTTTCATACTTAAGTCTATGATCCATCTCAAATTAATGTTTGCATATGGTGTGAGGTAGAGAGACCAGTTTCTTTTTTTTCCACATAGATACCCAGTTATCTAAGTCTCATTCCTCTATTCTTTTCCATTGATCTACTTACCTACCCTTAAACCAAGTCCATTCTGTATAATTACTTGCTTAGTCATGAAATCAGAGTAAGTCCTCCAGATTTGTTCTTCAAGATTATCTTGGTCATTCTAAGTCCTGTGCATGTCCATATAAAGTATAGAATCAGCTATTAATTTATATAAAACAGCCGACTTGATTCTGTATGCTATCAACCACACTCCTATGGAAATCCCTCAGTTCCTCCAATTTAATATTTCTAACTTCATTCCTTTAATTTTTGTTTTTGCCATACCAATAGCTGTTTGGGGTTTTTTTTTTTAGGAAATGTTTTACATTTAAATAGAGATTACACCCTAGCTGGTTTGGCCCAGTGGTTAGAGTGTCGGCCCGAGGACTGAAGGGTCCCAGGTTCGATTCCTGCTAAGGGCACATACCTCAGTTGCAGGCTCAGTCCCTGGCCCCAGATGGAGTGTGTGCAGGAGGCCACCAATCTATGTGTCTCTCTCACATCAATGTTTCTCTCTCTCTCCCTTCACTCTCTCTGAAAAGCAATGGGAAAAAATATCCTCAGGTGAGGATTTAAATTAATTAATAATAATAAAAAAGAGTTCCAAAGAAGAGAAAAAAAATAAAAAACAACAAAAATAAAACATATTTTAAAAAAGAAAAAAGAGAGTTCCGAGAAATGTAGTAGGATTTGCAGCAGTTATTTCTGAGATCTATGAGATTTGAAGCATAAGTATAAAAGGCTAAAAACCAAAGGATTCATTCCTACTTTTTCCTTTTTGGAAAAATCCAGAAGATTTGTCACATCAAGTTCCGCACATTACTGCAGCCACCCCCGTAGTTATCCTCTAAATTGCTTCCCTTCCCTAAGGGGACCAAGCACCCCACCGAGCACAGCAGCAAGTCTTCAGTTGGTGTTTTAGGGTTTTCCTCCAGGTCTCTCTTGATTGCTCCAGACTCAGGTAATCCCAGTCCAGCTCATCTATTGTCAGGTTCATGCCACCAAACACCAGAGGTCCAGTAAATTGAGCCTTGATATCACCTCCAAGGTAAATACCGTGGGCAGATCCCTACCAGGAGAATTGGGTATGCAAGTTGTTGAAATGGCTTTGATAAGTTTGACATCAGGAACCTTCCTGGCAAGTCCACTGAAGTGCTGATTTATTAGGGCACAGAGAGGAATCAATCCCTGGTTTGTAAACGCCCAAGATCACCCACAGGCCCTCTCCAGCTTTGGTAGCTTCCTGAACGTAAGCCTTTCCTGAGCTCTCCAAAACTTCCCCAAATTTGTCCTTCGCTTAGTTGCTTCCCATTCAGCCAGTCTGCTGCTTGTACATTTCAGCAGCTCGCTGGTCTTCCTCCTTAAATTCCTCTTCATTATCCTCCAGCTCTCCCAGAGTCGCATCTTCATCTAGATGTTTCCACAACCGGAGGACTCCCTGCTCCTCACCTCCCGGCTCCTTTTCCAGGCGGTTCAAACTTTCCTTCAAGGGCAAGATGTCCTTTTTGCATGAGATGTCATTACATTCACTGTCTGCACTGGGGGCCTGCATCTTATCGCAAATAGCTCAAGCCAGGCTGCCCACAGCGCCCCCTCTGCAAGCCCCCCCACCCCTCAGCTCCCGTACATGCACATGCCCATGCCTTTAATTTTCTTTCTTTCACTAGTATTTTTCATATTCTAGTCACCCATTGATTGAATCAAGTCAGCTTACTTCCTAGAGTCAGACTGTTCCGGCACACACCTTTTTCATTGCCTTCTTGGGGTTTGGGTGTGCAGTAACTTCATTCAGCTCTTCTCTTCACCTCAAGCCAATTTAATGGTATAATATCTTTAAAGTAAAATCCTAATTCATGTTTTTCATTTTTAAATTAGGCTAAACTTTACAAGCACTGGAGTGTTTTTACATATATATGTACAACTTCACAACCACCATCCAGAGCAAAATATAGAACATTCCTAGCATCTTATAAGGGTCCTTTGTCCCTGCTCCAAGCCTGCAGTTTCACTGAGATGTCGCTGAGAGCACAGTCATTTCCTCTCCGTGGATAACCACTCTCACTTCATGGCCATAGTTTTGAACTTCATGTAAATGCTTTTATACAATATGTACTCTCGGGTATGACTCGTACTCAGTGCTAGTTCTGTGAGTTTCATCCTTCTTTATGTGGCTATAGCTCACTTACTTTCATTGCTGTGTAGTATTTCAACCTATGAATAGACCACATTTTATTTATTCTTTTTATTGTTGAAGGACATTTAGAGTGTTTCCAGTTTTGGGCTATTATAATAAGGCTGCTATGACCTTTTTTTAAAGCAACTATTTTATTTTGTTCAAGGTCTTGTATGACAGAAAATAAGGAAGGACTTGGCTGGACAGTTCTTGTTGAGGTCTCTCATGCAGTTTCACTGAGATGTCACTGAGAGCACAGTCATGTGAAGGTTTGACCGGGCTGGACGTCTAAGATGGCTTCGTTCACGTGGCTGACAGCTGATGCTGGCTGATAGCCGGGAGACCCACTGGGCTGTCAACTGGAGCACCGACCCAGAGCCTGTCCGTATGGCTTGAACTTCCTTGGGTGGCCTCAGAGAATTCATATTTTTTAAATAATTGGCAGCTCAGAACTCCAAAACTGAGAGACCTACTACGCAAGGTGGACATTTTAGCAGTGTGGTGTTTTTGTTGTTGTTTTTCTTACCAAAAGGAAAAAAATGCCTGCTGGGATTTGGGGGTGGACTTGCATTGAATCTGTACATCAACATAGAGAGCACCGACTTTTTTTTTTTTAATCTTCACCTGAGGATATTTTTCCATTGATTTTTTTAGAGAGAATGGAGGGCATGGAGGGGGGAGAAGGGGGGGAAGGAAAGAAAGAGAAATGCTTGTCACATCCCCACCTGCAGGGATCAAGCCTGCAACCAGGGTTGGTGCCCTTAGACTGGGAATTGAACCTAGGACCCTTCAGTCCTCAGGCTGACTCTCTAACGACCAAGCAAAACCAGCCAGGGTGAGAACTGGCTTCTTAACTGTATTAAATCTACCAAATACATAAATACATAAATATATTTCTCCATTTATGAATTCCTATTTAATTTTTCTCAGCAATGTTTTGTAATAAATCTAATATATCTTTTGTTAAATTTATTCCTAAATATTTGCTATTTTGCTGCTATCACAAATAGTATTTTAAATTTTTATTTTTTTAATTGCTTGTTGCTAATACATAGAAAATAATTTTTTTGTATATTGATCTTGTACCCACTGACCTTGCTAAATTCATTTTTTTCTCCTAATAATTTTTATTTCCTCTTAGATTGTGTTAGAATGTGTTTTAATTCCCAAGCAATTTTTAAAAAAATCTTTTAGTGGTTAATTTCTAATTTTATTGGGCTATAGTTAAAGTTTCTGAATTATAAAATCTCTTTTTTGGAATTTATTATTTTCTTCATGGCCAGGACTATAACTGATTTTTGTGGGCATAAAAGGCATATGTTCTCTGTAGATTAAAAATTCTCTTTGTGTTAAATCAAGCTTATAAACTGCACTATTCAATTCCTCTGTGATTTGCTTTGTTTTTTCCTAGTTAGTTAAATTCAGAAAATGAATATTATTTATGTATTTGGCCATGTTTGATGCATAAACATCTATGATTCCTTAGGTTGTCTTTATAGATTATGTATAATTATGAATTTTAATTATAAGTATGGAAAGTATATATTTTACATTATACATAACCATTAATATTATATGTTTTTATTAAAGAATAACCTTTTAGCACTTTTTAGTTTATCTGGCCTTGATTTCAAGTTTATATGATGACAATATCCCATTCCTGCTTTCTTTTTGTTTGTATTTATATGATCTGTATCTACCTATCCCTTTGTTCTAATCTCTTCTTTAACCTTCAAATGCAAATAATTAATAGGTGGATTTTTAAAAAATATGTTTTTATTGACTTTAGAGAGAGAGGAAGGGAGAGGGAGAGAGAAATACAGAAACATCAATGAGAGAGAAACACTGATTGGCTGCCTTCTGCATGCTCCCTCCTGGGGACCCAGCCCCCAGCCCTGGCATGTGCCCTGACCAGGAATTGAACCAACAACCTCTCAGTGCATGGGGCAATGCTCAACCACTGAGCCACACCGGCTGGTCAGCAGATGGATTTTTAATATCTCAATATAGCTTTTTGTTTTTAAATAGGAGAATTTAGCTCTTCTGCAATTATTAAACTGGAACTTTCTGTTTTTGTCTATCCCTTAGTTTATGTTTATTTTATATCTTACCTTGGTTTTGGTTCTTTTTCTTTGCATTGTCTTGGGAAAGTTTCTCTTCACTCCATTCTTGCCCTTCTGTTAATTTGGAAGTTCTAATCCGTCTCCATGATGCGGGCGTTTCTCTTCCCATACCTAGTAGTTCTGATGAAACCTGTATTCTTCTAGTAATATTTCAAAATTGATCAATAAACATGCTTTCCAAAACATTTCACCTGCTCACACCCCAACCCCTCACCTAGATGAAATTTTTTAAAATTGTTCTCTTAGCCCAGCCAAGCGTGGCTCAGCTGTTGAACATTGATCTAGGATCCTGGCGATCGGGGTTCGATTCCCGGTCAGGGCACATGCCCGGGTTTCGGGCTCGATCCCCAGCCGGGGGTGTGCAGGAGGCAGCCGATCAATGACTCTCTCATCATTGATGTTTCTCTCTCTCCCCCCCCCCCTCTTTTCCTCTCTCTAGAATCAATGAAAATGTAGTTTAAAAAAATTATAAAATTGTTATTTTATTTCCCCACTTTCCCATTGACCCCCATGCCCAACTCCTCTTAAGTATGTCTTCTATGTGAAGACTCCTCCCTGAACATTTGCACCATGTATTTCTTACCTCGTTAGTATCATAACCATACTGTCAGCTCCAAGGGTTGCTGCTAAGCCTGGCACTCAAAATGTTTGTTGAATGAATAAATTATCAATTAAGACATAACTATATTACAAGGTAAACTGTTCACAACAAGCACTGTACTCTTCACCCAGTACTGAGATCTTTTTTCTATTATAATTATCAATTGATTAAAGAACTCAGAGTACTTTCCTCAGCCAGGGTCCATGGGCAATATAGGGTGTCCCCAAAAATGTACACACACAATGTCTGCAGATTCTATTACATTTTTTAAATAGAACGTACTTTAATAAACACTGCCTTTATAATTATGCAAAGTGTGTATACATTTTGGGGACACCCTGTATATAAGCCCTGGGGTGTCCATAGTTGTCCTTTTTTTGAATCCTCGCCCAAGGACGTGCTTCCGTTGATTTTAGAGAGGGAGAAACATCGACGTGAGAGTGAAACATGGATCGGTTGCCCCCACCGGGTATGGAACCTGAAACCTCGGCATGTGCCCTGACCCGGAATCAAACCCCGGACCTTTCGGTGTACAGGATGCTCCAATCTACAGCAACCGGCCAGAGCTAGAATTGTCTTTTTTGCCCCCCAAAATGAATGACATTTTGTCTGGGAGTAGGATTCTTGGCTCATAGCCGCAGTTTTTCTCTTCAGTTTGTAGATGTTGTTCCACTGTCTTCTGGTTTCATTGTAGCAAATGAGGATTCTAGTGCTAGTTTTATTTGCTTTTCCTCTTTGAAAATAGCCTCTTCCTGTAGTGTGAAAACTACTAAGCTTCTTCCTTTACCCATGGAGATCAGGAATTTTGCCAGGATAAGTGTACGTGTATATCTTTTTCTTTTTCCAAAAATGTTTTTATTGATTTCAGAGAGAGGAAGGGAGAGGGAGAGGGAGAGACAGAAACATCAGTGATGAGAGTCATCCATGGGCTGCCTCCTGCACACCCCCCACTGGGGATCGAGCCCCCAACCCGGGCCTGTGCCCCGGCCGGGAATGGAACTGTGACCTCCTGGTTCATGGGTTGATGCTCAACACTGAGCCACGCCGGCCAGGCTATATCTTTTATACTCCTGTCTGAGTGTCAATAAGCTAAACACTATAAAGAAAAAAAGGGAGACAACAGAGTACACATTTGTACATTAGAAATGAAGAAAACAACCATAGAAACAATTAACTCAAAGACTTATCACGGGATCTTAAATGTTTTCTTAGGCCCTTAATTAGAAAGTATTTTTATCATTCTGGCTATTCAGCATCTGTGAGTTGGGTAGGTTTTGATAAAACTAGCTAAATCATAACTTCTATTTAATATAAGCTATTTTCAGAACAAAAGTGTCAGATGTAGACAATGGGAAACCTTTCCACTCCTATAGCTAATCTAACATGAGCAACTTTCCCCACCAGATACGCCATTAGCTTCTTCCTGGATCCAGATTCATAGGGATGGAAAGTAGATAGAGGCTGCCAGGGGTGACGGGAGGGGAGATGGAGACTTACTGTTTCACAGGCACAGGGGTCCTGTTTGGGAGGATGGAAAAGTTTTGCAAATGGATCGTGGTGATGATTGCACAATATTGTGAATGTACTTACTACCACTAAATTACATACTTTAAAGATGGTAAGTTTTATGTATATTTTACCACAATAAAAATTTTTTCCTAGATATTAAAGCACAAGTAAAAATATAAAGGGAAGAATTCCTTATAATTTGCACATCCTGTGTATATATTATGGCAGCAGATTCATATTACAAAATCTCATCCATGAAAATCAAAAGTGGGCATTTTTGGCCCTGGCAAATGTGACTCGGCGGGAGCACCATCGCATACCCCAGAAGGTCATTAGTTCAATTCCGGTTTGGGGCACATGTCTGGGTTGTGGGTTCAGTTTCCAGTTGGGGCACCATCGAGAGGCAACCAATCAGTGTTTCTCTCTCACATCGATGTTTCTCTCTCCCTTTCTCTCTCTCTAAAAAAAAAAAGAAAGAAAAAAAAGTGGGCATTTTTGTACCTAGAGTGGTCAGATTCATGGATACAGAGGTAGAATGGTAATTGCCCGAGGCCAGGGGAGGGGAAATGTGGGGTTAGTGTTTCCCAGGTCCCGAGTCTCAGCTTGTGAAGGTGAGAAGGTTCAGAAGATGGACAGTAGTGATGGTGCATGGTGATGACGATGTCTTTGCTGTTGTTCTTAATTCACACCGAGGATATTTTTTCCATTGATTTCTAGAGAGAGTAGAAGGGAGGGAGGCAGGGAGAGAGAGAGAGAAAGAGAGAGAGAAACATCTCTGTCAGAGAAACATCAATCGGTTGCCTCCCGTACGCACCCCTGCCGGAGATGGAGCCCACAACCTGGGCATGTGCCCTGACTGGGAATCGAACCAGTGACCTTTTGGTGCAAGGGACGAAGTCCAACCAGCTGAGCCACACTGGCCAGAGCCAATGTCAGTGCCCTTAATGCCACTGAACTGAACAATAAAAAAGTGGTAACTTTTATGTTATGTAAATTTTACCATGATTTTTTTGAATAAAAAATTTAAGTGGACGTTTTTGGTTCTGGTTAAGGCCCCTGAAACCAACATGATGACTGTTCACTCAGGATGTGGAGAAATAGATCCAGTGTGTGATGTGTTCTCAGGAGAACAAATGCAACACTCAACTCTAAAAGAAAACACAAAAAACCCTGGCAAATCTGTACAGGATTTTTTTTAAGTTTCTTTATCGTTATTGTTGAAAATATTTTTACCCCCATTGATCCCCTCCATCCCGCATCCACCCTACCTCCAAGCCCTCCCCAGACCAATGTCTGTGTCCATGAGTTATGTTTATAAACATATAAGTTCTTTGATCAATCTCTCCCCACCCACTCCCCTCTCCTCATCTTCTTTCTGAGATCCCTCAGTCTGTTCCATACTTCTATGTCTCTGGATCCATTTAGTTCATCAGTTTATTTTATTACATTCCACATATAAGTGAGATCATGTGGAAGGTAATAAACAAAATAAACTGATGAACAATCTTTCTCTGACTGGCTTATTTCACTTAGCACAATACTTTCTAGTTCCCTCCATGCTGTCCCAGAGGATAAAAGATCCTTCTTCTTTACAGCTGCATAGTATTCCACAGTGTAAATGTCCCACAGCTTTTTTATCCACTCATCTACTGATGGGCACTTGGGCTGTTTCCAGATCTTGGCTATTGTAAATTGTGCTGCTATGAACACAGGGGTGCATAAGTTCTTTGTGATTGGTGTTTTGGGTTTCTTAGGATATATTCCTAGAAGTGGGATCACTGGGTCAAATGGCAGGTCCATTTTTAATTTTTTGAGGAAACTCCATACTGCTTTCCATAGTGGCTGCACCCGTCTGCATTCTCAACAGCAGTGAACCAGGGCTCCCCTTTCCCCACACCCTCACCAGCACTTGTTGTTTGTTGATTTGTTGATAGAGCCATTCTGACAGGTGTGAGGTGATATCTCATTGTGGTTTTAATTTGCATCTCTGATAATTAGCAACTTTGAGCATTTTTTCCTATGTCTCTTAGCCATCTGTATGTCCTCTTTGGAGAAGTGTCTATTTAGGTCCTTTGCCCATTTTTTAATTGGATTGTTTGTCTTCCTTTTGTTAAGTTGTATGAGTTCCTTATATATTTTGGATATTAACCCTTTATCAGATGTGTCATTGGCAAATATGTTCTCCATACAATGGGCTCCCTTTTCATTCTGTTGATGGTTTCTTTTGCTGTGCAGAAGCTTTCTATTTTGATGTAATCCCATTTGTTTATTTTCTCCTTTGTTTCTCTTGCCCTAGGAGATGTATCAGCAAACACATTGCTACGAGAGATGTCTGAGATTTTGCTGCCTATGTTTTCCCCTAGTATTTTTATGATTTCACGTCTTACATTTAAGTCTTTTATCCATTTTGAGTTAACTTTTGTGTATGGTGCAGGATTTTAAGAAAAGGGAACCTGAAAATAGTACATCGTGTCCAATTTGCTTTTTGAATCATTTGAAATATAGTGTTGGAAGAGAGCTCTATGGATAATCTGGACCACCAGAAGGATAAACTGGGTGGATCTATCACCAGACGGTTATGTGCCTTGACACTGCATGACCAGGGACCTCCAGGCTCTTGAGTTGTGCAGGAAAGAAATCAAGAGTGAGGCCAGCCCTGACCAACATGGTTCAGTTGGTTGGGTGTCATCCTGTGCACCAAAAAGTTGCTGGTTCAATTCCTGGTCATGGTATCAATGTTTCTCTCTCTCCCCCCCTCTCCCTTACTCTCTCTAAAAATCAATTTTTTAAAAATCTTTTTTAAAAAACAGAAAATGAGCGAGTCCCAATGAGAGTGAAAGAAAGTTTTATTTGAGGCTAGGCTGTGCATACATTGGGGCAAACTCAAAAGTGAGTTGCACACTGGGACAAGTCAATTCTTGGGACCCTATGTTTCCAAGGATATTGTTTCTCTACTTTGTGGCTCCAAATTTTGACTCTGCCTTCTGATTGGGAGAGGGTTCTTGCTCCTAATTTGGTTTGTTAAGGAAGTGTCATGGTTTTCATCCTTTCTTGGCACCCCTTCTACTTGTGGTGTCAGTTTTCATTATAATGATGGTATAAAGCCCAGCTGGGCGTGGCTCAGCGGTTGAGCGTCAACCTAGGATCCAGGCGATCGGGGTTCGATTCCTGGTCAGAGCACATGCCCGGGTTGTGGGCTCGATCAATGACTCTCTCATCATTGATGTTTCTGTCTCCCTCTCTCCATTTCCTTTCCTCTCTGAAATCAATAAAGATATATTTTTTTAAAAAAAAGAAAAAAAAGATAATGATGGTATAAGGAGCTTCGAGGTTGGTCTTTGGTCAATTTTCCTCCATTTTGGACCAATCTGGTTTTAGCCAGTCCTTATTGTTGGCGTCTGTGACCACAGCAGGAGTTTCCTACCATAAGCTGATCGTGCATGGAGTTGGGGGCTCTGATGAGAGGACATGTTGGCTTATTGGCCTGAGATGTGTGTTCCTACTTCCTCATTCCACTTGTCAAGAGTTTTCTAAATTTCTTTCTATCCTGTCTCAAGTCCTAGAGCAAATTAAGCCAGAAACATTGCTGGAGACAAAAGTGACTAAACTGTTCCCGGCCAGATAGCTCAGTTGGTTAAAACGTCATTTGGCTAGACCAAGGATGCATACATACAAGAATCAACCAATGGCCCTGCCAGCATGACTCAGGATGTTAATTTTCACATATGACATACAGACTGGAAATTTTGTCCATTAAATCTGAAGTCTGTTAAATCAAGAGCCGCAAAATCTAGTGTTTACTGTACTGCTACCCAACAGACAGAATTCTATATTTAGCTCCTGGGCGTGTGCTGAATCCACATTGACCACCAGGGGGCAGGAGCCCCTGTTTCACATAGACCCTGTAGGAGCAGCAACAAGGAGTTAATATCCTTAAGGGCACCGTTTTGTACCCTCAGGCTTGAGAGGCCTGCAGAAACTCCAGCTACCTGTAAGTGGGGAAAGCATTTGACAGAGGTTAAGGTGGACTGGCCTCACTGCATTCTCTCAGCCATAGGAGGAGCACCCAAACTTCTCAGCTCCTGTGACAGGCCTGATTTCTTCCCCTACTGATATTATTTCTCCTAATAACAACATCACTCCCGCCAACATGTGGGGGCTAAATTCTGTTCTTTGAGCATTTGTGCGGGCACCATTGACTTTTGTGCTGATTAGAAAACAAGTCTCTTCGGGGCAGACACAAGCTAGCAGGCACAGGACTGGGCAAGCTGACTGATGCTGAGTGAGTTAGAAAAAGATCCCTCTGCCTGAGCAGCCCTAAATGGTTGTCCTGAGTTCTTACTAAGCACCAGGCACTGTGCCAAGAGGCACTGCCCACACCTTTTCTAATAATCCTCACAACAAGGCAGGCACTATTATTGTCCTCATTTTTCTGATGAGGAAATTGAGGGTGAATATAAATAACTCATTCAAATTATGCTCATGCAAAAGGGAAGGGCAGTGACCTTGGTTGCCCTAAACTTCTCACATCCATTGCACCCACCAGTTGCAGCTATGCAAAAGCCTCCCAGCTGGGCCCTGGTCCGGTGGCTCGGTTGGATCATGGTCCAGTACACCAAAAGTTTGCAGGCTGAATTCCCAGTGAGGGCACATACCTAGGTTGAGGTGTGTGCAGGAGGCAACTAATCGATGTTTCTCTCTCAGGTGAAGATTTTTAAAAAAGCTTCTCAACTGAGCGCTCTGCTTCCACTTCCTCCTCCTCCCAGTCTGCCCTCTCATAGCAGCAAGAGTGACTTTTTTAACTCTTTATTGTTATGTTGGCTAATGTACAAAATGTATATATAGAGTTCAAATAATAATAAATAGAATATCCAAGTAAGTTAAGGTATGGAGATTTATCAACTTCTCTGATGCTTCTCCCTGCCCACAAGAGGTAACTACCACCCTGACTTTTGTCCTAATCTTTATCACATATATATGTATATCTAAATCATATGTTATTATTTAAAGTTTTTTATTTTTTTTAAATGTATCTTTATTGTTGAAAGTATTACAGGTGTCCCTTCTTTCCCCCCCCCCCATTGACCCCCTACACCCCTCTCCCAACCCCTCCCCAGGCCTTCACCCCATTATTTGTGTCCATGGATTATGCATATATACATATAAGTTCTTTGGTTAATCTCTTCCCACCCCCCAACCCCCTTCCCTCTTCCCTCTGAGATATGATTGTCTGTTGCATGCATCAATGTCTCTGGGTCTATTTTGTTTGTCAGATTCTTTTGTTCATTAGCTTCTTCTTATACAAGACCCTTCAACATTTCATGTAATATTGGCTGGGTGGTGATGAACTCCTTTAGCTTTTTCTTATCTGTGAAGCTCTTTATCTGACCTTCAGTTCTAAATGATAGCTTTGCTGGGTAGAGTAATCTTGGTTTTACGTCCTTGCTTTTCATCACTTTGAATATTTCCTGCCACTCCCTTCTGACCTGCAAAGTTTCTGTTGAGAAATCAGCTGACAGTCATATGGGAGCTCCCTTGTAGGTAACTAACTGCTTTTCTCTTGCTGCTTTTAAGATTCTCTCTTTGTCTTTAACCTTTGGCATTTTAATTATGATGTGTCTTGCTGTGGGCCTCTTTGGGTTCCTCTTCTTTGGGACCCTCTGTGCTTCCTGGACTTGAAAGTCTGTTTCTTTCCCCAGGTAGGGGAAGTTTTCTGTCATTATTTTTTCAAATAGGTTTTCAATTTCTTGCTCTCTTTCTCCTTCTGGCATCCCAATAATGCAAATGTTGGGCCTCTTGAAGTTGTCCCAACGGCTTTTTACATTATCTTCGTATTTCTGGATTCTTTTTTCTTTTTGCTCTTCTGGTTGGGTGTTTTTTGCTTCCTCATATTTCAAATTGCTGATTTGATTCTCAATGTCCTCTACTCTACTGTTGATTCCCTGTAAATTATTCTGTATTTCAGTTCGTGTAGCCTTCATTTCTGATTGGTACTTTATTATACCATCGATGATTTCACTAGTTTCCTTAACAGTCTTACTAAGATCCTTGAGCATCCTTATAACCATTATTCTGAACTCTGTATCTGTTAGCTTGCTTGGATCTATTTCATTTAGTTCCTCTTCTAGAGATTTCTTCTGTTCTTTCCTTTGTGACATGTTTCTTTGCCTGCACATTTTGGCTGCTCCCAGGTGTTTGTTTCTATGTATTAGGTAAGCTGCTATATCTCCTGGCATTTGTAGAGTGGCTTTGTGTAGTAGGTGTCCTGTAGGGTGCAGTGGCTCAGCCTCCCCAGTCACCTGAGCTGGGCCTTCTAGGTGCTCCCCTGTGTGGGCTGTGTGCACTGTCCTGTTGTAGTGGAGCCTTGGTTGCTGTTGGCATCCCTGGGAGGAATTTACCCACCCATCCAATCAGCTGTGAGGACCAGATGCAACTACAGCCAAAGAGCTGCTATGCTGGAGACACCCTGTTCTTGATGTGCTTCTTCAATTCCCTAGTTGTAGGACTTCTGTTCAGCTAGATTTCAAGAGGTTCTGAATGATGTTTGTTCTGTATTTTAGATGTAATTTTGATGTGGTTGTGGGAGGAGGTGGGTACTGCGGTTACCTACTCCATCTTCAATCATATGTTATTGAGTCTTGTCTTTTTTAAACTCTATAAATGGAATAATACTGTATGTATTCTTCTGAGACTATTCATTTGTGACTCACTCATGTTGATACAGTTGATGTTGATATGTGTTCGTGGTTGCATAGTATTCCATAACATGGCCTTTCCTCAATGTCCATTTCACCATTGATAGTTATGTATGTTTTCAGTTTTTGCTATTATGAACAATGCTGACATAAACATTCTTGTTCGTATCTCTTGATGCAGATATACAAGGGATTCTCTACCATATAAAGTGTTTTCAATCCTTTTGGACAATTAATTATGAATACATGCCAAAGTTTTATTACAGTCCTGCTGTAAGAACAAAAGCCTGTGACAGACCAATTTATAGATTGCCCTCTTGGTAGAAATACTTAAAGGGTAAAAATGACTAGGTAATTTAAAGGAAAAAAAACCTCTTCCATGTTTCTCCTCTATTCTCAATGACATATTAAGTTCAGTGGTGCTCAGGCAGTCTAAATAGCTGTCTCAGACGGTGAATAAAGAAAAATTGAATTTATTTAAAGAAAGGGGTGAGGGATGGGGATATCCAAAAGGAAGGGCTACACAGCACTGAATCAGTGGGTATTGGGTCAATGATGGCAGCAAAAATATACTTGGGATGGTGAAATAAGGAAGAGATAGAAGAAGCAACAGGAGAACCGAGGCTGGGCTGCTTTGGCTCACTGAGAAGTCAGAGAGAAAAGGGGACCCTGGAGACAGGTTCAGGGGATAAGCTTGGAACAAGCTGCCACTGCCCATTGTTCCACTGGCTGAAAGTCTCGTGGGGTCCCCTTGGAGGGAAGAAGAGGGATGGTGATGGTGCTGGCATGCTCCCCTGGTGGGGAGCACACACTGGGTCCTTTGTCCTGAGCGTATTTCTCTCTTTCTTGTAGGTGGAAATCCTAGGGGAGGTCTCAGGGGAGGGTCTTAATAGACTGTTCATCAGCTTTCCAGGTGTGCTCTTTCAAGACTGCGGTCTCCACTGATTTGTGGGTGCCAGGGCAAGGTTGTTAGTTAATGTATCTGGTTCTGAGGCAGCTGAGGTGCCACTTGTCTGGTTTTGCTGCTTTTCTGGGCCTGGAGCTGAAATACAACTGAGGCCTATGTGTTATCTTTAGGGAGGAAACACTCCGGTGTCTAAACTTTAAGAGCAGGGATAGGCTAAGGGAACATAGGTTACCCTGGGGACAAGGTTCTTATTTTCTCAGTTTTGTCCCTTGCTAGGCATCTGGGGCTTTTTGTCCTGGTGAGTTTCTGTACCTGGCCCATGGTCCTTGCTCTGCTCATGTCTGCCTAACACCCATACTATCCTGTTAAAATTTTGATTGGTGATGCATTAAATCTATAGATTGATCTGGAAAAAAATCAATATCTATGTGCTAGGTTCTATTCATGGCCCTGAGTAAATGAGACAGACAAAGGGGGCTTCCTATCAAAATTAGGATAAAATCCAAACTCTTTACCCTGGCCTATAAGCCAATCCACACATCAACTGTACTTCTCCCACCCCCAGTTCATCTCCCACTATTCCCTCTTCTTCCGCCCTCTAATCACACCATCCCTCAAATCCCTTAACTCCCCATGCTTCCTTCCAGTCGTATTTTTGCTGGAATCTGCCTCCACACCTATTCTGTATTTGTATGACAGGCTCACTCACTTTAAGCAGGTCTTTGTTCAAATAAATACCTTTTCCAATAAGCCATCATTCTATCTAAAATAGCTGCAGCATATATCTCTACCTCTTACTTTATTTTTCTCCACAGCACTCATTACTACCTGACATGTTAAAGTTTGTTTTTGTCTGGCTCTCTATTTTCAAAAAGCAAGCTCCGTGAACCAGAAACTCGGTCTGTCTTGTTTACTGTTATGTCCTCAGGGCCTTGATTTGTGCCTGGAACATAGTAGACACTTAATAAATTGGTTGAATCAAAGAAGCAGGACCAGGCAAATGATCGAGAGGCTTTGAAAAAATCCAGGCAAGACCTTTGAGTTGGTACATGTAGCCACAGCTATCTAGAGTCTTGGAAATATTTGGCTAGTGCTTATCCATTGTAATAAAAACTCCATTCAAACTGGCCACAATCCTTGAAGATTTCCAAGGGAGAATAGTATTTAAGCACCAAATGATTTTAGAATCTTATTTGCAGATGTGTCATCCCTCATATTTCTCTCTAAGGGTTTGAGCAGATTGAGTTTAATTAATTCAAATTTATCAATATTTTCTTTTATGGATTACATTTATGTGTCGTAATGAAGAAGTCTCTGCCTAACCCAAGATCACAAAATTTTTCTATTATGTTTTCATTTAGAAGATTTATAATTTTCATTATATTTAGTTTATGGGCCATCTTGAGTTAGTTTTGTGTATGGTATGAGGCAAAGGTCTCGGTTTATTATTACTCATTTTGTATATGGATATCCAATGCTCAAGCACCATTCATTTAAGACTATCCTTTCCCCACTGAATTTCCTTGGTACCTTTAGGAAAAACCAGTTGTTAATAAAGGAGAAGGTCTATTTCTGGACTCTTTATTTTGTTATGTTGACTCCGTGTCTATCCCGATGCCAGGACTACACTGTTGTTTTTTTGTTTGTTTTCAGCGATCAGTTTATTTACTTACAACAGCATTTTAGGGAAAGGGCACATACATTCACTTTGCCCTTTCATGAGCCGAGGCCTCTCCCCTCACTGGGTGCAGGACACCCAAAGCTGTCTCTGAACCCCTAGCACATGGGCACCCTGAGGGGCACCTCCAGGGAGTAAGGTGAGGTTGGTATGGCTGGAGAAAAGCCAGACAGCGCCCTGCCCTCACTCTGGAGTCCCACCTCACAGCCCCAACACCGCTCATTGCACAGAACACCCAGGGCTCCCAAGTCTAGAAATAAACAAATGCAGAAGTCAAGGGGAAGGACTCCAATGGTTCTGTTCTCAAGAGCCGTTGGTGTGGGACAGACTGAATGGCCGGAGCCTCTGGAAAGGGCTGGCCCCTGGTTAGCTGTGCACGGAGCCAGTCCGGCCAGCACCCACCACTCAGCTCCCACCAAGGAGGGCGCAGACCCTACGCTCCCCTTCTTCTGCCTGTTCCTATTCTGGCAAAAAAAAGAAACAAAAAACCCTCAGAACAAAGCCAAACAGCTTCCAGAAAATGAAGTAAAGTTAAGAACTTGAAGCACGGAAGGTGCAGCTCTCTCTAGGCCATCCCAGCAAGCCACCCTGGCTTCCCAGGCCAAGGGTGTGAGCACAGGCGGGGGGGCTATGAGGGGGCCCTGCCGTTCAGTGGCAGGCGTGACCGTGTGGCTGCCAGCTCCTTGACCCAGAGGGACCTGGCAGAGACCGGGCCCTAAAGAGTCACCGCACACACCCAGGGGCCCTCCGAGGGCAGCAGTGGAGGGAGGACGCGCCCCCCAGGGTGGCATGCCTGGACTTGGGGCCAGGCACCCCGAGAGGCTCAGCCAGCTGGCAGGAGTGCAGGTCCAGGCTGGAGGAGACAGGACCCCACTCCCAGGACATTCTGCAAAAGCAGGAGGGCTTCAGGCACCACCTGACAGCTGGAGACCCCAGTTGGCTGACAGCCAGCAGCACACAAGCATCCTGGCTGAGTGGGGCACAGAAGGGAGCCTGCCGATCCTCCAGCTGCTTGACCCAAAGTCACAGAAGTCACTCACAGAAGTCAGAAGTTTGTGCAAACTCACCTGCCACCCAGCCTAAGAGGACAGGAGGTTCTAGGCCTGGCAAGCGAGAGATGCTAAGAGCAGCGAGGGCTGAGGACTGCTGCGGGGTCAGCACGAAAGCATGACACAGGGGACATGGCCAGACCACAGTGTCCTATGGCGGCTCTTAATTCCTCAGGGCAGCCAACTGGGCCGACAGCTGGTCCTCCTGGCTGCGCACGGAGCTCTCACCAGGCAAACGCGCCCTAGGGCAGCTGGCTGAGCTGGTCGAGGACCTCCAGGCCAGCCTTCCCTGCGATCTGCACAATGAGAGTGTCCACCTGCTCCTTTGGTGTGGTCAGTGTGGTGGCCGAGCTCTTGGAGTCCTCCATCACTGAAGTGTGCATGTCAGCTTCTGCACCTACTGCTTCAACCTGCCCATCTTTGCTGGTTCGGCAAGTCCATGCTGCTCAGGGCTCAGTCCAGGACTTTGGTCACCTGCGTCATCTTCTTGGTCACCCCCTTCATGGTCACAGCCATCTGCACCTTGGAGGCCACATGTGTCCACATGGGACACCTGCGGAGTGAGCTCACACCTCCATTCTTCTTGCAATTGGCATTCTCCACACACTCCACGTTGTTCGGCTGCAGGCCCTTCTTCACCTTGGCCTGCTCCGCCTTCCAGTCCTCTGCCTTCTTGGCCAGTTTCTCCAGGTGCTTCGCTGTGAACTTGAGCTGGAACAGGGTAGCGGCCATGGCCAGTCCGGCAGCTGCAGCCCTGCAGAGGTGGGGGGACGTTATCTCCCCACACTGTTTCGATTATTGTATCTTTACAGTAAGTTTGAAATCATGTCAGTATCTAATTTTGTTCATTTTGTTGCAAAGAATAGCTTTGGTTACTCTAGGTCCTTTCCATGTCCATATAAATTTTGATCAGCTTATCAATTCCTATTTTTAAAAAAGCCTGTTGGGATTTTAATAGGGAGTGCTTCAAAGAATTGCCATCTTAACAATATTGAGTACTTCAATCCATAAACATGGTATGTTTCCCATTTGGAGATTAACATATATATTTTTTCTCATTCTTATTCCAGTTTGTTTAGGAGCTAATAGGTATGGTTTAATGGGCCATACCTGTTTCTGTTTTCAGCTCTCTCCTCAATAGATATTTAATAATGTACATTTGCTTTTGTTATTTAAAAAAAACCAAAAAACTCAAAACAGGTCAGAGTTCCCTTTTCCTCTGGAAACATCTTGTTTCTTAGTGCTCCTGGGGTTTCTTTGGGGCCATTCTGGGGCTAGAACCTCCACTCTGCTCCTTGGCAATCCAGCCTTTTTGCATTCCCAGAGCTGCTCTTCTCTCGGTATGTGCTTCTCTACCCCACATTAATCCATTGAGACACCAAGGCCTTTAATGTTCTCAGCACTGTGGACAGAGTGCTTTAAGCCCCTCAGATATCCATCTTATTTGTTCACTGTTCCATTTGTTCTGGGATGTATGAGGATGGGGGATGGGCAGGGCCTCCCAATGAGAAGGTTAAGGGCTATGGCTGATAAAGGGTCAGATCTGCCTCCTTGGAGTAAGGGAATATTCCTCTGCAGAAAAAGGGTCACTGCCCTCCGATTATGTCCTCTGGTGTGTGAGGGAGAACACGGGTGCATTGGAGATTTCCTCCTCACGTTCTCCTGTGCCACAGCACCCCCTGCTGGAGCCCCGGCACTGACCCCTTTGCTGAAGGAACCCTTCCCGTTGGTTGACCCCCGGGAGTTAGCACCTACTGTGTGCTGGGCACTGCTCTGGGCAGCTGTGAATAACACAGTCTCTGGCCTCATGGGGTTTCCAGTGTGCAGGACATAGAAATATGAATAAACTGAATAGTATCAGGAACTGATAAGTGTTCTGAAGGCAAGCAGAGAATCATGCGTGTAGTGGGACAGGATAGCTGAAGACCTCTCTGAGGGAGGCGCCCCTGAGCTGAAACTTGGGTGATGAGGAGAAAGGAAGACTAGTCGAGCGGGAGGAAGAGTGCAAGACTTGGGATCAGCGTGAGCTTAGGGGTCTGGGAGATGGGTCGCTTTGGAACTTCGGGGGTTCCCTGGGTGAAATTCAAAATCGGCCCCTGTGTGTGGAGGGCAGGGAAAGGCCAAAGAAAGAGGTGGCCCGCTGCAGATTGGTAGGCGGCAGGTACAATAAGCAGGGGAACTCACACATGAGGCTTGTTTTGGGTGCCGCAGACGAGTAGATCTCTGCACCTGCCCACCAGGATCCTGCAGGTTTATATAGAGGCCTTATCTGGGTTCAGTCACATAGTCAGTCCAAGGCTGCATCCTTGAAATGGCGCCTGGTGCAGGGACAGTATGTGGAACGTACATTCCAAAGGCGGGGGAGGGGGTAAGGAGCCTCCAATTGCCCTGGTCCACCTCATGGGTCAACCGAAGGTCACATCCTCTTGACGACCATCTCCAACAAGATGGATGGCAGGATTATAGTGGCTAACGGGGATGTGGAAGGGCTTGAGGTTGAGAAGGAGGCATGTGTTGACCATGCTGGACTTGTAGGCCATGGTAAGGAATCTGAATTTTAGTCTAGGTGCAGTAGGAAGCAGAGGAATGACAGGTGGTGAGTGATGTAGTTTGAGTTCCTGGATTCTCTAGCAATGCAACATGTCCACCTTAGATTGCAGTATGTTTGGCTTGGAGCTAGAAGGCTGAATGCAGAAGAGACATCGGAAAAACTATCTTCTTCATGGCTATGGCATCCAATAATGGTGAGGCGGGGGAGGCCTCTCAATAAACAGGGAGATCTCAAATCCATGGCTACCTGGATGGATATTAGCCTGCATGGAACTGAATCTCTGAGCCAGGAGATTTGAACGTTACTTTGGCATCCTGGTGAATTCAACTCATGGGTCTGCCCAGGGAAAACTCCCCCGATCCTGACCATCTGGGGCTGAGCACATCTTTTCTGCCACCATTGTTTCTTATAAACGCCTCTTTTTTTTTTTTTTTAATACATATTTGTATTGATTTCAGAGAAAGGAAGGGAGAGAGAGAGAGAGAGAAACATCAATGATGAGAGAGTCATCGATCAGCCGCCTCCTGCACGCCTCCGTCTGGGGATCGAGCCCACAGCCCCGGCATGTGCCTTGACCAGGAATTGATCTGCGATTTCCTGGATCCCAGGTCGATGCTCAACCACTGAGCCACGCCGGGCCGGGCAACTCCTCTGTTACAGTGTTTCTCACATGGTATTGGAGTTATTATTTACACGTTTCCTATTTAATTGGATGATCAGCTACCTTGAGACAGGCACCAAGTTGTTGAGCTCTGCTGCATGCAGGGGACACTGATGACTGGTTGGGTGAGATAATTGTGTGGGGTACAATTGAGGACAACCTTGAATGCCTAAGGATTTGTTCTTGGAGCAACTCATTGCTATTCCATCCTTAACAAAGACTGCTTTTGAGACAAAGTATTAATGGTGGATTGATCATTAATGTGCATGCGGCCCATCCAATCTAGATATTTTTACCCTTGTTATATGCCTCACCATCTGAGATTTGGGACAAACTGGGTTGGATTCTCAGAGAAGAGCTAGCTGGGCAAAAGTCTACATCAAGGGCCATCTTAGGAAATAGCTGTAGTAAAGTTCATTTTCCCCCCGCTTTGAGATATAACTGACAAATCATGTAATGTAAGTTTAAGGCGTACAACATAATTATATATGTATATACTATAAATACATGTATATATATAAGCGATTAATACAATAAGGTTACCTAACACATCCATCACCTCACACAGTTACCTTTTTATGTGTGTGTGGTGAGAACACTTACGGTCTATTCTAGTGGCAGCTTTCAAGTATACAGCACAGTATTGATAACTGTAGTCACCATGCTCTACATTTGACCCCCAGGTCTTCATCTTATTGTAGAAAAGTTCTTGATTCTCTCCACTGAAGGGATGAAATTGCAGGCTTCATCCACTCATCACAGAGCACACTCTTTGTAAGAGCTTATACAGGACACTGGTCTCAGAAAAAGTTGTTTCTCTTGAACAATCGGTCAACTTCTCTGTATCTTAGGAATAGTGCAATATATGCCTAATCATGTTTCTCTCTTTGCTTTCACCACTTAGGTAGCTTAGCCCTAAATGTGCAGCCTATTTCTAATAGCCATGAAGGACCACTGCAGACACAGCATATGGAATAAGACTGGGCTTTGGAGTCAGGCAAACCCGAGTTGAAAGCTCACCTCTGCCACTTCTTAGCTGTGACTATAGGCCAGTTATCCAGCTTTCCCCCCAAGTATTTATAAAATGGACACAGTCACATTATTTACTTTGGGAAGTGATTTTGTTGGACAGATTAAGGGATACAGTTCTAAGCATAAGTCCAGGCACAACAATCAACATAATTATAATCATTTTCACTTTATGGTAAGCAGTTCTGTGTGCTCAGATTACTCCTACCTTTAGTATTTTCTGGTCCCTAACACACACACACACTCACACTTAGCAAATTAAATTCTGCTATACCTACCCTATCCTAAGAGTCTCTGGAAAGCTTGTCATAGTGATAATTAAATCTTCACCTGAGAGGTTCTCCCACTCAACACAGGATAGCAAAGGAGCATATTTTGTATGCCTGACAGGATCAGGAAAACACACAAAAGATGTGTGTCTTGCTTAAGGCATTGATTACTTAGGTAATGATAAACCCTGTGACTAACCTTGGTTCACAGGGTAAAATCATTACCTAGGTAATCACAGGTTCATTACTATTAAAGTCTTCT
This sequence comes from Miniopterus natalensis, assembly GCF_054644295.1. Taxonomy (NCBI): domain Eukaryota; kingdom Metazoa; phylum Chordata; class Mammalia; order Chiroptera; family Miniopteridae; genus Miniopterus; species Miniopterus natalensis. Next base: position 3,480,907 of record NC_142097.1, read on the forward strand.
GATATACCTTCTGACAATATATCTGTTTGGATCCAAAGGGCAGCATTAAATTCCAAAGCAATTAAGGAATCTGTTCTTTAGCTTCCATTTGGGCTCAAATAAATTTAAACAGAGGGGATCTATTAGGGTGACACTAATGTCTGGTACATTAACATGATTTAAGAAGTCTCAAATTGTGTAAATATATCTTTATATTTTATAAAAGGAGATGGTGATATTTACCTTTTAAAATTTTTTTAAAAATTATTGTTGAAGAAAGTTTACCTTCTGAGATACCTTCATGCTTATCAAAGATTTACCTGAACTATATCAGGGATTGCTTTGCCAAATATTTGTCTAATTTAGCTTTTTAATAGCTTTATTGAGGTATAAATAATGCACAATAAGTTGCACATAAAGTATATAAGTCAATAAGTTTGGATATCTCACCAAAATCCAAGATAATAAACACTTCCCTCACCTCCCAAACTTTCTCCTGCCTTTTATAATTCATCGCACCTCATAACTTCTCTCAGCCTCCATCTCCAAGTGACCACTGATCTGCTTTCTCTCTCAATAGATTAGCTGCATTTTCCAGAACTTTATATGGAGTGGAATCATCTAGTTTGTATGGCTCCTTTTTTGGTTTGGTTTCCTTCACTCAGCATAATTATTTTGAGATTCATCCGTGTTGTTATGTATATTGATAGTTCATTTCATTTCATTGCTGAGCAGGATTTCATTGTATGGATACACTACAATTCTTTCAATCACATGAACTTGTTATGTAATTGACTGTGTCTCTCTCCCTGCTGGCTGAGAAAAACAAAACAAAACACCAAAATGTAGATTATGGCCCATCTTTAGCAAGAGGACAGACCTCAAAGCCAACATTTTAAACACTAATCTCACTTCCAACTTTATTTTCTTTTTTCTTCTCCTTTTATTATAAGTTCCCCATCCACTTATCTTTTATTTTGTCATGTCATACACATTTAAGTCTGTCATCTTGGGTATTTTTTTTAAAATTTTTATTTATTGATTTCAGAGAGACGGGGAAAGAGAGAGAATTGAGAAACAACTTGCTCCTCTTATCTGTGCATCATTGGTTGATTCCTGCATGTGACCTGAACAGGAGTTGAACCTGCAGCCTTGGCGTGTCACAGTGACGCTCCAACCAAGCTACCCGGCCAGGGCCGTGGGTATTTCTTGAAACAAGGACCAAATACCAGTAAATAGTGCTCTGTTTTTATTTGATTTTATCAGTCCTTTCCTTCTGTTTTCTTTAGGAATGCTGGATTTTGTTGACCTGGTCACTTACAGATGCTCACCTTATCCTGCTTGGACAACTGCCGCCATCTCTGGAGATTTGGTCTCTAATCTCGTCCCCCTTCAATTCACCTGCTATGATGTCACCAAGTTATCATTCTACAGTAGAAATCTAATCATGACATTCCTATGCAGAACACCTACAGGGACAGTCTAAGGTCCTTAGCAGAGCAAGGCAGGTCCTTCATTAGTCATTCATTCTTTTAACAAATATTTACTAAGTGCTGATTACGTACCAGGCTCTATGCTACCTGGCTAAGTGTGGAGATATGGTGATAAACCAGAGAGATATGGCCTGTACCTTCATGGAATTTATATTCTAGTGAGGGAAACAAAGAGATAAACAACCACGTAAGCAATATAATTATGGATTGGATAAACATGAAATTGTTGTTAAAGAAATAACCAGGGTGCTTTGATTGAGTCCTGATGTCAGAGAAGGCCTTTCTGAGAAGGTGACATTTATGTTGCCTAAAACATGAGACAGAAGTGGCCATGGGAAGAGGTCTAGGCAAAGGAAACATCAAGTACAAAGATCCAGAAGTGGGGAAAAGCTTGGAGGTAGAGGTTGCTGAAGAGCTGAGCTCTTCCTACTTCTCCAGTCTTATTTCCCAAACACAGGCCAACATGCAGCTACCCTAAATTGCAGTCATGCATAGCTGCTCACCATCCCTCAACACACCATGCCTTCTCATTTTTCATCTGCTCCCTCCTCCTGGACAATCCTGTGCCTTCTTGTGATTGGGATTCTTGATACTGTAATACTTCCATTGAAACTTTTTGTTCCTCTCCTACCCTTCTCCAGGCAGCTAGACTGCTCCTTCCTTCTCTGTGCCTCCACAGAAGTCTTTATGTACTTCCTTTTTATACAGCTAACATTTACTGAATGTTTCTATTTGCCCAGCATTGTTCTAAGCACTTAACCGGTATAAACTCAACCTTATGAGGCAGGTTCATTTAATCCTCAAAAACTGATGAGCTAGGCATTGCCATTCTCTACCATAGATGAAGAAACCGAGGCCCAGAGAGGTCATTCACTCAGTTACACAATGAGGAAATTGTAGTCGGCTTCAACCAAGACTGTCCAGTTTGTACTTTAACGGCTAAGCCCTTTTTTGCCTTTCATGATTGATAATAGAAGCTAATAACTAACATGTATCAAGTACTCCCTACATGCCAGGCCTTCTTAACTCAACATGAATTAACTCATTGAATCCTCCAACAACTCTCTGAGGTAGATGCTCTCAGACCTCACATCAATCCACTTATTGGTGCTAAGACCATGACTCTCTTGGGTGGGGCCCAAGTCCTGTCCCAGTCAGCAATTACAATGCCTCCCTCGCCCTGAAGTTGCTCAACAAATGTCTGTTGAATGAATAAGTCAGCAGAACTAGTATCCTTCTCTTGGCTCAGGATTCAAACTTCAAGAGTATATAGTGCCCAAGAGTAATTGCTTGGAGAAAATTATGATACTGAATTATAAACCTGTTGTAGTAAATACATACTGGGAACTGATTAATATAAAGGCTGGCTTAATGTGCATATTCTCTGCATGCGAATGTATCAGAGGTTGTATTATATATTAGAAGGTGTACTAACCAACTCCTCTGACAGCAAAATAGGGGCAAAGAGCTGCTTTCAAGACCCTTCTGGTAATAAAACTAATCTATGTTTAAATGTGACACACCCAACAAAAATAAGACATTAGCTTATAAAACCATCTACATCTTTTGTCTATTCTGTTCCTTCACTTGACAACAAATATTAGACACAATAAATAAAAGTTTAAAGTGTCATTTAAATATCAGAATAAATTCAATCAGAAAAAGAAGAACTTCTTTAAGTCTAAGGGAATGGTACAAAATTAATCTACCCAAGCAAATAATAGCTACTCTTGCCTTGTCAGTTCTGGATACCTAATACAATTTTCGAACAGGTTGGGAAATTGACACCACAAGCCTCACTTTCTTAGTGTGTTGACTAGGCTTGAGAATTCCTTAGAAAGGTATTGGAAAAAGAAAACATCAGTTTTTCAAAGGCCAGCTCTAAAGGGGACTAAGCAAAAGGGCAAAGAGCGAGGTGTGGAAATGACATTCGCTCAACATCCACTAAGTGCCAAGTGACTTACCTCGATTTAAGACTCAATTTGACAAAGTAGGATGACACCTGGTCCACATTTTTTCGTTATGGACAGGGAAATTACAGGTTAAAAATGTTAAGTAAAATACACGGTCATAGGACTGTGTATTTTAAACCAGGTCAGGAATCTGATACGGTTGTTCCATTCCAAATCTCATGCTCTTTTTGCTGTAACACACTGCCTTAGGTTCCTAAAAGGATTTATAGATAAATTTGACATAAATGACAAATTTGACACAAAGCCAGTTTGTTTGTAGGAGCAAATCCAGCATTTATTCCTACCTTCCCACCCTTCCATTAACAGTTACAAGTCATAGTCCACTGCCTCTTACAAGGTCTTCCTGAGAGGCTCCTTGTATCTTCATACCAATGGAATTCTGATGGCAAAATCTACCCCATTGTCACACCTGCCTCAGTTAAGTATCTCCATCCCCACAGTCAAATCCCATCTGAAAAAAAATAGGCTCACATTTATAAAGTAAACTGAAGAGGACTTTGTAAATCTTTTTTTTTTTTCCTAAAAGAAATCTTTCCATCAGATTTGCAAAAATTTTAGTCTATTAAGACTAAGTGCTGCTGAAGATACAGAATTGTGGCAATTATCCTACCCTGCTGGTGGGAGTGTAAGTTAGTACAGTCAGTTTGGAAAGCAATTTGGCAAAGTTTAGTGAAGTTCCAGATACTTCCCACAATTCTTTTCCTAGGTACATTTCCTAGATACATTCTTACACATGTATACAAGGATATATATGAATGCTTTTATTGTTGGTGCGAAGGTAAAATGGTGTAGCTGCTATGGAAAACAGTATGGTGGTTCCTCAAAAAAATTAAAAATAGAATTACCATAGATCAATAAATTCCCCTTCTGGGTATATGCAAGATTTGACAGCAGGGCCTCTAACATATATTTGTACACAATGTTCATAGCACTATTACTCACCATAGCCAAAAGAGAGAATCAGCCCAAGAGCCCATCACAGATGAATGGATAAACAAAATGTATACATATACAACGGAATATTATTTAACTTTTAAAAGGAAGGAAATTCTGATAGATGTTACAACATGGATGAACCTTGAGGACATTGTGCTAAGTAAAATAAGCCAGTGACAAAAGGACAAATACTGTATTATTCCATTTATACCTAAAGTAGTCAAATTCATGGGAACAGAAGGTTAGAATGATGGGTGCCAGGGCCTGGGGGGAGGAGGGAATGGAGAGTTATTGTGTAATGGGTACAGAACTTCAGTTTTGCAAGATAAAAAGAGTTCTGAAAATAGACGGTGATGATGGTAGCACAAAAATGTGAATACACTTAGTGCCAGTGAGCTATATACTTAAAAAGTGTTATGATGAAAATTTTGTGTCTTATCACAATTAAAAGAAAATAAATTTAAAATAAAATTTTAAAATGCTTTTAAAGCAGCTTTGTTTTTAAAGTGAAAACTTGGGAACACCCTAATGTTAATTGTGGTATCATTACATAGCAGAATACCATATAGCAGCTAAAGCAGTTGAACTAGATCTACTGCCTAGATCTACTGCCTATAGCTAAACCTCAAAAGCAATAAAAGAAAAAAAGGAACTTGTAGAATGATATGCAGAGTATATAATTTACATAAAGTCTAAAAACATGTGTTAGGCTGTTCAGGCTGCTATAACAGAACACCACATTTTGCGTGGCTTATAAACAGAAATTTATTTCTCATAGTTCTGGAGACTGGAAAGTACAAGATTAAGGTGCCAGTAGATTCAGTGTGGGGTGAGGGCCCACTTCCTGTGTCCTCACATGAGGCAAGGGGGCTCTCTGACATCTTTCAGAAGGGCACTCATCCTATTCTTGAGGCCTTTGCTCTCAAGACCTTCCGAAGGCCCCTCTTCCAAATACCATCACACTGGGGATTGGGTTTCAACATATGATTTTTGGGGGACACATTCAGTCTATAGCAATTTGGAATATTTATGGATCCATAAATGCATATGATTAGTTTTAAAAGGTGCCTGGGGTTGATAACCATCAAATTCAGCATTGCATTACCTCTAGGAAAAGAAAGAAAGGACTGGTATTAGAAAGGGAACACTTTAAAAGAAACAACAACAAACAGATCATACAAGTCCAGCCAACTGTTTTTATTTTTCAATTACAGTTTACATTAAATATTATTTTGTATTACTTTCTGGTGTACAGCATAGTGGTTAGACAATACTTTACAAAGTGTTCCCCTTCCCCTGATATTTCCAGTAACTATAGTAATACATAGTTATTACAATATTATTGACCATATCCCCTACTCTACTTTACATCCCTGTGACCATTTTTTTTAACTAGATAGGCAGAAGGCATCTAGTTCTTAAAAAATGTTTTGATTGATTTTGAGAGAGAGGGAGAGCTAGAGTGAAAAACATCAATCGGCTGCCTCCTGCACGCCCCCTACTGGGGATTGAGCCCGAAACTGGGGCATGTGCCCTGACTGGGAATCAAACCTGTGTTGCTCAGTTGGTTGAGCTTCTTGGTGCACGGGACAATGCTCAACCACCTGAGACACACCGGCCAGGGCCCTATGACTATTTTGTAATTATCCTCTTGTATTTCTTAATCCCTTTGCCTTTTTCACAGTCTCCCAACAACCCTGCCCTACTCCAGCCAACTGAGTTTTGACAAAGGTGAAAAAGCAATCCAATGAAGGAAGTATAGTATTTCCATGGTGCTGGAGAAATTAAATATCCAAAGGCAAAAATGGAGCCTTAACTTAAACTTCACACCCTTATACCAAAATTAACTCACAATGAATCATAAATTTAAGTATACAGAAAACACAGGAGAAAATCTTTGGGACCTAGGGCTTTAAGACTTCTTACACAAGACACCAAAAGCACAATCCATTAAAGAAAAGAACCAATAAATTGAATATCAAAATTTTTAAATTTTTGTGAAAGATGCTGTTAAGAGGAGAAAACAGAGAACTGCGGAATCAGAGGTCATAGAAGGTTTACAGGGAAGATATGGTAGAAGCAAGGTATAAAGAAAGCTAGAAGGGAGCCCAGCTGGGTGTGGCTCAGCGGTTGAGCGTCGACCTAGGATCCAGGCGATCAGGGTTCGATTCCCAGTCAAGGCACATGCCCAGGTTGCGGGCTGCAGCCGATCAATGACTCTCTCATCATTGATGTTTCTCTGTCTCTCTCTCCCTCTCTTTTCCTCTTTCTGAACTCAATAAAGATATATATATAAAAAAAAGAAAGCTAGAAGGGAGAGAGTTTGGACTCTGAGAATAGAATAATGGCATTTAAGGAGGCAGAGTTCAATCAGCTTCAGGTGATATCAAGGCTCATTGCTGAAGTAAAATGGAGGTGATGGCTGAAGAGATCAGGGAAGAGTGGTGTAAGACAGGGTATTGAGACTTCACCAAAACAAACTTTTCTCCCTGGCCGGTTTTGGCTCAGTGGTTAGAGTGTCAATCTGCAGACTGAAGAGACCAGGGTTTGATTCCACGCAGAGCAAGTACCTCAGTTGCATGCTCAGTCCCCAGCACACTCAGGGCACATGTGGGAGGCAACCAACTGATGTCTCTCTCCCATTGATGTTTCTCTCTCTCCCCCTTCCACTCTCTCTGAAAAGCAATGGAAAAAATGCCCTCGGGTAAGGGTTAAAACAAAAAACCAAACTTTTGTACTTCAAAAGATACCATCAACAAAGGAATGGAAGAAAATACTTGCAAACCACATATCTAAGAACTTTTATCTATAAATATAAAAAGAACTCTCAAAACTCAACAGTAAAAAGCCAGACAATTCAATTATAAAATGGGCAAAAGACATGAACAGACATTTCAGCAAAGAGGATATACACATGGCAAATAAGCACATAAAAATATGTTCAACATCACCTATCATTAGGGAAATGCAAATTAAAACTATCATGAAACATCAACATACATATGTTAGAACAGCTAAAATAAAAAATAGTAACAACACAAATGTGTGAGGATGCAGAGAAACTGCATCCCCATATACTCAGGGAGGGAATGTAAATAGTACATCCACTCTGGGAAATGGCTTGGCAGCTTCTTAAAAACCTAACCATGTACTTACCATATAACCCAGCAATTACACTACTGGGCATTCACCCCAGGGAAATGATGAAAACATATATTCACACAAAAATGTGTACATGAATCTTCACAGCAGGTTTACTTGTAATAACCAAAAATTGGAAACATCCCCAAAAATCCATCTATAGGTGAATGAGTAAACCAACTATGGTACATCCATACTATGGAATGCTGCTCAGCAAGAAAAAGGAATGAAAATCTATGCAACAACTTGGACAAATATCAAGGCAACTATGCTGAGTGAAAAAAAGCTAATGTCAAAAAGTTACATATTGTGTGATTCCACTTTTGTAACATTTCAAAATGACAAAATTATAAAGATACCAAATAGATTAGTGGTTGCCTGGCTTGAAGGAAAAGGATGGGAGAAACCTGTGACCATAAAGAGGTAGGACAGCCCTGGCCCGTGTGGCTCAATAGGTTGGAGCATCGTCCCATGCACCGAAGGGTCGTGTGTTCGATTCCTGAACAGGGCACATACCCAGGTTGTAGGTTCAGTCCCCAGTCAGGGTGCGTGTGAGAGGCAACTGATCAATGTTTCTCTCTCATATCAATGTTTCTCTTCCAATCCCTTCCTTCTTCTCTCTAGAATCAATTAAAAAAAAAAAAAGAGAGAGGTAGTACAAGGTATCCTTGTGTTGATGAAACAGCTGTGTCTTGGTGGTGGTAGTAGTTACATCAATCTACCCATGCAATAAAATTGCACAGAACTACACACACACACACTAAAGTGCATATGAAATTGGTGAAATCTAAGTAGGTTTGTGGATTACCCCAATGCTAATTTCCTGGTTTTGATATTTTACTACAGTTATGTAAGCTGTTACCATCGGGGGAAATTGGGTGAAGGGTACAATGAGACCTCTCTGTACTATTCTTACTTCCTGTGGATGTATAATCATTTAAAAATAAAAAATAGCCAGGCTGAACATGGCTCAGTGGTTGAGCATCGGCCTAGGATCCAGGAGATCATTGTTCAATTCCTGGTCAGGGCACATGCCCGGGGTTGTGGGCTTGATCCCCAGTTGGGGGCATGCAGAAGGCAGCCGATCAATGATGACTCTTTCATCATTGATGTTTCTCTCTCTCTCCCTCTCACTTCCTCTCTCTGGAATCAATAAAGATATATTAAATAAGTAAATAAATACATTGATTAATAAAAAATAAAAAATAACTCATTATGGAAATGCAAATCAAAACCATGAGATATCACCGCACACTCTTAGGATGGCCCCTATAAAAATAAATAAAAATAAAAAACAGAAAGTAGGCCCTGGCCAGGTAGCTCAGTTGGTTAGTGTCGTCCCAATATGCCAAGGTCAGTGCACACACAAGACTCAACCAATAAATGCATAAATAAGTGGAACACCACATTGATGTTTCTGTCTCTCTCCCCCTCTCCCTTTCCTCTCTCTCAAATCAATAAATTTTTTAAAAATGTTTTAAAAAACCCAGAACCTAACAAATGTTGGTAAGGATGTGGAGAGTTGGAACACTTTGTGCACTGCTGTTGGGAATGTAAAATGGTACAGCTGCTATGTAAAACAGTATGGAGGCTCCTAAAAAGACTAAAAATAGAACTAATCCCCCTTCTGAGTTTATATCCAAAAGAACTGAAAGTGGAATTTTAGAGATATTTGCACACCCATGTTCACTGCAGCATTATTCACAATAGCCAAGAGGTGGAAGCAACCCAAATCAATCAATTAATCAATCAATCTGTAATATTAGCCTTTAAAAAGAAGTTTTGTCAAATGTATGAATGAACCTTGAAGATATTAGGCTAAGTGAAACAAGCCAGTCACCAAAAGACAAATACTCTATGATTCCACTTACGTAAGGTATCAAAAGTAGTTAAAATCACAGAAACAGAAAGTAGAATGGTAATTATCAGGGGCTGGGGGGAGGGGCAGGAAATAAATGGAGTTGTGGTTCAGTGGTACACAGTGTTAGTTTTGCAAGATGAAAAAGTTCCAGAGATCAACAGTGTGACTATAGTTAACTCATACTAAACTGTACTCTTAAAACTGGTAAGATGGTTAAGTTTTATATTGTATTTTTTACTACCCTAAAAATGTTTTAAGCTGAAGCAAAATAACAAAATGTTAAGCCTTAATAAAGTTGGGTGGTGGTTTTATGGTGCTTGTTTTATCTCCAACTTTCATATATACATTTGTAATATTTCATAATAAAACATTTTTAAGTAGCTACTTTTAAATGGGCAGATTTCTATAATATTGAGGCTCAATGTAAAGACAATACAGAATTTTGCTCGGTGTTCATTTGGGCATTCAAAATTAAAGCTTCTGATTCACTGGTAATAAATTAGGAGTTAGTCTCACAATTTTATTAAGTAGACAAATGAGGACAAACTAACTCCATATATTAAATATCAACAGATAATATTAAGACAAAAATTGGAATTTGTAACTAGAATCACAGTTTTCTCAGCTTTTTATTAAAAAACATCTAGTCAAGTAAAACCATTTAGAATCTCGGAATCAATTCCTCTTTGTTTCTTTCAAAGGAACTGCCTAGGCAAAAACTATTTGCCTATGGAGATTAAGTACTGCCTTTTTGCTTTGTACTTTAGGACCTAAGGCTGTCATAAAGTTGTGTGTTTTTTTTCCAGTCGGAAAAAAAGGGAAATGCACTTCATTCACTGAACAAGCATTTGAGCACAATGCCAAATATTGTGCAAGATTACCAAATTCCTAATCTTTGGGACTTTGTGTTCTATTCTTTAATTTGTTTACAAATTACCTTTCATAATTTATCGCCAGGAATGATATTACTAAAAGTTTCATTTTTAAACATACCACAAAAAATTCCTCTCGGACAGCACATGCTTTCTTTCTGAAAACAGTTTGCTTTGTTGACGTTACCAAACGACGCACTTTGGCAAAATATTAAACCAGGAAGCTGTCTGATTAGCTTCTGGCAGCTGCTAGAACTCCCAGCAAAATCCTCGTCACCAACCATGAGTCAGCACTCTGGATCCTTCTACGAATCAACAGGTATGACTCAGGACAAGCTGCGAGTTGGCGAAACCAGCTCAGGCTGACTCACTGCCGTGATTACAAAAATGAAGTCATACTTTGTAAAATAAACATTTTACCAACTACCTCCAGATCCAAATTTATCTTAAATTTATTTCTAGCTCCTGATTATTCAAGGACGTAGATCTTACCAAGTTTTAAATTTAACGTAAAGCGTCTAGTGTTAACTCATACACCTGTCTGTACTGTACATTTATCAATATCGTTTCTTGACTAAAGACCTTTTTCTAAGTGATATCCAGCTGACTGCATTAGCGCAAACCTTTAAACCGCGCCTGGCTCTGGGAGGCTGCGTGACGTGACCGCCGTGGGCAGGCGCCTTGGCGCCCCGCTCGGGTCCGTGCCCAGGCGCCGCTCCGCGCGGCCGCACCCCCGGCCTCACGCACGTCCCGGGTCGCCGCCGCCCGACCGCCGACCACACCCAGGGCGCAGGCGAACCAGCCGTCCCAGCCGGGCGAGCCCGCGACCAGCTAGGTTTGCACCACACACACATCAATGGTGGAAACGTTCCTTTCCCGTACGTGAGCTCCCGTCTGAGGGGGTTTTCAGGTCCCTACCCCGCCTTCCTTTCTCCTACCAGAGTTCAGAGGAACAGCAGGGAGGGGCGAAGGCCTGCGGGCTCGGCGGAGCCCGGCGCGAGCCCGGCCCCCTTGGTCCCCGTGGTCCCCGCGGCCCCCGAGCCGGAGCCGCACGACGCTGGGCCCGAAGGCGAAGTCTCCGCGGCGGGGGGCCGGGGCCCGCACCGGGGTCCCACGAGAGTCTAGATCCACAGACGCTCTTCGGAGCCCTATGAGAATGAGTACGACAAAAGCACTCATTGTAAGAAGCGTGATTACAGAGCAAACAGGAAACCCGCCAGCGTGTGAGGGGCGCGCCTTCTTCAGATCTCGGGGAGGTGGGCTTGTGCTTCACAGCAGATACCAGGAAAAATAGCTACCGGCGCCGCCCCGCTCCCGAGACCTCCGAACCGGTCAGGGCGGCCTTTCCAGAAAGCCGCCGCGGAACCCCGGCTTCCTCCTCTTAAAGACCGAAAACACGAGATTTTGAGGTCTGGGGCTCGGAGGCAGGAACGGAGACCCCCTCCCCCACCCCGGGCCGAAAACACGGCTCCGTCACCAAGGCGCCCTCTGCGGCGCACGCGCGCTCAGTCACTTAGCAACCTTAGCTCTCCCAGTCGGAGCCCAGCAACAGCCGAGCCACCGTGTCCTCAACCAATCACCACAGGCCTCGTCTTCAGCGGCCTCACCAATCAGCGCCGGCGCCGCAAGGAAGTTTCCAGAGCTTTCGAGGAAGATTCCCTCAACTCGAATTCATCCGCCAGGTAACTTTCCTACTTTTTCCTAAAGGAGGAGAAGGATAGCCTGGAATAGAGGAGAACTGAATTTTTAGGATCCTTTTTCTCGGCTCCGAGGAATTTCGGGCCTAGCGGAAGGGCCCAACTGCGTCGCGGCAGCTGGGGCCGAGCGGACTACTTTCAGCGGCGTATGGACACGGCGGCTACGTAGAAGTGATAAGTCAGCAACAGACGCTGCATAAATTTCAGCTCCTCCGAGCCGGAACTTTTAGAAGCGCCAGGCATTGTCGGGGCTGTGTCTTCACTGTGGGGTGATTCGACGTGGTTGGACTTGCAGTCTCTTCGCGTTCGCTAACAGGTGCTGGCTCGCAGCCTTCGAGACCTGGGAGGGGTGCGGGGGGAACGCAAGTGAGAGGAAACTGCCCAGGACTTGAGACGGGGTGGGCCTCGGTGTGGGGGAGGGGTGGGCGCGCTGACGCGACGCCGCGTCCGGGCCTTGCCGGAAGAGTGGGCCTTGTTCACGCGTAGGGAGCGGGGGCGGTTGGGAGCGGGGCCGGTTGGCGCGAGCGCCGAGAGGGTCTAACGGACGCTTAACCGATGGAGGTTCCATCGTGTCTGTTTCAGAGGGGGAAGGCGGAAAAAAGGTAGTGTGGTTTCTAGAAACCTTTTAATTGCGAATCGCGATGTAGAGGTGTCTTTTCGCAGCTACGTTTAAACGGGAATTTTTATTTTCCGTGTCCTGTGGGTTTTTTTTCAAATTTTACGTGCTATGCTTTAGTCTGGGGAAAATTGTTGGCGTTAGTTAATGAAGAAAGTTATGGATGGTAAATTTACAAAGCGCTTTAGAGCCTTCAGCCAGTATAAGTTGGAGCGTGATTGAAGAGTTTTGTATTTGGCTTCGGCCGGGTGTCTGGGTTGATTGAGGGGTCCCGTACACACCCATACACAAAGGCAAACAAAGGTTGCGGGCGCGAACCCCTTCGGATGGGTTTTTCCCTCCCTCCCATTTTCTAAAATCCAATGAAAACATATCCTGGAGTAAGGATTAATTTTTTGTCTTGAAAAGGGGATATTTTCAGTCAGTCACAAAGTCTTTTTGTTACTCCTCACCCAAGGGTATTTTTCCATTGCTTATCATAGAGGAAGGGAAAAGGGTGGGGGAGGGGACATCAGTGTGAGAGAAACACGTTCTGTTGGTTGCGTCCGGCAGGCCTCCCTATGGGGGTGGATGGGAGGGGGGTCGAACTTGGAACCCAGGTAAGTGCTGTTGACCGGGAATTAAAGCCAAGTCTGTTAAAAGGGATTTTGAATTGATCATAAATTCGTCTAGTAAAAATTGGAGGTTTGTGGGAGATGTGGGTAGCTTAAAGCATTTTGGAAGAATAGTTAACTGTCAATTCTGAAGAATTGATTAGATGAAAAGTAATAAATGCGAAGATTCTGAAATTATAAACTGATTTTTACTTTTTGAACTCTGTAGGTCAAAATGCAAATCTTCGTGAAGACCTTGACCGGCAAGACCATCACCCTGGAGGTGGAGCCCAGTGACACCATCGAGAATGTGAAGGCCAAGATCCAGGATAAGGAAGGCATCCCCCCTGACCAGCAGAGGCTCATCTTTGCAGGCAAGCAGCTGGAAGATGGCCGCACTCTTTCTGACTACAACATCCAGAAAGAGTCCACCCTGCACCTGGTCCTGCGCCTGAGGGGTGGCATGCAGATCTTCGTGAAGACCCTGACCGGCAAGACCATCACCCTGGAGGTGGAGCCCAGTGACACCATCGAGAATGTGAAGGCTAAGATCCAGGATAAGGAAGGCATCCCCCCTGACCAGCAGAGGCTCATCTTTGCAGGCAAGCAGCTGGAAGACGGCCGCACTCTTTCTGACTACAACATCCAGAAAGAGTCCACCCTGCATCTGGTCCTGCGCCTGAGGGGTGGCATGCAGATCTTCGTGAAGACCCTGACCGGCAAGACCATCACCCTGGAGGTGGAGCCCAGTGACACCATCGAGAATGTGAAGGCCAAGATCCAGGATAAGGAAGGCATCCCCCCTGACCAGCAGAGGCTCATCTTTGCAGGCAAGCAGCTGGAAGACGGCCGCACTCTTTCTGACTACAACATCCAGAAAGAGTCCACCCTGCACCTGGTCCTGCGCCTGAGGGGTGGCATGCAGATCTTCGTGAAGACCCTGACCGGCAAGACCATCACCCTGGAGGTGGAGCCCAGTGACACCATCGAGAATGTGAAGGCCAAGATCCAGGATAAGGAAGGCATCCCCCCTGACCAGCAGAGGCTCATCTTTGCAGGCAAGCAGCTGGAAGACGGCCGCACTCTTTCTGACTACAACATCCAGAAAGAGTCCACCCTGCACCTGGTCCTGCGCCTGAGGGGTGGTATGCAGATCTTCGTGAAGACCCTGACCGGCAAGACCATCACCCTGGAGGTGGAGCCCAGTGACACCATCGAGAATGTGAAGGCCAAGATCCAGGATAAGGAAGGCATCCCCCCTGACCAGCAGAGGCTCATCTTTGCAGGCAAGCAGCTGGAAGACGGCCGCACTCTTTCTGACTACAACATCCAGAAAGAGTCCACCCTGCACCTGGTCCTGCGTCTGAGGGGTGGCTGTTAATTCTTCAGTTTTACATCCATAGTGCCCAATGATGGCACTACTCTGCATTCTAGCCATTTACCCCAATTTAAGTTTAGAAATTACCAGTTTCAGTAATAACTGAATCTGTTCAAAATGTTAATAAAGGTTTTGTTGCATGGTAGCATATTTGGTGTCTCTTGTCATGAAATTATATAATGATGTGGGGGGCTCTTAACTGGTTAAAAATGGTGTTCAGTGAAGGAATTTAATATTGAGATGGTTAATGTGACCAAAATTAAGTCATTTAACTTTGGTAAACAGAGTGTGCCAAGGCATAAGAACTTGGTCTAAGTCTTAAAATTACCAGTTGACTGTTGTGTGCTTTTCTTGCTTGCTAGTGCACTACATTCAAGTGTTTAACTTCAGGTAGTGAAATGGAACCCTAATCCTGTCTTATGTGAAGTCAAAGCCAAGGATCAAGTGGCGCCCTTGTCAAGCTTAAAAGAAGGCTGACTGGTGGTGAGAAACAATACAACGTGAGTTAAAAGGGTATTCTGATCTAAGACAACTTGCTGATACCTGGTATGTTAGGCAGCAACTGAAGGTGAGTCCTAACAATCAGATCTTAATGACTTAACAGCTTTACATTATTGTAAGGACAAAGATGAGATTGCTACAGCAAATGAAATTCTCTAACTTGGGACTTGATAAAAGTCTTTGTTCTTACCTAAACCTAACACAAACATTTTATGCTTCCATACCAGTAACACAAGGCAGTATCTTTCCAATACCAATAGAATTTTAAAGGAATAAGAATCTATTTGGATACAAGGTACCCTGTATTCTTACAATGCTTTTTAAATTCTCAACCTTTTCCCTTTATAATCAGTTCCCTGTAGCATAATCAGTAATGTGGTTTCTCAACTTGGAACAAAATTGAAGGGGGGGAAGGGTGTAACTGGAAGATGTTGGAAGCCCTGGTTTTTCTCAGTTTATACTGTAGGGAAATAACTCTTCTGGTACTAACACGAATCACAGGTGCAACTTGCAGGTCATTCAGAGATGCATTGTTAAAGTGGAGAAAGCCAAGCGCCAGGCCTAGAAATATGCCCTTGATATCCACATATACCCCAGAATGACTTGGTGCATAATTTTAGGAATTCTGCCTTAGCAATAGTTTCTCAAACATCTAGAAGTACACTTAAATTTGAGCATAAAAATTGGAGTACTTAACTCTGGGTTTCTTAGACACTAGAGATAGCAGTTGATTTTAGACTAATTCAGTGTATTAATGCATGAACTCTGAGTGGTAATAAATACCTTGGCCAGAAAGAGGGACAATTGCTTGTATGTATGTTAAACCCTTGGAGGTGGTAATGAAAAATCAAGCCTTTAAAAAAAGCCTTCCTTAGACTTAAAGGAACACATTTCACTGTTGCATTGGAAGGTGACGTATTCAGTCCCATTGTTTCGTAGTTGACTTGCTCAAGACTTGGTTCCTGTTGGGGGCAAACTACAGACGGATCCGTGTGTCCTGTTAACTTGGACAGAGCTCATAAAATCCATGAGGTTATATTGGGTTCCTTCCCCTTCAAAATGTCCTCAAACTAGAGCTTTTATTAAGTGGACTTTCTGCTAAATGTGCAATAAAATTAAAAAAAACGGGCCTTTTGATAGTAAAGCTGGGTTTTAAAGATGAGGTCTTTTCTTCCCTGGCCGTTGTGGCTGGCATATTGTCCCTATACACAGAAAGGTCGCAGGTTCCATTTCCAGTCAGGGCACATACCCAGGTTGTGGGTGTGATTCCCAGTCAGTGTGTACAGAAGGCAACCGGTCAATGTTTATCATCAATGCTTTTACCTCGTCCCTCTAAAAAAGTTCACATAAAAAAAGATTAAGTTATTCTTTCTCACATTTTTCTTTACGCCTAATAAAAGTCTCGATTAATCTGAAGAATAGGCCCTGGCTGGGTACCTCATGTTTCTCAGGTCAATAAAAAATTAAAAAAAAATAAACCTGGCCCTGGCTGGTGTTGCTCAGTGGATTGAGCGTCAGCCCTCAAACTGAAGGGCATTTACCAGTTGTCTCTCTCACCCCCCCCCACTCCTTCCTCCCTCCCACTCCTTCCTCCCTCCCACTCCCTAAAGTATCTTCATGTGAGGATTAACAAAAAAAAATAACCCTGAAGAAGAAATGTGTTTCACTGAATAGTGGTTGGTTTGGGCAAATAGGACTTGAACAATTGTGTTATTTCTACCAAATCTTCACTATGACTCAACATGCTAACAGGTTTGGTCTATAGTCTTGTGAAAAGGTTTCAGCTGTTCCTGTCTCTTAAGTCCAGGATCTTTTCCATAGGAATCCCCAAAGGCATTCATGGATCTCAGCAAATTCACTCTGCACACAATTGAAATTTGAGCAAGGGAAAAGACCCTACCTGTGTCTCAACCATTCCCAGTTGTAATCTTCATGGTCTACCTTCTGCTTAGGAATTCATTAATATGTTCTACCTGTGGTCTTTCCTGAAAGAATGCTTGCACCTGTGTGCAAAGATGTGTTAAAAGAATGCTTGCTTGGCATACTGAAAGTAAGTCCTTGTAGCCTGATACCACTCCAAGATAAAGTATTTGCTAGCTCTCAGTGAAGTGAAAAAATGAGAACAGCACACTGGATTATAGGTAAAAGTAAGTCCATTCCATTTATTTTTATCCTCACCTGAGGATATTTTTTCCATTGCTTTTCAGAGGCAGGGAGAGGGAGGGGAACATCCTTGTGAGAGAAAGACATCGATTGGTTGCCTCCCCATGTGCTGACCAGGGCCAGAGATTGGTCCTGCAACGGGGGTCGGGGTAAGTGCCCTTGGCTGGGATCAAACTTAGGAACCTTCATTCTAAGGGCTGATGTTCTAACCACTGAGCAATATCGGCTAGGTCAGTCCATTAAATTTAAAAGATGATACACCCTCTATAAAAATGTTGCAGTGTAATAAAGGGAATTCAGAGTGGCTGTGGAGACACCACTGCTTGAGTTTAAATCTGGCTTCACTGGCTTATAACTGTGGGCACACGAAAAAGTGTGCCCCTGTTTAATTGGTTCACTCAGGAAGGTAAAGAGGGTTTTGAAGGGAGATGTATTTCAACTCCATTCTAGCTATTTTCCTATCTGCCACCCATAGACTTCCAGGAGGCCTGAAGTGGTTTGCAACGTAGCATCAGCATTGTTCGCAAGCATGCCTATCCAAGAGCCAGCACAGTGCTTCAGCCCTGAAGTCAGATTATGCTCCCAAATTGCGTGGAGTTACTGATTTAAT
The DNA here is from genome assembly GCF_054644295.1 of Miniopterus natalensis. Lineage (NCBI taxonomy): Eukaryota > Metazoa > Chordata > Mammalia > Chiroptera > Miniopteridae > Miniopterus > Miniopterus natalensis. Next base: position 3,498,720 of record NC_142097.1, read on the forward strand.
ATGCACAAGTCTCTGGTTCATTCTCTATGCATCTCCCAGGGCCTCTAAAAACTACATCTCATGAGACTTCCTGAACCTCAAGACCCTTCATTTTAATTATACTCTGCTTGTTTCTCAATCTGAAGGGGCAAGCCATGGTCCCTTTTAATTGGGCCCAGCAGACTCCAAGTGGAAGCTTTAAACAGATGTTGATTTCCGGGAAAGTATATTGCACTCAGTGCAAATATTAAACGCCTTGCTGACTAAAGTAGCCAGCTGCACAGGAGAGTTCTGGCTTAAAATAGACGGTCAGCAATAACAGGGAAGTAAGTTTTGGGATTTTACTTTTTTCATACTATCTTGATCCCATTGCTATTCTTAATCTCCCTTTTTTTTTTTTTTTTTTTTTAACTTATTTTTCGTCAGAAGCTGAGTGAAGTTTGCTTCCCAGTAGTAGGTCTCAGCCACCCCCTACAATTTGTTCTAGGACCTACTCCTCTGACACACAACACCTACCACAACTCCTCTTAAAGAACACTTTACCTTCAGAAATTTCTAACACCAGTGTTTTCCAAACTTTGTTCTCCAAATACAACCACTGCAAAAAGGATGCTGTGGTCACAAGGGCTCAGGAAGTTATTACCTCCCTCCTGGAGACATGACATGCTCTTGCATATTAAAGGCTCCAAGAAGTTCTGCCTTAAAGGACCTTGTTTAATCTTTAACCCAGTGGTTTCCAATTTCACTTTTTATTTAACTTTTTCTGTTAATGTTCCAGCCATGACCTCTCCCATCTCCCTACCTAGTACTGGGGATTGCACATGGTTCCAGGCCTCTTTCAGGACAAACTTTCGCATTCTCACAACTGTAAACCTTTTTTGCCCCACCCTGTGTTTCACAGTATGGATACCTCACCCTTTACCCATCTTACTGATGGATATTTAGATTGTTTTTCATTTTTCACGGTTAAAATAGTGCTGCAATGAACATCCTTGTAAATGTCTCATTGCTGTATCAAAGAATATGGCATTTAAAAATTTGCAATTACTACAAAATTGCCTTTCAAAAAGATTGCACCACACACAGTGGAATATTATTCAGCTTTAAAAAGGAAAGAAATTCTGACACAGGCTACAGTATGGATGAACCTTGGAGACATGATGCTAGGTGAAATAAGCCAGTCATAAAAAGACAAATACTGTGTGATTCCACTTATATGAGGTATATAGAATAATTAAATTTGTAGAGACAGAAAGTAGAATGGATTACACACCAACTTCTCATTCCCCCATGGGAAGCTGGTGTGTAATGCATGCGGAGTTTTAGTTTGGAATGATGAAAAAGCTCTGGAGGTTATAGTGGTGATAGTTGCAGAACAATGTGAATGCCCTAATGACATTGAACTGTACACTTAAAAATGGTTGAAATGGCCCTGGCTGGTGTTGCTCGTTGTTTAGAGCATCAGCCCATGCACCAAAGGGTCTTGGGTTTGATTCCCAGTCAAAGGCAGGTCCTAGGTTGCAGGTTCTATCCCTGGCCCTAGTTGGGGCATGTGTGGGAGACGACCAATTTATGTCTCTCTCTCACATTGATGTTTCTTTCTCTCTCTACCCCTCCCTCCCCCTTCCCTTCCTCTCTCTCTAAAAATTAATGGAAAAAATATCCTCAGGTGAGCATTAACAACAACAACAAAAAGGTTTAAAATGGTAAATTTTATGTTATGTATCTTATACCACAATAATTTTTAAAAAACTACACCAACATAAATTCCCATCAATACAGCCTAAGAGTACCTAGACTTTCATACCCTCATTAACATAATTATGAATCATTTTAATTTTGGATAATTTGAGGGGCAAAAATGACACTTTACTGTGTGGGTTTTTTTTTAAAGATTGATTTTAGGGAGAGAGAGGAAGGGAGGGGAGAGAGAGAGAGAAAGGAACATTGATTTGTTGTTCCACTTGTTTGTGCATTCATTTGTTGGTTCTTGTATGTGCCCCTGACCAGGGGTAGAATCCACAACCTTGGCATATTGGAACAATGCTCTAACCAACTGATATCTGACCAGGGGTCACCTTATTGTTTTAATTTGCTTGTTTCTGATTAACCTTGTGAGATTAAACACTTTTTGTATTTTTTTTACATTAATTTGTACTAAGAATTACCTTTTCACATCTTTGCCCTTTTTTATTATTAATTTGTAGGACCTTTTTATATGTTCTAAAAAGTAATTTATGTTATAATTGTAATAGTTTCTTTCAGACTATTATTTCACTTTTTGTTTATGGTATCTTTTGTCAAAACAAAAGTTTTGAATCTGAAAGGGAATCTGGCAGTCTTTTTTTATATTACTTCATTTTAAATTTTTTTAAAATTTATTTCAGAGAGAGAAAGGGAGAGGGAGAGAGAGATAGAAACATCAACGATGAGAGAGAATCATTATCGGCTGCCTCCTGCACGCCCCCTACTGGGTGGGGATGGAGCCCACAACCCAGCCATGTGCCCTGACCAGGAATTTATCCTCCAGATTCATGGGTCGGCACTCAACCACTGAGCCACACCAGCTGGGCTATATTACTTCTGGGCCAAAGAAATAAGTAAAAGTATAAGGCTTGTTGATAACTACAACACATTTTTTTAGGAAACAGAATCATACAATGTTCCTACACCCCTCTGGGTGAAGAGTGTGCCACCCACATGGCTCCAGATCATAACAGCATTCTTTCCCCACAGGGGTTAACAGACCAGTGACAGGCTCTTTGGAGCCATGCACTGTCTACTGATTAATGCAGCGATTTTCAACAGGTGTGCTGCAAGAGGCACATTAGCGTGCCGCAAGAATGTTTAAAACATGCAATACCTGACTATTTAGCCAGGGGTACGGACCTCTTTTCCCTTAGACTGTCAAATAAAAAAATGACAAGAGCCAACACAACAATAGCTGTCCAGTGTTGAAAGAATCAGAATTATACCTATTTTATTTTGTCGGATCAGCAAAAATTTTTTTCTGTTGTGCTACAGAATTTTAGTAATTATTTTATGTGTGTCATGAGATGAAGAAGGCTGAAAATTGCTGGGTTAATGTAATGCCTATTTTAACTCCAGTGTCAATAGTGGCTTTGACAAACGCCCTTTATATCACATAACTACTTTGCCAAGCATACCGAACACTATTATAATTTTTTTCTATCCCTCATATGATAGCCCCATGCTTCTTTTTTTAAAATGTTTTTAGTGATTTTAGAGAGCCAGGAAGGGAGAGGGAGGGAGGGAGAGAGAGAGAAACATCGATGGGCTACCTCCTGCACGAACCCAGACCAGGGATCGAATCGGCGACCTTTCAGTGCACGGGACGCTCACCAACTGAGCCACATTGGCCAGGGCACCCCATGCTTCTTTATAAGTTAAATAAATATGTTTCAAAATAGCAGACTTAAAATACTTATAATGATATTACAAACAATGAGGACATATGAGGCTGCTCCAACCAATATAATGCTCTAGGAGTTAATATCAACATTTTAGGAGAGGGAAGTGCAGTCCTTTGTTGTTGAAATGGATCAATTTTGCCTTGTCCTTATTGATGTTTTGGGTTTTAGTTTTTACTTTTTTTTTTTTCAAAATGGGAATAGCTTAATTCATATTTTTTATATTGTTAGAGGAACAACACAACACACATTCATAATTTTTTTTAAATTCAGGTAATCTAGAATGGGGAAAAAAAGAAAAGACAATAACCTGAATAAATTACCTGAATTTCTACCAACTAGAGGTAACTATTGGTAACATACATTTTTTTAATGGGGCTCATATAATGTTTTGTTTTATATCCTGCTTTTCCCACTTGCTATGCATAGATATTATTATATGTTAATAAATATAAATCTTCATTGAAATAGCTGCACAGCATTCTATTGTATGTATCATAATTTAATCCATATTAACGGCACATTTGTAGACAACTTCATGATCAACGTGTTACAAATTCATCTTTTCACATTTTTGTCAAAAGATAAATAGCAAACTAGAAACACATACAACACACATAAAGGGCTAATTTGTTTAATGTATAAGGAGAGTCTACAAATATATAAGAAACAGATTAGTAATCCAACAGAAAAATGGGAAAGGGATAGGAACAGACAATTCACAGAAAAGAAAATGGTTCTTAAACATGTGAAAAGGTGTGCAGCTTTACTCACAGTAAGAAAAATGACCATTAAATGTAGGAAATAGCATTTTTAAAAATCTCCCAGATTAACAAAGATAAAACAGGACTGCTAATACACTATTTCCAAGAGAGTAGAGAAATACATCCTTATGCATTGTTGGTCAGCATAAAGTGGTGAAACCTCTTCGGGTGTAGTTGGTAAGTACCTATGAAAACCTGAAATGCACATACCCTTCGACCCAGCAATTCCACTACTGGGAATTTTTCAGATATTCTTACAGATGTGAACAAAGAAGCATGAACACAGATGTTCACTGCTGTATTCTTAATAGTAGCAGTACACTAAAAACAACCTAATTATGAATAGCAGTATGTATTAACACCTGTGTGAAAAGGGGGTTATTTATATTTAATGATTTTGCATACAAATAGGATAATTCTAGAAGAATACATAGAAATTGCTAATATTATCTGCCAAACACATTTTAACAAAAAAAAAAAAGAAAAAAGAAAAAGAACTTGCTGACAATGGTTGGTTCCAAGAAAGAAAGTGAGGAGGGAATGCTTCCTTTTCACTATATAACATCTTTTGAACAGCTTGAATTTTCATCATGGGCCAATATTACCTACTCAAATAAATAAATAATTAATAAAAATTCACATTTATTTGATGAATCAGAATTTACATCCTTTCTTTTCTCCTGTGACCTCTCCCTTCATATCTTCAGTTTTTAAAAATTTTGTTCAGTTGTCACTTATTGGTTTGCTAAGAGCTCATTATACGTTTAAGAACATTTACTCTTTGCTGCAGACACTGCGATTTTGTTTAGTGGTTAAATTTTAGAGTTTCAGGAATTTCCCCATAGTTATGAGCCATTTAAGACAGTTTGCCATGCCCTAGCTGGTTTGGCTCGGTGGTTAGAGGGCTGGTCCACGGACTGAAGGGTCTCAGGTTTGATTCCAGTCAAGGGAACCCGGTTGGAGCACGTGCCCTGCCGTAGGCAACCAATCACTGTCTCTCTCTCTCTCTTCCCCTTCCTCTCTCTCTGAAAAGTAATGGAAAAAATATCCTTGGGTGAGGATTTTTAAAAAAAGACAGTTTGCCTGGATCCCAATGATACAAGCCCATCTTTTTATGAGGTTTTCCATCCACACCAGTGAATATTTGTGCAATTTGGTGTCATTTGCCAGCTCTGTGAGTGGTTCTGGAGCTGCACCTTCCTTCCTTCTCCTAGCACTGGAGCAAGGGTCTAGCCTCCATGTCAACAGCTGGCATCAAAAGAAACCTGAAGAAAGGGGAAGCTTAGCAGAGCCAGGCATCCATCCACCTTGGTTCCCCATTCAACTGTGGAGAGGGATAGGAACTTGCTGATGTGAGACGCAGGCTAAGTTCTGGGACCAGGTAGCTCTGCAGGAAAAGACAGTCAGAGCACAGTGGCCCACCCCTCGACTTCTTCAATATTAGGCCCACACCTTCCAAACACTGGCCTTGAGGAATGCAAGTAATGTTCCCAGTTTTCAGAACTGCTCTGCTTACCTTGAGTCAGAGTGTAAAATACTGACCATTGCATCCAGCAAAGGGGATGCTTTAGCGTTTGGGGGTAAAAAGGCCTTTGGGACTTACCAGAGGAAGACCTTACTTCTAAGGCTGAATATGCTCTCCACAGCCTTGGTCTTAAACCAAACCAAGTTTTCACCTCCCCCCCGCTTTGTCGGGTTAGCTGGCAGCTCCAGCACCTTCTGCTTGCCTTGGCTTCCTGTGAAGCAGCACCCCAGCCCCCTCCCACCCCCGTGAAAGCTGTTTTTCTGAGTATCAGGCCTGAGTGTAATCTCCTTTAGAAGCTAAAATGGCCTTCTCTCTTTTGCAGCCAGAACTTTAATTCAGAAGCTCTGATGACCTTTTAGGTAATCCTACCCCTCTCCCTCCTCCCCTGAGCTTTTCCTGGAAGCGGCATTTGCTGGAACAATATGGCTCCTTGCCCCCACTGGGGCCAAGACCTAGAGAAAGGAGAAAGTCCTGAGCCACCTGAAAGCATGACTAGGGGAACTTAGAAAAACAGAGACCTCCAGAGACAAGAAGGGAGAGGTTGAAGGGGCAGAGGTGGGGGCTGGAAGATTCTGAACAGCAGTGTGTCTCACCTCTTTGCTTCTCTGGGCCTCAGCCTTCCCTGGGCTGCTTTTGCCTCTGCTGTCTCTTCTCCTCTTGGGCAAAACCACAAGAACGCAGGCTCATGCTACTCTGGCTTCCAGTAATGTGCTGATGATTCACGCTAAGTAGCTGCTCCCCTGCAGACTGACTTCACCCACCTAAAGTAATTCACTTGTTTCACTTTCAGCTCTGTGCTCTCCACTTGTATTTCAGGCCAGAGCAGTACATTCTGATTCTAAGCTCTGTCCACTGGGCTCAGGTGAGCAGGGCCTGAGTGGGTATTCTAACGTGGAAATTTATACTGAAACGAGGGCCTGGGCCTACAGACATACCACCAAGTCAATAGAACATCTGCACAGGCTCTCTTGGGTGACCTCAAACCACATCCATGTGAGAGCACAACATCTAGGGGCTGCCTCCTGCATGGCCCCACCAGGGATCCAGCCAGGTGCCCAACCAGAATCCAGCTGGCAACCCCCTCCCCCCCTTGCAAGGGGCAACGCCCAGTCAGCTGAGCCACACCGGCCAGGGCTGTCAAAAGATTTTGAACTGTCAGTGTAAAGAGGGTGTAAATTTAAAAAAATATATATCTTGTTGATTTCAGAGAGAGGAAGGGAGAGGGAGAGAGAGGAACAATGATGAGAGAGTCAGTGATCAGCCGCCTCCTGCGCCCCGACGGGATCAGCTGCAACCGGGCCTGTGCCCTGGCTGGGAACTGAGCTGCCGTCTCCTGGGTCCTAGATCGGTGCTCAAGCGCTGGGACACACGGGCGAGAGGGTATAAATTTTAAATAAAACTATTAGGTACATTTTTAAAGGGTGTGAATTATACCACAATAGCCCACCCCCTCCGTTTTGAAAAAGAGATGGAAAGGCAAAGGAGATGAGAACGTCTGGGCCCAGAGCCGCGGCCCCCGCTCGCGATGCGCTGCAGCCCCGACGAGCAGCCGCTTCACCTCCGACCCCCGGCCCCGAGGTGGAGAGCGCAGTGGGGTCTACCTCCCAGGGTGGAGGTGAGGGTTTAAAAGAAGGAAAAAGCCCATAAAGCGCCTGGCCCACGGTTCAAGCGCTCGCTTCCAGCTTCGCCCGGCGCCCTCCAGGCCCGAGGGAGGCGCCACCTGTGCCCATGCCTGGGGCGCACCCCTCTGGCGCTCGCCCGCTCCCCCGGAGGGAGCAGAGGCCACGGCTCCGACAGCCTCGCCGTCCTGCTCCGTCGCGTGGGGAGAACCGTGGGGCCTGAGGACGCGGCCCTGCGGTCCTCCCCCCCCGACGCCGGAGCCTCGGCCGGGACCCCGACACCCGCGAGCCCCGCCCTGGGCGGGCGTGTCCGGGGCGGGCCGGGTGTCAGTTAGAAAGCGGGCGGGGGCCTCGCCCGGGCCGCGGAGGCGCCGAGCGCGGGAGGACCGGGGCACTGGGAGTGGGGGCGCGGCTGCGGGAGGCGGGGGGCGGGCTGCGGGGCGGGAGGCGCGGGGCCGGGTGTGCGGGGAGGCGCGTGGGCGGCGCGAGGCGGAGGCGAGGTGGGGAGGAGTCCCGGGGAGGGGGGCGGCGCTGGGGGGCGCGGCGGGGGGCGCGGGGGGGCGTCCCGCAGCCCCGGCGTCCATCGTGCGGCGCGGGACGGCGGGTCGGTCGGCTCGGCCTCGGGCGCCGCCCCGGTCCGCCTTCTGCGGTGCGGGTGCCTTGCGCACCCCTGGCCAGCCCGGGCCTAGGTGCCCCTGGCCCCTCGCTGCGCTCACCGCGTCTCCAGATCTCTAGGCCCAGTCTGGCGGCCGAGGCTGCGTCTCTGCCCGGCTTTGTCTCGGGGCAGCCTTCCTCCCGCTTTGCTCTGCTCTGGGTTCCCAGACGGTAGAACATCCCCTTCGCCTAGTTCCCAGATACCCGTTAACCAGCGGAGGGCGCTGTTGCGAATGCTCGCAGCTCCAGCCCGAGGTCGGGGAAATTCCCCAGGGGCCGCGGGTTCAAGCCCGGGCTCACAGATTTGGCCCGGGGCCTGGCTGTGGCTATTCTGGGTCCTGGGAGAAAGACGCCTCACGTGGGAGCCTGAGCAGCAGCCTTTGGTTCCCAGAGGCTGGGGGAGGGGGCAGCGCACTCTCTAGAACAAGAATTCCCTCGGGCCAGGCAGGCCTGGGACATCAGCGGGACTTTGGTCTTCTCCTCCAGGGGGCGCCCTTGGCCTTGGTGGCCCTCTAAGGGCCCCTGCCTCTCTGAAGACCAAGGCCACCAGCACTTTTTCTCCCTCCTGTGAGCCTGCTCATATCCGGCCCCTGTCTCCCTTGTTTCAGGAAGCCTATCAAGCTGCTAAGCTGGCTGTTTCTATCTTCCTTCTGTCAGCCTCAGACACAGACTTCTCAGGGAGGCTGTATCTGACCAGGAAACATGGCCCAGTCCAGACTCTGTGCCAAGTTTCGGGGTTGGTACAAGGGAAAGCTTCTCCTTCTACCCAAGTCCTACCTTTCTTCTCTCTTAGGCCAGAGCAGTGCCCGCCTTTCAGACTCTAAGCCCCTCTCTTTAGAATTTGCACTCATTATGCACAGGCTTTGGACATCTCCTGCATGTTTGAGTAGGACTGAGGTTGTGGTCTCCCTCACTGTTTGAAAGTAGAACATTTCTAGGGAAACTTTCATGAGCTGAAATGGTATAAGGTGAAGAGGCAAGTACCATTAATCAATATGGAAAATCTTTTCAGGGTTCCCAGGTCCATGAGTGACCTGTCAAAGCATACCAAATGCACTTAGTTATGGCCAGTTTCACGCTAAGCGAAAACATCCTTACAAGGGTGTCTTCTGATACCTTAGGACACATCTCGCTAACAGATGCACAAAACGAATAGAACAGAGCACAGATGCTCACTGGTGCAGTTCAAAGCTATGGGGCTTGACACTGAGATGCTGAGTATTGTTTCCTGGGAGAAGCTTGGGGCACCCTTGCCACCCGGGGTGCGCCCACTGCTAAGGGTGTGCTCGCTGCCTCTATAACAGCTTGCTGGCTTGCTGCAAAACAAATGCTGAATGTTATTTTCGCTTTCGCCTTTTTTCATAAAAGCATAAGTCCTCTTTGGATTTCCTTTGGTTAGTGAGAACAGGTACAAATGTAGGTCTTTTATAAAAGCAAAGTGGTATAATGAGAACTTTCAAAAAGCAGGAATACCTATATTTGTTTGGTAAAAATGATTTAAAAATTGAAAAAGTACAAAGGTTACACACTGAAAAGGAAGTTGCCTTCCCATCCTCGACCCTTAGTTCCCCACCCCAAAGCATATCTCTGACATGTTTTTGTGACCTCTCTTTTTAAAAAAAAATTGATTCTAAAAATAAATTCAAATAAAAGAAACATGTCTTTACAAAAAGTTACTAAGTGTGAAATGAAACACAGGAAAGATACCGCCTAAAGGCTACATGGGGAGATTTTCCTCGGGTGGAGAATGGATTGGGTGAAGCTTCTAGAAATATGGTTCCAATGGCATTGGGATTAGGAAGCTATACTTCTCTGCTTGATTTGTTTCCCCCTGAAAACACAAGAATTTTTCTCTGCACAGAGGCCTTTAAAAAAAAAAAAGGTAGCATTTACATAAAAGTCATCAATTTAAAGCATATAGTTCAAAGGTCTTTTGTATTTTTTAGGAACTAAAAAAACCAATTTGTTTATTGAGGGTAAGAGGATGCAAGTAATATAAAAATCTGAAGCTATTCTGGCTTGAATTGGCTTTTCTTTCTCCTTGAATGGGGGTGGAATTTTATTTGTACATTTTCTAGGGGTCCCAATCTGCTCAGGAAATCCTCACACGGGCGAAAGCTGGGGGGCAGAGATTCCTTAGGCGACCATTTAGGAGAACGCTTCCCAGGACGGGAGTGACTGCTCAGTGCTGCCAGCTTCTTTCCCACCCACTTGGTGCGTCCTACAGAACAGTCCCCGCACTTGGTGGCGAGCCCAGCGTTAGTGAAAAGCAGCTCCAGAAGCCCACTCTGCAACCCCACATTGGTCCAGGTAACTTCATTATTGTGTCCCCAGCCCGAGGGGCCTTTTGATTTTCCAAAAATCCAGGGAAGTCCTTTTCCACGAATACTCTCAGGTTTTCCTCTGTAAAGTAGAATTTACCCCCAGCAAATCTGTGAAACACGAAAACCACGTAGTCCACGGCATGATCCATTTGAGATGGCGTTTTGGTGAGGTCTGTTAAAACTTTGGCTGGAGGCGTGGCAGGACTGGTTGGCTGGCTGGGATGTGTAGCCAGTGAGGTCTTTAGTATATTTACAGAGTTGTGCAAACACCATCACAATAAAATTTAGAACGTTTTTCATCACCCCCAAAAGAAGCCCTGTACCCATTAGCACTCCACTTCCCCCCAACCCCCTTACCCTAGGCAGCCACTAACCTACTTCCTGTTTCCATAGATTTGCCTATTCTGACATTTCATATAAATGGAATCATGCAATATGAGATCTTTTGTGACTGGCCTTTTTTTTTTTTTTTTTAATTGATTTTAGAGAGAGAAGAAGGGAGAGGGAGAGAGAAACATTGATGTGAGAGAGAAGCATCAGTCTGTTGTTGCCTTCCGAGTGTGCCCCAACCAGGGATCAACCCTGAAACCAGGAATCGAACTGGCAACCTTTCTGTGCACAGGGCAACGCTCAGCCAACTGAGCCACACCGGCCAGGGCATGAATGGCTTCTTTCGCTTAGCCTAATTTTTTTAAGGTTCATCAATGTTGCAGCATGTATCAATACTTTATTCCTGTTTATGGCTGAATAGTATTCCATTTTTTGGAGAGATCACATTTTATTTATCATTTGTTGGACATTTGGGTTGTTTGCACTCAGCTGTTATGAATAATGGTGCTGTAAACACTTGTGTAAGAGTGTGGTGTGGGCATAGGCTTCCATTGCTTTTGAGTACACACCTGAGTGGAGTTGCTGGGCCCTATGGTAACTCCCTGTTTAACCTCCTGAGGAACAGCCAGGCTCTTCCAAAGTGGCTGCACCACAGTCCACTAGCAGAGTATGAGAAATTCCAATTTCTGCACATCCTCAGCAATGCTTGCAATGCTCTATCTTTTTTATTCTGGCCATCCTAGTGGGTGTGAAGTGGTATCTCATAGTGGTGGTGGATTTCCCTGATGGCTACTGATCTGAGGACTGTTTATAAGCTGCTTTTGCATTTGGGGTTGTCTGCCCAGTTGTCATTGTAACCTGATGTGGTGATGCCTCTGGAGGCCTTGAGGGTCTGCCCCCAATAGTACAGCAATGCCCTCTGCATTATGATTAAACACCCAGTCATTCAAAGCCTTCATATTCACTAGCTGGGCACTGGGCACTGTTCCGGGTACTAAGATACAGCAAAAAAAAAAAAAAAGCAAGATTTCACCCCTTGGAGAGTTTGGTGGGTAGGGGTGTGGCTCCGGAGGTAAATGTAAAGCACTAGCATAGTGTCTGGCACATAGTGAGTGCTCAGTAGGCATTTGTTATTGTTAAAGTTGAAGCCAGACAATTAATAAATGTTAACAATAAAGAATGAGTTATGATCAGAGAAGCACAAAGTGTCATGGGAACACGTAGTGGGGGCTCCCAACCCAGTTCAGGATCTAGCAAAGGCTACCCAGGGAAAGTGATGTTTTAAATGGAGAGGGGACAGATGAGCAGGAGTTGGCTGGAGCAAGGGTAGTGTGTGTGTGTGTGTGGGGGGGGGGGTTTCTGGCAGATGGAACAGCTTGTGAAAAGGCTCAGAGGCAACAGAAGAGACTCAAATGTGTTCAGAATATCCAGAACAGTGCTTCCAATAGAATTCTCTATGATGATGGAAAAGGTCTATATCTGTGTTATACAATATGGTAGCCACTACCCAACACATGTGACTGTTGAACATTTGGAAAGTGGCTAATGTGACTGTAGAATTGTATGTTTAATTTAATTTTATTACAATTAATTTGAATTTAAATAGCACTGTGGCTAGTGACCATCATATTGACAGCAAAGTCTAGAGTGTAACAGGGTTGCGATGAGAGATGAGGGTGGAGTGATGGAGGGCATCCAGGCTGTGCAGGGCTGTGGTGTGGAATCTGCATTTTATTCTAAGCACTGGGGGAAACCATTGGCTGGGGGTGGGGGCGTTAAGCTGGGGAGTGAGGTTTTCAGTTTTGGAAGATCACTCCAGTTGCTGTAAGCGGCATGGGTTATGAGGGTGAGGGTGGGGCAGGAATGAAGCAGGGAGCCCAGTTTGGAGGTGGCTGCAGTCTCTCGGAGGAGAGGTGACAGTGGCTTGAGAGATAAGTTTGGTAAGTTTGTCTGTGTCTGTGCGTGTGTCTGTGCGCGAGTGTGTGTGGGGAGGGGTGAGGGAGAGGGAGGCATCCAAGGGCTACTGGGATGGTGGTTGTGCCCCAAGCCCAAGGTTGAGTCCAGCCCAGGGAAGGGCAATACATGCCACCACACCCTGCCCCCAACCACCTTTAACTAGAGGAAGCCTGGGGTCCTCTGGTCCCCTGGGTAGGGGCCTGCGGGGAGGCCCCAGCAGGTGGGAAGTTCCCTTCAAACGGTTGGGTGGGTGGGGTGCATTCCCTGGGGCGTGTGCCGGGCTGAGCCCCGCCCCTCCCCTGCCCTCCCCTCCCCTGCCCTCCCCTCCCCTCCCCCCTTCCCGCCCCTCCCCTGTCCTCCCCTGTCCTCTCCTGTCCTCTCCCTGGGGGCCATCCACAGCTCTCTGTCCCCTGATGGGTCGAGAGTCTGAGCCACACAGCTGTTAGGAGGCATGCGGTGAGGAAGGGGAGGGACAGATGTCCCCCTAGTGGGGCAAGACTCTCCCCCCACGCCGGCTCCCAGCGGAGGTAAGGCCCCAGCACCAAGGGTTGCCTGCGGTCGCCCGGCTCCCACCCGCGGCCTCGGCGGCTGGCAGTGGGGGTGGGGCGGCAGGGCGTGTCCTCACGAGAACAGGGTGTGGCCAGTGGTCCAGGGGGTCAGTCCCTGCTGGCCCGCCGTCCTGACGGGGAGTTAGTCCCCGCTCCCCACCTCGCGGGCGGCCGGGGTGCGAGGGTGCGAGGGTGCGGCCCGCGGCGCAGCTGAGCTCCGCGCGCTGGGAGGTGCTGCGGCCCCGGGTCCGCGCTCGCGGCTTCACTTCCTCCGCCGCCCGCGGCCCTGCGCCCCAGCTCGGCCGTGCCGGGTAAGTCGGGGGCAATTCCGGGGCCCCCCAGCCCGACAGCGAGTGATGGGGCGCGGGCCCCGAGGGGCTGCGCGGGCCCCCGCGCGCCGGCTGGACCGCTGCGCTCCCTGCGGCCGGCCGCGGGGCGGGGCTCGGGGCCGGGGCTGGGCGGGCGGCTGTTGCTGCAGCCGTGGGAGCGGCGGGCTGAGGGGCAGCCCGCGAGGGGGACCGGGGGGTGGGACGGAGGCCGGGCCGAACGGTGCGGGTCCCCCGAAGGACGCCCCAGGGTGGGCAGCAGGCGGGTGCGTCAAAACTGCATTTGGAGGCAGCCGGCCCCGCCCCGCCTCCCCTGCCTCGGTGGGAAAGTTCTCCTCCCAAGTCCCCCGGGGCTGTGGGAGCCCGGCCCGGCCCCCCTCTCGCCCCCCGCTCCCCACCCTGTCCCCCATTCCTGCGCTCTCCCCGCCCCCCCGCCCGTGTCTCCCACCCGTCTCCGACTCTCCCCTCCTTTCTGCTCGTCCCCGCTGGGCGGCACGGGGCTCCAGTCTCCCCTCCCCGCTGTGGCTCACCCCTTGCCATGCCCTGGGCGCTGTGGGTGCAGCGCTCCGGGGAGGGTGCGATGGTGCCGGCGCTGAGTTTCCCGAGCCCCGCCCAGGGCCTGAGGTGGGTGCCAGTCAGAGGGAGCTGAGCAGCCACCGAGGGTCGCCCTCCCCACCCCGAAGGCCGGGAGTCCCCAAGGCTCAGGGAGGTGGCACTCAGTGCCCTCAGAGATGAGTCAGACTGAAAATGCAGATAGGCCCGAAGATTCTGAGAACCGAAGGGGGACGTCATGGCAGGGTGAGGTGGTTTTAGTCCAGGCTCTGCCGACGTCTAGTCACCTTGGGAAAGTCACTTCCCCTTTCGGGGCTTCAGTTGTCCTGGCAGCACAGCGAGGGGTTTGATAGACCAGTGGTTTTACCAGCGGCCTCCCCCCAGCGCCCCTCGCGTGGTGGTGGTGGTGGTGGTGGTGGTGGTGAGAGATTGAGTGACCTGCCCGCACTCTACACTGCACTTTTCTTGGGTGTGAATATCAGCCGCTGGGCAAAATGTCTTGTAGAGAAAGGGTGGTGCTGTTGATGCAAAACATTTGTTACCCCCAGACCCGGGGCTGTGGCCTCTCAATATCAGGAAGTGCTGGGGAGAAACTCAGGGACAATCATGGACCCCTCCTGTGGGACGTCAAAGAGGCAGACCTGTTGGGTCCCCGTGCATACCTGTTCCAGGGCCCTGCCATGCTCACCCCAGAACTTCCCTTCCTCTCCTCACCCTTGGCCTTCTTCCTTCCTCTCAGCCCCACCCCATCCCTGTGGGGCTGAGCTCCGCACAGTGGGTGGGTCTAATTGTACTCAGCTTCTCAACCTCTCTTTTCTGCAGCCCCAGCCGGACCCCCTCCGCCTGCCCGTCTGGGAGGAAGGGGGCCTCTGACATCTCTGTCTCCCCAGAGGTTCCAGCTGGACCCAGCAGCCTCCACCCCTTAGGATGACCTCGCCCTCCAGCCCTCCTGCTTTCAGGTTGGAGACATATGATGGGGGCCAAGAAGATGGTGCCGATGTGGACAAAGGAAAGCGGGGCTATGGGGGGGTGCTGCCCCCCATGGAGTCATCATTCCAGCCCGAAGACCGGAACTTCTCCCCTCAGATCAAAGTGAACCTCGCCTACAGAAAGACAGCAGGTGCCAGGTGAGGCAGCAAGTAGGGGTGCAGCCCGGGGATCCCTCACTTCCAGCAGAGCACTCAGTGCCCCTTCCCCATAGCCCTCAGCCTGGCTGTGATAGCTCCTGGGGTCAACAGGCTGAACTCTGCTCTGCTCTCTGGGTCTGCTCCTTCCAGAACTTTCCCTATTCTTGGCCTTCTGCCTTCTGTGGTCATGTTCTTCATAGGGACATACTTTTCACATGCCCCAGTTTATGCCCTGGCCCCCACCGTGTCATGGTCCCTGTAACAGATGGTAGCAGGATCCACACTCCAATCCAAGGAGAGAGGCAAGGACATCTTAAGATGTCCTAGGAACTCCTGGGTTCTGCTCCAAGGCTGAACCTATTAACGAAGGGATATAGACTTTGGGGATTGTAGATGGTAGACTTCTGCTGGGAGTCATCTTCACTTTGATTTTCTTCTGAGCCCACTGCTGCCAGGAGTGACACCTCCAGCCCTGTGGGTGTGTGTGGAGGTGAACCTGGCAACCCCCACCCCCCCGGGTGAGGTCTGACATACAAGGGCTGACCAGTAGAATCCTCATGGTCCAGGTGGGACTCTACCAGGGAAGCCCCTTCCTTCCTCCTCAGGCCTGGGACAGGGCCACCAGCCTTGGCCTCCTAGCCCAGAGCCCCATACTGACTGCACTGGAGAACCACAGTCAGATTCAGACCAAGGCAGGAGAGGCTGCGTGCGAGGCTTTCGGGAGCTGGGTAGCCAGCCTGACAGGCAGAATGGTATGCCCTTTGGTATCTCAATCTGTACCCTCGTGGGGCTTCCCTACCCTAAGACTGTGATGTCACCCTGAGAAAGGAAGTCCTTTGTCCAAACAGACACTTCCCCTTTCTGGACCCACAAGGCTCCCTAGTCAACTGCAGAGCCCTCTTGGTCATGCTGTGGTCATGTGGTCTGCTGTCAGGTGATGGTGTATCTGGCCAAGCTAGGCAGACACGCAGCTTTCTGGTGTGGAGGAGGCGGGGTCTGGCCCTCAGTCATGTGGATATGGCTTAAAATACAACTGATCTGAACAATCCCTTCACTCAGAGTCGCCAACCATTACCTGGTTGGCCCCATTCTGTGGGAGCTGTGAAGCCAGGACCTGAGGACCCCAAAATGTCAAATAGTTCCCTTTGTCTGTCCCTTCCTATCTGCTGGTCATGGTGCCAGTAGCCCCAGGGATGAGCTTTTCTTTGTGAATAGTGACATGCCCAGGAGGGGTACTCCTTCCCCTTCCCTGTCACCAGACACTGATAGATTCTGAAGAATTATAAGGCCCCTCTGGGGCCTTTCCTGGAAGTATGGCTTCTCAGTAAAACGTCAGTGAGCATCTGATAGGTTTCGAGGCTGAGCCCACGTGTCTCTGAGAAGCCTCTGTCTGCTCCAGAGACTCTCTGGGGTTGGGAGTCATGGTCTGGAGTTGGTTAGACAGGCCCCATGGGAGGCCTGGGTTCTGCACTGTATGATTTTGAAGAAGTTACTTTATTTCCTTGTTTGTCTAAAAGGGAAAGTAACGATTCCTGATCCTGGGGCTGAAGTGAGGTGGGGCTACTCAATTATTAGTCCATAAGTGGTTTCTGAGAGGACGAGGAGTTTTCTTGATCCCTTTGTTGAGACCAGTGATGCATACAGCCCCTCCCAGTCTGGGGGCACCTCCTGTAGCCCTGTCTTGAGCTGGACGCTAGCTCAGGTGCCACGACAAGTTCCCATGCAGAAATGTACCCTGGGCGATAGCCTGTTGTGAGATCATCAAGGCACCTCGCAGATAAGCACCAGTGCTGGGAAATGCCTGTGATGCTGGAGCCGCTGAGATGCCTGGACAGCCCCCCATCCCTGCTCCTGGGGCTCTGAGCTCTTGGGGTCTCCTCGGTTTGCTCTGGGAGGGCAGACTCTCATGGGGCCCCTTAATCTGCAGGGCTCACAGGGCTTCCCGAAAGGGCTCCCTGAGATAGGGAGCTTCCCGGGGGGCCTGTGGCTCTTTTATGGCATCAGTCCACATTTTGCAGCCAGCCAGACCCAAACCGCTTTGACCGTGACCGGCTCTTCAGCGTGGTTGCCCGAGGTGTCCCCGAGGACCTGGCTGGGCTACCAGAGTACCTGTGCCGTACCAGCAAGTACCTCACCGACTCAGAGTACACAGGTAGGCCTGCCCTTCAGCCAGAGCCTCCGTGTCCTGCCAGCTGTGCTGGGCCTGTGCTGGCTGGGTGGGCCTTGACTGCGGTCAGGAGACAAGGGTCGCGTGTTTCTTTTTCCTTTACCTCACCATCCTGGCTGTGCCTACCCCTTCAAACCACCCCACTGGCTCCCTGCCCCATGGGTACCTGTGGGCATCCTCAATGCTTTCTCTTGCCCCCTCCCCTCCCCTCCCCTCCCCTCCCCTCCCCTCCCCTCCCCTCCCCTCCCCTCCCCTCCCCTCCCCTCCCCTCCCCTCCCCTCCCCTCCCCTCCCCTCCCCTCCCCTCCCCTCCCCTCCCCTCCCCTCCCTCTCTTCTCTCTTTCATCTTTTTAAATAATAGCATTGCCTAGCGGGCGTGGCTCAGCAGTTGAGCATCGACCTAGGATCCAGGCGATTGGGGTTCGATTCCCAGTCAGGGCACATGCCCAGGTTGTGGGCTGGATCAATGACTCTCTCATCATTGATGTTTCTATCACTCTCTCTTTCCTTTCCTCTCTCTGAAATCAATAAAGATATATTTAAATAAATAAATAAATAAATAAATAAATAAATAAAAGCATTGTTGAGATATAATATACATATATACTTCACCCATCTTTGCCCCAGATCTAAGCATCTTTATTATTTGGGCTAAGTAGAAAAATAACTTGTGCGTTCTGGAAGACTCAAATAGTAATGAAATGTATAAAGCTGAGGGTAAAAAGTCTGTCATCCTGGACTCTTGTCAATGATTTGGGATGCATCTTTTCTAACTGTTTAAATATGTTATGTATCCCTGGCCAGTGTGGCTCAGATGGTTAAGTGTCATCCCGTAGACTGAGAGGTTGTGGGTTCAATTCCCTGTCAGGGTACATGTCCTGGTTATGGGCTTGATCCCCAGTAGGAAGTAGGCAGGAGGCAGCCAATCGATGTTTCTCTCTCATCGATGTTTCTCTCTGTCTCTTTCTCTCCCTCCCTTTATTTCTCTCTCTAAAAAAAAAAAATTCAATAAAAACATTTTTAGTATGTTAGGTATATATTTACATAAATGGGGTCATGCGATATATACTAATTTGTAATGTGCTTCCCCCGCCTGCTTCCTACATCTTGTAGCACTTTCAGTATATACACCTCTAACTTAGTCACTTTATTTACCATAATTTGGCTAACTGATTTCTTATTGATGGCCGTTTAGGGTGTTTGTAGTTTTGGTCTCAGCATACTGTGTGCCAGGCCATCTGTGTGCCAAGCCTTTTGCAATAATCCCATCTGATCTTTACAATAACCCCGAGACAGTCCCGCTTCACAGTGAGGAGCACTGAGCTTAAGAGAGACCAAGTGACCTGACTGAGGAGACAGTGCCATTAAGCGGGGAAAGCGCTTCAATACTGCTGCAAGTATTATTGCATAGACAACATTGTGCATGTGACAGACTGTGTCTGAGGACAATCTCTAGGGCAGAAATGGCAGTCACTGGAGCCTTAATACCCTGCACCACTGCCGTGCTGCCACCAGCCATGTGTGGCATCTTTATCCTTGCAAGGAGCGCTCCGGAGCCTGGGCTCGCTGTTCAGGCCGCAGGCAGCCGGCCACTCCAGGCCTAAGCACCCTCGTGCTGCTTTCCTGCCCCTTCCCCTCAGAGGGCTCCACCGGGAAGACATGCCTGATGAAGGCCGTGCTGAACCTCCGGGACGGAGCCAACGCCTGCATCCTGCCGCTGCTGCAGATCGACCGGGACTCTGGCAACCCCACGCCCCTGGTCAATGCCCAGTGCACGGATGAGTACTACCAAGGCCACAGTGCCCTGCACATCGCCATCGAGAAGAGGAGCCTGCAGTGTGTGAAGCTGCTGGTGGCAAACGGTGCCAATGTGCATGCCCGGGCCTGTGGCCACTTCTTCCAGAAGAAAAGCCAAGGGACTTGTTTTTATTTTGGTGAGGAGTCTTTCTTGATTAAATTGAGGCAAGGCGGGGGTGTGTGTGTGTGTCACATGGTTAATGGGTGGTAGAGCTGGCCCGGGCTTCTAACCACTAGGCTGCCCGCAGAAGCAGTTTGTCTTAAGGGATGTTTATCCTTGCTTGGCCACGGAGGCTTGCCATGTGCCCAAGCCTGGACCAGGGCTGGGGAATGGCTGCTAGAACCGGCATGTGACAGAAGCCAACCAGACAGGGCCTGGACCAGGGCATCTGTGTGAGGCAGCAGCGGGCCTGGGCTCTGCTGAAGAAGAGAAAGAGGCAGGGGAGATGGGGACCCTGGTGGCTGACCCCTGTTCTGCTCCCTTAGACACAGCTGCCTTTTTCGGACCTCACAGGGGAAGGCACAACTGCCCTAAATGGGGCGGGGGACTCCGAGGTAGTGCTCCATCCTTCCCCATGGGTGCCTGACCTGCTCCAGGAGGCCTGGCCTTCTGTCCAAGGAGAGTGAGGAGTAGGCAGGTGAACGCTGGGAGGCCTGAGGCCCAAGCTGCCCCCTTGGCCCCCAGGCGAGCTGCCCCTCTCCCTGGCGGCATGCACCAAGCAGTGGGATGTGGTGACCTACCTCCTGGAGAACCCGCACCAGCCTGCCAGCCTGCAGGCTGCCGACTCACTGGGCAACACGGTCCTGCACGCATTGGTGATGATCGCAGACAACTCGGCTGAGAATAGCGCTCTGGTGACCCGCATGTACGACCAGCTCCTCCAAGCTGGGGCCCGCCTCTGCCCCACCGTGCAGCTCGAGGGCATCACCAACCGGCAGGGCCTCACGCCCCTGAAGCTGGCCGCCAAGGAGGGCAAAATGGAGGTGAGTGCCCAGCCCCGGCCCTCCCGCCTGGGCAGGAGGCAGCAGGGCTCACTGGCATTTCTGCAGAAAGAGCCTGGGGGATCTAGATCAGTGGTCTCCCCACTTTTCAGCCGAACACCCCTATTAGGATGTTTTCTGCATGTACCTCTAATATGTGTGTTTATTGATAAACTGTATCCGAACTACTGAACTAATATGTTACATTATAAAACAGTGGTTCTCCCACTTTATTTTTATTTTTAAATGAACTTATTGGGGTGACATTGGTTAATAAAATTATATAGGTTTTAATAAAACAGGGATTCTTTTAAAAAGTCATTATTTTTAAATTTTTTTTTATCCTCACTTGAGGATATTTTTTCCATTGCTTTTCAGAGAGAGTGGAAGGAGGAGAGAGAGAAAGGGAGAGAAACATCGATGTGAGAGAGACACATCAATTGGTTGCCTCCTGCACACTCCCCAGCTGGGGACTGAGCCTGCAACTGAGATACGTGCCCTTGGCTGGAATTGAACCCGGGACCCCTCAGATCCGCTGGCCGATGCTCTAACCACTGAGACAAACCGGCTAGGGCTCATTTGGATTTCCTGATTAGGAGGCAATCTTTTCATATCCTTGCCTGTTCTGCCCTTATACTTGCTATTAGGTCTACTTCACCTTGGTTGGTAAGTGTGCTTTATACTGAACATATTAGCATCTTGTTTACTCTAACAGTTGCAAAATTTTCTCCCAGTTCAACATTTAAATTTTTTATGGCATTTTGCCACACAGGATTGTTACATTTCTATCTATACAAGTTGTAATTATCTTTTCCTTTAAAGTTTTTTTTTTTATATATATACATCTTTATTGATTTCAGAGAGAGGAAGGGAGAGGGAGAGAGAGAGAAACATCAATGATGAGAGAGTCATCGATCAGCTGCCTCCTGCACGCCCCCTACTGGGGATGTAGCCCGAAACCCAGGCATGTGCCCTGACCGGGAACTGAACCTTGATCTCCTGGATCCTAGGTCAATGCTCAACTGCTGAGCCACGCCCGCTGGGCTTTCCTTTAGAGTTTTGCTATTTCTTCACCCTTCTGCAGGGTTATGTTATCTATAACCTTGTGTGTGTGTGTGTGTGTATTCCATATCCCTATTTTCTTCCAGACTTTTGCAGTTTCATTTTTAATGCTTAAAACTTTGAAGTCATTTTGGTATAAAGAGTAAACATGGTCCAGGTCTACCTTTTTCCCAAACAGCTTACCAGTTGTCTTATCCTACTGTCAGGGCTGGCTTAAGGCTAAACAACCATGTAGCTTACAAAGCCCCGAGAGAAGCTTAGAACACAGGCATTTTTAAAGGCTAAGATAAAAATAAACACAAGTGGGACTTTTGCTGTTTTATTCCTGCCCTCCAAGGTTCCTGGGGTATGTGGAGGCGTGGCTGTGTGGCCCGTGTGGCCCATGGAAACTGCTCTCCAACCTGGCCCTTTCTTTCTCCCACTTCTCATTTGTGAAACCAAATTACTTCTTTGTTTAAAAAAACTCTGTTTTTATTGATATTTAGAGAGAGAGGAAGGGAGAGGGAGAGAGAGATAGACATGCCACCTACTGAGGATCGAGCCCGAAACCCAGGCATGTGCCCTGACTGGGAATCGTACCGGCAGCCCCTTGGTGCATGGATGATGCTCATTTCACTGAGCCGCACTGGCTGGGCTCAAATTACTTCTTAACCTTTTCTGCTTAGTGACCCTTTCTGCTCTGTGGAAAGCTACATATGTAGTTGATAGCCTCTCATCTCAAGGGGTCTTAAGGAACCCTGGGCTGGAGGTCCCTCTACCATGTGAGGAGTCAGTGAAAGAGGCCGAGGGGCAGGAGTGGGGAAGAAAGAAACAAGCTGGCTGGCAGGCCTGGGTGTATGTGGGTGGGTGGGAATGTCTACACTGTGGCTGAGCATGGATGGATGGATGTAAGAGTTTATACACGCAAGAACCCATGTGTATAGGATGTGTGCATGTGTCTGCCACAGCTCTGCAAACAGCGGGCAGTTCTGCAGAGTACTGAGTATTTCCCAGACTCCCAGTCATGCTGGGAAGTGGCCAAGAAGACCAAGCTCACGTGACTCATCCTACAGATTTTCAGACACATCCTGCAGCGAGAGTTCTCGGGACCGTGCCAGTCCCTTTCCCGAAAGTTCACTGAGTGGTGCTATGGGCCTGTCCGGGTGTCACTGTATGACCTGACCTCTGTGGATAGCTGGGAGGAGAACTCGGTGCTGGAGATCATCGCCTTTCACTGCAGAAGCCCGGTGAGCCTGCCAGCGCAGGGTGTGCGGAGGGGGCTGGCAGAGAGCTTCCTGCAAGTTCCGCAACTCAGGCTGTCTGCTCGACCTCACCTACCCTATTCTTGTGCCAGTGTGGCTGCATGTCCTGACCCTGCCGTTGGGCCCACACTCATTCCACACTCCAGTCCCACCGGACTTGGGGATCAGATCACTGAGGGCCTCTTGTTGACCAGCACATGCTCTGGACAAGAAGGAGAGGCCCTCAGTCACTCCCTAGCCATGAGGGTGGGGTGGAGGCAGGTGGAGAGGGGTCACTCGGGGCTCCCCATCCTCTCCCCTCCATTCCCTCAGCTCTTGCCTTGAGCCCGACATGAGTGGGTCCCCTGTGTATACCCAGTGAATGTACCCTGGTGCTCACATTCCCCCCCCAGCACCGACACCGAATGGTGGTTTTGGAGCCACTGAACAAACTGCTGCAGGCGAAATGGGACCAGCTCATCCCTAGGTTCTTCTTCAACTTCCTGTGTTACTTGATCTACATGCTCACCTTCACTGCTGTTGTCTACCACCAGCCTCCCCTGGAGAAGGCAAGGCTGGGGGTGGGGCGCGGGGGGCATCCTAGGAAGGCCTCCTGGAAACAGCCCTGGGAGAAGCTGGGCAGGGATTACCACCTGCATCCTGTGGATGCTCTTGCTGAGGCTCCGACTGCTTGATACACTCAAGCTTTCACCCAGCTGGGACAGTGTGGCTGCCAGCTCCTCAGGAGTAACAGAAGTAGTTAATACTTAGTGCACACCGTAGGTGAGAAAGTATTCTAGGTGATTGGCATGCATTCACTTATTTAATTCAATTTCACAACAACCATCTGAAAGAATTATTGTCCCCAGTTTACAGTTGAGGGAAGGGACGGATGGAGAGGTAACTCATCCAGGCTCATATAGGCTGTAAGTGGTGGACATGGGATCTGAACCCAGGCAGTCTGGCTCTCGATCCCACGCTCACAACTGCTCCACACAATAGACTAGAATCCGGGGGTCTTGCCCTGGAGTCCATGTTCCCTCTGCCACTCTGAGTGGCCTCTCCACATGTGGCTCAGGCTCAAAATGGGCCCTCGGCTCTGGCTCTCAGAGGGTGGGCTGTTGGGAGGGGACTCTAGGTCCTACCTGAATGTCTCTTCACAGGCCTCTCTCCCCATGGAAGTGACAGCTGGAAACTCCGTGCTGCTGCTGAGCCACATCCTGATTCTGCTTGGAGGGGTCTACCTCCTGGCCAGCCAGGTAAGGGCTCCTCCCACTCCCCCATTCCACATACCCAGTCTACCCAGGAGCAAACCTGGAACTCAGCTGCGAGGAGCCTTAGAGCCAGTTAACCATAGTACCTTCATTTATGGGGAAACTGATAACCGATCCCACCCTGACCTGCCTCTGGGCTGGATAGGCCTTGCCTGCTGGGGCTGGCTACCTTCCCTACTATGCTTTCTAGGGTGCCCATTGGGTAGGAAATGGCTCCTATGATTCCTTGGGAGTGCTGGCTCTGCTCCCAGGAAATCGAGCTGGAAGCCCCTGCCCCCAGGTCCCTAGGCCCCAGCATTCCTCACTTGGGGAGCACAGAAAGGTGGGGACAGGCGTGGCTCAGCCCAACTCCCCCAGCAGGGCCTTTTCAGCTGCAAGCTTGCAGGAGACAGGCTGGGCCATGGCACTGAGACTCTCTCAGAGGGATGGAATCTGGGCACCAACTCCAGGTTGGCTAGAGTATAGGGTGGTCCCTGAGAGGCCAGGGAAAGGGAGGGGAAGGAGCTCTCCCCTTACCACATGCAGTGCATGAGTTCTTCATCTGGATCCTCACAGAGCCAGGAGGCCCTGGCATTGCCTCAGTGCCTGTGGGTGGCTGCACATTTTAGAAACAGGGTCCTAACCTTTCCTTACTATCAGCAAAATTCGTGAGCTCCTCTGAAAAGTCAAAGCAGGCTCCCACATGGCCAGAAGGCAGGGAGAAGGTGGGAGCCCTGTCCAGGCCCTGAGGGGTGTCAGGTCTGGAGAGCAAGTGTCACTCGCCTATCTTTCCTCCCACAGCTGTGGTTCTTCTGGAGGCGCCGTCTGTTCATCTGGGTATCGTTCATGGACAGCTACTTTGAAATCCTCTTGTATGTGGGGCCTCACTCCTTCTCCTTCATCTCAGGCCTGGGAGAGGTGGTTGTGGCAGGGGGCACCAAGCAGGCTTTAGAGGGGAGGACTCAGGGCTGGAGAGCTCCAGGTGGTTGGGAACAGAGGCCAGACCCATGAGTCCAACTTCCAGCTTGGGGCTCCCTATGCTCCCATCCTTATAGATTATTTACTGAACCCTCACTCTGCACCAGTGGGGCCTGAACTCCATATGTCTTGTCTCATTGAATCCTCACAAATGCTCTATGGTCGGGTGTAATTACTGTTACCCCATATTCCCGGGAAGGGAACTGAGGCCCACAGGGGTTAAATGACTTGCTTGAGGTGGAGGTCAGGACCTGAGTAGGCCTAACCCCAGACAGGTGGAGAACTTCTCATCCATCAGACTGCAGTGCGAGAGGCAGTGTGGTCAGCATTGGCCAGTGGGAGCTAAGGGGGTCTTGCCAAGTGGCCTGCAAGCTGACCCTGTCCCTGTCCCCACGCAGCCTGGTCCAGGCCCTGCTCACGGTGCTGTCTCAGGTGCTGTGTTTCTTGGCCATTGAGTGGTACCTGCCTCTGCTCGTGTCCTCGCTGGTGCTGGGCTGGCTGAACCTGCTGTACTATACCCGCGGCTTCCAGCACACAGGCATCTACAGCGTCATGATTCAGAAGGTGAGAGTTAGGATGGCCCTGCTGCAACCAGACTGGGCAGGGCTGGACACCACACTCCAGTGGGACTCCTTTTGGCCTCAGCTGCAGGTGACTTCTTCCGCAGCTCACCTGGGCAGAGGAGAACATGAGTATGTGCATTGTGTACCCAGGCACTTGCTGAATGTCAGCAGGAGTGTGGGCGTGCACATACCTGCTCTCAGGGGTCTGTGCTCTGCATATGTAAGCAAACACCTGTGCATGTGTGTTTGCAAGTGTCCACACGGGCGCACATTTATCCTTGCACACTGAAGGAGCAGAGACTATGCACACAAGCCCACTTATCTGCCTGTGCCCTGGGACATCTGGGCATATGGATGTGTCTGCATTTACTTATTTATTCAGTTAATGTTTAGGAAGTACATACTATGGGCCAAGCCTGTTCTAAGTGTTGGGAATATATTGTTAGTTTGTTAGTTTGTTCACTAACAAAATAGACAAGTCCTTGCTCTTTTGAAGCTGATGTTCTCTTAGGGGAAATGAAGACACTAAGAAAACAGAGGAGAGCATTATCGACTGCTAAATTCTGTGAAGGGAATTCATAGGTCTGTGTGATGGAGAATGGCAGGCAGAGGGTGCTTTAGAAAGGGTGATCTGCAAGGCCTGTTGAAGGGGTGGCCTTGAGACCTGAAAGAATGACTCAGCACAGACTCAAGGAAGAAGCGTTTGAGACAGAGAACAGCAAAGAAAAGGCCAGGAATCAGAACAAGGCTGGAGTGCTTGAGACTGACTGAGGAGGCTGGGGAGAGTGAGGGCGACGAAGCTGGGGTGGGGGGAGCGGTGGTTGTTGGCATAAGGAGGAGTCTGGAGGCCCAGGAGGCTTAAAAACAATTTTTTTAAAAAAAGATACTTCTTTATTGATTTCAGAGAGAGGAAGTGAGATCCCCCTGCTGGGGATCAAGCCCACAACCTGGGCGTGTGCCCTGACCGGGAATCAAACCGCTGTCTCCTGGATCCTAGGTTGATGCTCAACTGCTGAGCCACACCAGCTGGGCTTAAAACTTTTTTTAAATTGTGGTAAAATATACATAACAAAATTTACCATTTTAACCATTTTTAAGTGTACAATTCGGTGGCATTAAGCACATTCGCATTGTTGTGGAACCGTCACCACCATCGTCTCCAGCACTTTCATTGTCGCAGACTGAAGCCTGTACCCAGGCTCCTCCTCCAGCCGTGGGAACCGCCGCTCTTTCTGTCTCTGTGGATTTGATTGCTCTAGGCACCACATATAGACAGAATCACACAGCGTTGGTCCTGTTGTCACTGGCTTAGTTCACTCAGCATAGTGTTCTCAAGGCTCATTCATGCTGTAACGCGTCAGAGTTTCCTTCCCTTTTTTTGTTTGTTAATGCTCAGCCGAGGATATTTTTCCATTGACTTTTAGAGAGAGTGGAAGGGAGGGAGAAAAGAGAGAGAGACATCGATGTGAGAGACACACATCAACTGGCTGCCTCCCCACCTGCCCAGACCAGGGCTGGGGATCGAACATGCAACCCAGGTATGTGCCCTTTACCGGGAATTGAACCCTCGACCCTTTGGTGCATGGCCGAAGCTCTAACCACTGAGCCACACAGGCCAGGGCAGAATTTCTCTTTTTAAAGACTGAATAGTACTCCATTGTATGGATATACCGTATTGTGTTTATCCCTTCATCCATCAATGGACACTTGGGATGTTTCCACCTTTTGACACTGTGAGTAATGCTGCTATGAACATAGGTGTACAAATATCTGAGTTCCAAGTCCTTTGGGTATACACCCAGATGTGGAACTGCTGAATCGTGTAACTCTATGTTTAATTTTTTGACCCTGGAAGTTTTTTGTTTTTTTTTTTTAATATATCTTTATTGATTTCAGAGAGAGGAAAGGAGAAGGAGAGAGAGGGATAGAAACATCAACGATGAGAGAGTCATTGATCAAGCCCGCAACCCGGGTATGTGCCCTGACCGGGAATCGAACCCCGATCGCCTGGATCGTAGGTCGATGCTCAACCACTGAACCACGCCCAACCGGGCTGGCCCTGGAAGCTTTTAAGCAGGAAAATGATATGATCTGATGTATATTTTTAAGACCCATTGGCTCAGTGTAGCTCCACAGGGCCCTGTGTATGCATACACGTGTGTGTGTGGTGTGTACATAGGAACCCACGCTCAGGGCCAAGGCAGGGGTCTGGGGTCATGTCTGGTGGCCCAGCCACCCACCCCAGCTCCTGGGTCTGTGTGTTCTAGGTTATTCTGCGGGACCTGCTCCGCTTCCTTCTGGTCTACTTAGTCTTCCTTTTCGGCTTCGCTGTAGGTAAAGGAACCCCTCTGGCCCCTGCCCATCCCTTGCCTGCTTTGTAAACCCTCGTCTGTCCACTGGTGTCCCCAGGCTGAGGACCCCCTTGTACCCTCCTGCAGCCTTGGTGAGCCTGAGTCGAGAGGCCCAGGGCCCTGGGGTCCCCACAAGTTCGAATGCCACGGAGGCAGTGTGGCCTGGGGCAGGACAGGAGGACAAGGAGGAAAGCTCGGTCCCCTACAGTGGTATCCTGGACGCCTCCCTGGAGCTCTTCAAGTTCACCATCGGCATGGGCGAGCTGGCCTTCCAGGACCAGCTGCGCTTCCGTGGGGTTGTGCTGCTGCTGCTGCTGACCTATGTGCTGCTGACCTACATCCTGCTGCTCAACATGCTCATCGCCCTCATGAGTGAGACTGTCAACAGTGTTGCCACTGACAGTTGGAGCATCTGGAAGCTGCAGGTACCCCTGGGAGGCTCCTCGCCCCCTCCCCAAGTTCTGGGCCCAGTAAGAACGGGCAGGACCCAGTTGAGCTGGCCCTCCGGAGCGGACCCAGGGCCCCGGGTGGCCTTGGCCTTGTTGGGGGTCCATCATCCATTTCCTTCAAAGGGTTGCTGTGAGGCTTGAATAAGCTCATAGATCTAAAGCCCTTAGAACAATGCCTGGCACACAGTAGGCGCTCAGTGTGTCAGTTATTAACATCATAATTATTATTATCATCATTATTATTAAGTATTTCTTGAGTGCATTTAGGTTCTAAATGCACAGCAGAGAACAAGACAAAGTCTGCCCTCACGTAGCTCCCATTCTGTGTGCATCATATGTTAAGTAGGTTGCTTTGGTGGGTGAGGCAGGCAGGCTATGCAGTCTTGGGTGGCTCAGCTTGGGGAAGTTGGGGGACCAGAGGTCCCTGAGCTGGGGGCTGATATGACACACCCACAGTGGAGGAAAACAAAAGCTGCTCCTTGACCTGGGAAGGGTTGGGTGTAGGTCTGGGCAGTTTGTGTAGGGACGGCCTTGCTCAGGAGGCTGAACTGTGTTACTAATTCACTGTTGACCTAGGGTAATCCCTTGTCTTCTCTGAGACTCCGTGCCCTCACCTGCGAAGTTCTGCCCTACCTAATGTGTACCATTGGGGAGATGTGTGGGGTAGAGCAAACGAACTTTTGCACCTGGTAGTGTGAAATTCTGGGATCTGCAACGATGCATTACCAAGTAACTGTTGAGCACTCTTTACATGCTGACTTCCCCCAAACCACCAGTATGTTGTCTTTGGTCTGTAAGTGAGGAAACTGAGATTCAGAGGGGTCGAGGGCCTAACACCACACAGGTAATCAAACGCTGCAGGTGGATTCCAATCTGGTGCTCAGTGGACTTAGGGCTATCCTGTAAAGTGCATGGTGCACCTGCCTGGTGCTCTGTCTGATGTGTCCTTTGTCCCTAGAAAGCCATCTCTGTCTTGGAGATGGAGAATGGCTACTGGTGGTGCAGGAGGAAGAAGCAGCGGGCAGGTGTGATGCTGACGGTTGGCACCAGGCCAGATGGTAGCCCTGATGAGCGTTGGTGCTTCAGGTGAGTGAGGGGACAGGGGAGGGCGCCTGGTGAAGGCAGCCTTACTCTTCTGAAAACCAGGGAACAGCTGCCAGGAGCAGGGACTGCTGGGAAAGGCAGGGCTTAGGAGTGCCAGGGGACTGAGCCCGCCTGGGCAGCGAGGTCAGGGATGCTGGATCTCATAGGCCGGGGGCTGCCACCGCCTGTTGCTCTGCCTGTCTGGCCATCTGCCTGTCCCTGTGGCTTAAACTGAAGGTCCCTGTCTGGTGGTTTCTGACCACTAGGAATCGGGTGGTCAGGAATCAGGTACAGTTAAGAGGCCAAGAAGCCAGAGGGACCCTTGGGCTATAGTGCGCTAGCCTCACCATGGCTGGTCGGACCCGCCCTTCCAACTCCCCTCTTGACCAGGGGCTACAGCCCGTCCGTAGAGAACAAACTCTTCCATGCCCTTGGAAGACCCGGGCACTGAGAGGGGAAACTCGGGGACAGATGCATAGCCAGAAGCACATTTTCATGAAATAATAGTTAAGCAAGGAGAAGGGAGAGTCTCAGGCATGTAGGGCCCCAGAACCCAGGAACACAAAGGCACACCTGACCGAAACCCTTCTCTGGATGTTTGGGGAACCCAGGTCGCTGTGAACAGCCTGAAGGGACAGGAGCCTGTTCCTCCATGTGGGCACCTGGTTGAGGGCAGTAGGCTGATAGGTGCAAGGACAGGGCTCAGCGGATGGTGGGTGGTCCAGTGTCCCGTGGAGAGGGGCAGAGGAACCCCATCCTCCTCGAAGTCCCTGTGCCCACTGGAATGTCTGCTCAGCCCACTTATGGGCCAGGGCCCCCTCCTGGGATGAAACAGAGCACACTGTTGGCATCCGGCAGCCTCCGAGCTGCTCTGTTGCCTTCAGGGTGGAGGAAGTGAACTGGGCTGCGTGGGAGCAGACGCTGCCTACAGTGTGTGAGGAGCCTTCAGGGCCAGGCGTCCCTGGTGAGTAGCTATGGTGGGAGACAGAGTGTGTGTTCGCGTGTGTGTGTGTGTGTGTGTATCTGCTTGGCCACACAGCCATGGAGAGTCTGGGGACTTCAGGATCCCCTGATGTCCACAGGGTATGATGTGGTTCATGGTTGTGGCCTTTTCCTGTTTCCCTAGTGCCTGCCTCCTGGGCACACACCCCAGGGACCAAGTCACAGAGCTCTTCATCCATTCACAGGCACCATGAAGAACACTGCCCTGGCCTCCCAACCAGGGGAGGACAGTGCCTTGGAGGAAGACCATCTGCCCCTCCAGCTCCTAGAGTCCCGCTGATAGCCCAGACGCAGCAGGAGGCCGGCAGGACAGAGCCAGGGAATCTTTCCAGCCCTATCTGCTGGCTCTGGGGCCCCAGGGAACTTTGGCGGCAAATATAAATAAGTATTTTCTCTTGACTAACTCTCCTGGGAACATTTGAGCAAAGTTACTGGGCCCCTAGGTGGTAGACATCTGCAGGACTCTGAGCACAAGCCTGTGTCTGGGGCTGGGCTGCTCCCGCCCTCACCTGGGCACAGGAGACCTGCTGCCCCCAGCCTTGAGACAGTCTCCTCCTGGGTGCAGGGAGCTGGCCGAGGTGGCTCGCTGTTTTGGCGGATGTGTGGTGGTGGACATGGGCAAGCACAGCCACTCTCCTCTCTCTCCCACAGCCTCCAGACACCCCTTAAAGTCACCTCCAAGATGTCTCTCAAAGCCTTTGGGCTCCTTGGCTTAGTTTAGACTCTGGATTGTCGCTCTCTCTCCCCACTGGGCTTCCTGCTTAGTTTACACCCCTGCAAGCCCTTCTCTGCAGAGCAGCAGAGGCGACTTCCTAAGACACAAGAGAAACACGGTATATCTCTGTGCTCCGAAGGCTTGAGAGGCTCCCCAGTACCCACAGGGTGCACTAGCTGGCACCCCCAGCTCTGCGGCCTCGCCCAAGCACTTCCAGGTGCCTCTTCTCCCGCCCCCTGCTGCCCCCATGTTTTTCTTAGTACTTCCACTAAATTCTTCATGCAGGCTGACGGACCTCATGTGTCTGACCCCTTGAGTTGGCTCTTGTGGAAAATGAAACCGGAAAAGTCGAGACAGGGATTGAATCTTTATGGGCACTTTATTCGGATGGCCGGCGATCTGAGAAGATGGCAGGTTATGTACCCTAAAAAGCCTGTCTTACATCTCATCTCAAGCCGACCCTTTTTATAAGGAGAAGAAAAGTGTAGGTTTGGAAACTCAGGGAAAAAGGTTAATCAGATAAAAGTTGAAGTCTGGCGATTTTCCGAGTAACCCTCCACCTGCTGACGTGTGATTCTTTATCTGCATCCTGGGCGGTGGATGTGCTCTCCCTGGAGCCCTAGTGGCTCAGATACCATCGTGGTTGCTTGGAGACCTCCTCCTGGGGCACAAAAGTTGAATTGCTTTCGGGTCTCCTGAAGTTAGAGCAGGTCGAGCCATACATTCCAGTCCCTGCAACAATAGCTTTCGACATGTATCAATTACCAAGCCTATTAACTATACATCTGAAGTTAAAATTTTTTTAACTTCTTGAGTTCCCCATCAGAAAACCCCTCCCTCCAATAAGATTCTACACTTATTTCTAAGACCAGCTCAAGAGTTTTCATCTTACTATATAGGGTGTCCCCCCAAAATGTATTAACACACTGAATAATTCTAAAGGCAGTGTTAATTTTTAAATTTTATACTTGCTTGATTTTTTTTAAATCCTCACCTGAGGATATTTTTTCCATTGCTTTTCAGAGAGAGTGGAAGGGAGAGAGAGAGAGAAAGAGAAACATTGTTGTGAGAGAGACACGTGGATTTGTTGCCTCCCACACAGGCTGTGGATCCAGCCTGCAACTGAGGGCTGGAATCGAACTCAGGACCCTTCAGTCTGTGGGCTGACGTTCTAACCACTGAACAAAACTGGCTAGGGCAAAAGCAGTGTTTATTAAATACATTTCATTTTCAAAATTGAGCTATCAGCTGTTAAAGTATATATACATTGTTTTGGGACACCCTTCTATAGCCTTTCCAATTTACTCGTCAAAATGAATTGCTCTACCTTGTAATGTGTGTTTGATGGGCCAGGTACCAAAACTCACCAGGGCAGGAAGCCCCAGATGCCTAGCAAGGGGTGAAACTGGGAAAACAAGAACCTTGTCCCCAGGGTAACCTATCCTCTCCTAGCATATCGCTGGTCATGCGGTGTAGACCCCTGAGCATTCCTCCCTAAAGATAACATCTAGGCCTCAGTTGTATTTCCGCTCCAGGCCCAGATAAGCAGCGAAGTCACACAAGTGGCCCCAAGTGGCCCCGTGGCTGACTCAGGACCAGACACATTGACTAATGACACCCTGCCCTGGCACTGACAAACCAGGACCCTGAAAGCACACCTGGGAAGCTGATGAATATTCTGTCAAGATCCTCCCCTGAGACCCCCCTTAAGATTCCTGCCTGCAAGAAAGAGATAAATAAAGGACCCAGGGCTGGGGGGGGGGGGGGAAGGGGGTAGAGGGGTGGGGGGCAGGTGGGCAGGGGAGCACACCAGCGCCATCCATCCCCGGAACCTGTCTCCAAGCCCTGCTTCTCTCTCTCTCTTGGGCTTCTCAGTGAGCCAAAGCAGCCCAGCCTCGGTTCTCCTGTTGCTTCTTCTGTGCTCTTTCCTGTTTCACTGCCCCAAGTGTATTTTTGCTGCCATCATGGACCCAATACTCTTTGGCTCAGTGCTGTGTAGCCCTTCCCTTTGGATATCCCCCATCTCCTTTTAATAAATTTAATTTTTCTTTATTCACCCATCTGAGATGGCTATTTAGCCTGCAGGCACCTCCCCTCCCCCCAAGTTAACCTTTCAATATGTATGCACAATTGCATATTGTTTAAGTGGGAAAGAAAACCTGGGCATGTTCATATGCTGAAAGGAAAACATTCATAGAGGTAGAGTTTCCTTTGCTGTTGAGAGGGGGGCATGGCATGGAGAAGCCCCAGGGAATCAGGAACGGAGAAGGGGAGGGAGGATGACTCGCTCCTCAGAGGTCATTCCAAAGCCATGAAGAAACCGGACAGCAATGGGTCTGGGCTGCCTGTCACCACTTGAGCCGATTGAGCAGAGACTGGGTGGAATCATGTATGAGCCTTTATTCCAATACTGCCGGCAATATGGGAGAGCGGTAAGGGTCCTCCATGAAAAGTCTTCTCTAACCTGCCCCCCATAAGCCGGTTCCTTATACTGGGTGGAAGGACAAAGATTACACGGGGAAGTGGGCAAAAGGAATTAGAATGTGTCTAATGGTTTTCAGGTCACAGGAAATTTGGGTTGCAAAAGGCTGGGGCGCCCCCAGGTGCAGGGGATTTGCAAAGGGTGGGGCACCTGCGGGGCCCCGCTGTTTCTGCAGCAAGGCTGTTCCTCTTCCCATGATTGGCAGTTAAGGAGAACGGCCCGCTCCGGCTGTCCCAGGTGTACAGCTGCCCGTCCGAGAGCATGTGCTTCCATTAATCAGAACATGATTAGTATGTCTTATAACTATAGCTAAAAGTCACGGGCAACAGAGCAGGACTGACATTTCTGCCCCCAACAACGAGCGCCGTCAGTGCCCCGGGTTGAGAAGCTCCATGGGTATTTTGAAATAGTTGTGGGGAGAGAGCCACTGGCAACGTTTCTTAGAATCAGGAGCAACTACTTGTGAATGCTCGGTGCGTGCCCGCCAAGGCTCTGCAGGGCTTCCAGCGCCTGAGCCCCGGCGACCTTCAGCCTGACCTTGGGCGGCGGGTCCTCCGTTTCCACGGGAGCGCGGAGCCTCACGGACCAGCCGCCCGCTCCAGGCCGCCGCCGGGCAGGGGCGGGGGCGGGACCTCCACCGGCTCCCGCGCTCCGCTCCCGCGCAGGCGCCCTGGGCCGCGCCGCGCCTGTGGCCCAGAATTCCCGAGGCCGTGGAAGAGACCATAGCTCCACAGCAGGGGGGAGTCCTTCGGTGGTGCGCCGCCTGTATTGTAAAAGGAGGGCACGTTCCCGTGAGTCTTTGCCGGTATCCCCCTCCCTCCTGAGGAGTGGGATGTCCCAACGCCTTAAGGGCCTGGGACGCGGCCGCCGCTACCTTTCCTCCGCGGCTGGTACTGAGGTGCTTTGCTTCTGCATGTGGCGCTGGTAGCCGGTGGCCAGGGCAGATGAGCTCGTGCCTTTCAGAGTTTTGGAAGATGTTCTCGGGAAGCTTAACCAGAGGGCGGGAGGCGGCTGCGCCCACGCGGGCGTCGGGGCGGGCGCTGTGGCCGGGGGTTGGAGGCGCAGGGCCGCACCACGCTGCCGGGCCCCGGGGCGGGCGCGCTGCCCCCCAGGCCCGCAGCCTGCGCTCCCCGAGGGCCGGGACCCCTTTCCCTGGGCTCGCCGTTGGGAGTAAGCAAATCCGAGAGAACTGGGTAAGTGGGAGCCTTCCTGCACCCAAGGGCGCTACACATGGGTGGTTTGTAATGGGACCGTGAAGAAGACTTGGTCGACTGTCCTGATGATACTAATGTTAGGAAGTGCCGTCAGATGCGATAACTGACGATTTTCATACCTATCTGACCGCAGTCGCTGAAACCTTGATAGTTTAGTTGCATTAGCTACCAGACTCTGCCCTGAATGCATGTCCATCTTAATATTTCAGATAGCAGACCTCTGAAGAGTGCCGAAGGCGGGAGCAGCATCCCACCCTGAGGTGAGACGTAGTCTAGGTGGGGTTTAATATGGAACTTAGTTGTCTTGTTACCTTAAATGCACTGAAATTGCCTGATGTAGTTGAAATTTTTACGTGTTTATTACGCACTACCTCATTGCAATGGCTGGGAGATGGCTGCCTCTAATCGAAACTATTTAAATTGCAGCTATATGCATAAACAAACTCCATTAAAATATCCTCTGGCTGTTAAGTCAACATTAGTTTAGTTCCAGGTGATGTCTGGAGCAGTACTGGGAGTGGTGAGGAGCTTGGCTGCTCTGATGAAATTACTAGTAGGAAGTGCCGTCAGAAGCGATAACTGACGATAATTCCTGGCTGACTGCAGTCAATAAGTGCTGGGGTTGCTGGTGCCCAGGAGTAAGTTGTGAACTGTGACCCTTAATTTCTGTATTCGTCCAGGTTGCAAATGAACAAAGGACTGGCAAGAGCTGAGGATTGCAGTGAGGAGCATTGGTCTGCCATGAGGTAAGCTTTGGTAATACTGACTAAATGGCTATTACAGTACCCAAGAAGCCAGTTAGGACTAAGTTCATTAGGACTCTTGTTAGATGGACTTAAATTTGTAGCTGAGGCTTTTATGAGCAGAACTGCATCTGCTGGCTGACTGGGTGCTTTATTCATCCCCCCAGGTTCTGAGTGCTGAAGAATGGTGATCAGTGCCATTCAAAGCTGCTGATGGTGGCAGCTCACCCTGGGAACAGGTGAGATTTCATCTGGACAGTGATTGCCCCCACAGTAGAATGAATGAGCAGCTAGTCTGTTTACATTAACCTGCAGAAACGGATATCAAATGATGAAATCACCCAAAAATAGCTGGAATTACCGGCAGATTGTATAGTGGTGAACCTACGGTTTTCTGAAGATATCCTATACTATGAATGACTGTTGGTTGGAGTAGAAAGTGTGACTGATACTTAGTTTCATTGCAGGCTGTTTGTCCAGAGGATGGTCAGGCATGCTGCAGCAGGGGGAGAATTTGAAGTCCCAAGGACCAGTAGTCACCATCAACTTGGACTCCGAAAACCTAGGCTTCAACATTTGGTATAGAAACAGTCTTACCTTGTGCTAAGTATCAGAGAAGCCACTCTTACCCATGAGAGGGCCAAGAAATGGACTTGGCGACCTTTTTGTAGGAAAGCACTTTGGTGTCATTAAATTCATGAGTTTTCTAGTATTGTCCCTTGCTCAAAAGGAGCTTCTGTGCATTTTAGTATTGTATTTGTTATGTTGGATAAGGGTCTGAGTTCTTTAAGCTGGAAACTTCCTCCTGAAATTAATATGCAATTACCATAAGTTAATATTGTAATAAAGGATCATCTCTGGTATTGGTTCTTAAAATGTGTATTTGAAGAAAGTTAAATTTGAACACTGCTGTCAGATATTAGCAGTCCAGGTACTTAAGCACTTGTCAACTTCCCTATGGTCTGTTCTTTAGACATTGAGGGTAAAAGTCCCAGAGCATTTAAGGCATTCACACACTTGAGTCCAGTCCCTAGTTCTTCTGGCACTGTCCTTTGCCTAGCCTTCCTCTAGTAACTCCTGAAGTTGTGCACTGTGCCTAGCCAAACTCTTAGCTTAGTCCCCATCTTGCTGCCTTCCTGTGTTGTGTAATTTTGCCAGCTGGCATGAGGCTAGAGGCCTGTCAGGCTGTGCTTCCCTAGTCCTCTGATAGCCTGAGGAGGTAAATCAAAGTCGGGCACCTGGAATGATTTTCTCTGGCTCAAGATTGGTTCCCAATCTCCCTAGACTTACTGTCCATATTTAGAAGGTTTTTTTTAAAAAACTGGTGGGCCTCAGGTAAGGGTGGATGGAAACCTTTGCTTTTGGGAACCTCCAGTTTTCCTCCTGGCTGTCTTTGGAGGCACCAGATCTGCCAGGAGTTCATAGAAGTGCTTTTAACTTCATTCTGGTCCTGGGTGTTAAGAGCCTCCCATGATAGGGTTTAGGGAATGTACTGTGCTCAGTGTCAACGATGACTTCAGAGACTTGGTACTTGATGGGGAAAGGGCCCTTAGTAACACTGGAACAACCCATGTTAAAAGCCTGGTAGTCTTTGGTGAGGGGTGCAGGGATTATGGTATGAGGCTTCTCAGTGGGCCTTTCCATGCATATCTGGGTACCATCTGTCCTAGACACCCTAGGATGCTCTACATTGAAGGGCGGTGGCCGGTTCCATGGGCAGGCCTCTGGAATCGGGTTTGAGGGCTGAGACAAAGTGTTACAAGGGGCCCGGGGGTCCACTGAGGAGGTAGACAACCTTCAGTCCACAGGGAGACTAGGCTCCTGGAATTGGCAGCCAGTCCCCCGCCCCAATCTCCACCGAGTTAGGGTACTAAGATTCCAATCTGCCTTGAGCCAGGGCACATTTAGCATCTGGCTGGAGTTTGCTGCCCTGAATAGAATGAATGTGATGTAGAATTGTACAGTCCTGGGTTGGATGGAGGGCCCCAACTACACTCCTCAGGGAGAGCTCTTATATGCACAGCTCAAGCTCCGGCATCCCCAACCCCTAAGTCTGGGGAGGCTGAGGGCTGATTCTTTTGAGCCAGGGATGACTTCTCAGCCAAACAAAGATAATGGAGATTGACAAGGGGAAAGATGGAGGCCCAGTGAAAAGTATTACACCCCCTTTCCCAGATTCTACAATCTGGCTTCACATGGGTGGGGCTGCTCAGGCCTGAGCACCCTGGTAGGAGCCATTAGTCTGCCTCAGTCACCCTACCCCACAAGGACTACCTGGTGAGGCTCCCCACTTCCGTGTCACGTCTGAGCTGGACCTGTAGTCTCCCTACCCTCATGGTCTTTGGCAGGGGCCAGAAGATCCCCTCCAGGGTCATCCTGGCCCACTGTTGCATCCCGGACCTCCTCTCCACAGCCTGGGCCCTCGCCCAGCTCCAAGATGGTGGGTAGGTGGCCCTGCTTCGGGGAGCGCTTGCGCAGGCTGAGCAGGAAGGGCTGGGGCAATGAGAAGATGTCCACATTGTTGCCCAGGTCAATCCACGTGACATTGGGGAACTTGCTGGGGTCCTTAAGGGTGTCGGTGAGGTCACGCAGCAGTGCTCGGGTGAGCAGGTTGCCGTTGAGGGCCAGCGTGGTGAGCCGGGGCAGTGTACTGAGTGCCGGCAGCAGCTGTAGGACCATGTCGTCTGTGAGACCTGTGAATCCCAGCTCCACACTGTCCACCTCCTCCCCACAGCGCTGCAGGTAGCTGCTCACCCGCTCCAGGTCACGGGAGGTTAGCGGGATGCCCGACAAGTCTACCGTGTTGTCCAGAGGGCTTCCAGCCAGGACAGCCTTGAGGCTGAAGGGGAGAAGGGACAA
Organism: Miniopterus natalensis; assembly: GCF_054644295.1. NCBI lineage: Eukaryota > Metazoa > Chordata > Mammalia > Chiroptera > Miniopteridae > Miniopterus > Miniopterus natalensis. Next base: position 3,536,773 of record NC_142097.1, read on the forward strand.
GCAAGGTTCAGGTAAGGGGCAGGACTTTTCTCCCAGTGCGGCAGTGATACCACCTCTGCTCCAGGGATGGGAGGAAACAGACCTCGGTCCACTGGCACTACCCCATATCTCAGCCTGGCTGGGCCCAGCTGGCCAGAGCCCAAGGCACCACAGGGGAAACGCCCAAGTGTCTGCAGTGACTAAGGATACGTTCTGGGGCCACAATGCCTGGGTTTGTATCTTAACTCCTTCCTACTCAGTGTGATCTTAACTTAGGTCTTAACCTCTCTGCACCTGTTATTTTTCTGAAAAATGGAGCTAATTGAGGGCTAAAGGGTTATGTGAAGATAGTAAATGCAAAGCACTTAAAACTGCCTTGTTTGGGTGAGTGATGAATAAATGTTTGCTGCTGACATTATTAATCACCTGAGCTGAACTTCCTGCTCCTGCAAGAGTGACAAGATCTCTGAGGCTTCCTTTTTCAAGGCCATCTTCCCCACCAGACAGGGATCCTTAGGGAGATCCCACAGGACAGCAGGCAAGGGAGGGTGCAGGGGCTGCCAGCCCAGTGGGGAGCTGCTGACCCCTGGTGGCAGAGTACTCTCCACTCCTTGCCTTCTCCATTCCTTGCTCTTCCTTTTCCCCCTGCTCCTTGTTCTGGGCCACAGCTCCCCATTTCCAGGTATTCCAGGCAAACCCTGAGGCCCTAACCCAGGGAAGGAGGGGGAGGAGGAGAGGGGATGTTAACAGCCTGCATATATTAATAGCAGCAGCCTGAGCTTGGCAAACCCCTATCCTCTATGCGTGGGATTTCCTGAAGCTGGAAGGCCACCCATAGTTGGCTCATCTTGCAGAGCTCCAGGGAGTTTGAAGGTAAAGCTCTTTAGGCATGACATCTAAGGGCTTGGACACTGCCTGGCATTTGTTGAGTGGATTTAACTCTTGGCTGTAATTCTTATCAATGCCATTAATAAAGCAGGCCTATTATACCAGGAAGTGTGGTTAACAACATGAGCCTGGGGGTTGAATCCAGCCCTGCCACTTATCAGCTGGCTGATCATGGCCAAACAGCAACACTAATAGCCCCTACTTTGGTCAGTACTTCAACAAGTGTTTGTTAAGCTCCTACTAGGTGCCAGGCACTGCCCTAGGCACTGAGGCTACAGTGTTGAACAAGATGGATGAGACTCCTGTTTTCATTCTGCCAGAGAGGGACTGGACAACAAGACCATCTGAGAGTAAGGATAGAGTAGCTTGGGAGGGAAGGCTTCTTTGAGGAGGTAACATTTGAGCTGCCATGCAAAGAAAAAAAAAGCAGGGGGAGTGCAAGTGCAAAGGTCCTGAGGTTGGAAAGAGCTTGGTGTCTGAGCCAGCAGGAAGGAAAGAGTGGCAGGGTCATAGGAGAGTAGGAGGGGAGAGAACTGAGAGGGGCGGGGGACCCTCACATAGGGCCCTGTTTGCATTTCACTCAATGTGACCAGAAGCCACCTTAGGGGAGCGAAGCTCCTAATGGACTGAGCATGCGCGTGTGTTGTGGAGACAGGAGAAGAGGCCCCTGGATTCAACAGAACTCAAATTTCCAGCTTTTCAATCCTAAACATCTAGCTCACAGTCTCCTCCTAGCATTCCAGGTTCCATGGGTTCTCCTGTCCTGCTCTGTCCCCATATATGGCCCCTGCCCTCAGCCCAGTGGGAGCCTCACTTCCTCCACTTGGGAAGGCCCCCCCAGGATCCATCTCCTTCCCTGGCTTGGGAGGTGGGGTTGTCCTGGAGGGAAAGAGGAGCCAGAGCACTTTATTCTCTGAGGGGCAGTCCTTCCTCCCTCAGCTGCAGGATGTGAAAGGATGAGTCCACAGCAGCATCTAGGTCCTGACAGTCTTTCAGAATGCAAGGGGCTCTAACCCCATGGTCATTTACAAGACGGTTACAGGTGCTTTCTCCTCCAGGGAGTCTTCCTTCCAGGCTCCCCTCCACCCACTTCCTGTCCTGACCCACAGGTTCTGTGTCCCAAGTGCCCTCCTCTCCCCCAGTCTTCAGGGGGCCACAATACCCCTGAGGGTCCTCACTGCTGCATGGATCAGGGGTATGCTTGGGGTCTGGGTCTCCCTAAGGGATAACCAGGAGAAAATGGGGGGTTCAGTGAGCATGCTCATGTTCAGTGCACCAGGAATTAGGAACTCAGGTCCCCTCACCGCCCATCCATCAGAATGGGTCATATTCCCCAGCTCCCACCCCACAGACCAGGGCCCTGCCTCCAGTGCCTCTCATGGCTCGTGCCCACCTGGAATGCCCTCCTGGCTGCTTTTCCCAACTGAATTCCTTCAATCTCACCTGCTTCAGGCAGCTTTCCAAGACAACCTCCTCCAGTCCAGCTCTTCCCTTCACCCCAATGTCTGGGGAAGGGGTGCTGTGTGTCACAACCCAGCCTGACATAGACTGTCCCTGGGCTGCCCTTGTAGAAGGAGGCTGGGTAGGGGGGTAGGGCAGACCCACCTCGGGTGACCATGACTCACCAGGCCTGTGGCTTCCTCTTCACCAGCCCCCGGTGCCGCCTCCATTGGGAGTGGGGGCTGAGATGGTACGTCAGCTGCCGGCACAGCTTCTCCATGGCACCCAGCGCATCACCTTCCTGCAGAGGCAACCACAGGGGGTGTATGTGTGTGTGTGTGTATGTGTATGTGTGTGTGTGAAGAGTCCAGCCCCCTCCCCCCTCCAGCTTCCTGTCCCTGCAGGAAGAGCATGGCACCCCCAGGCTGAGCTGGGGGAGGCCTGATCTGCTGGCTCAAGGTGGGTGCCCTTAGCAGAGAGCAGTGGTTACAAACTGATCTACATGATGGTTTTAGTTTTTGTAAATTAGTTGCTATGATTGAAAATCTGGAGATTTACATAAAAGTTGGGATTCCAGGCGATCTGAAAACAACTGATTGGAGCTGATCCCTTAGCCAAGATTCACTAAGGTCCCTGCCACTCCTCTACGTTCAGGGTTATTCTACTCTTTCACTGGTATTTACTGAGCACCTACTAGGTACTGGTCACTTGTTCTAGGAGCTGAGGACATAGCCATGAACAAATGTCCTTGCCCTTGTATTTCACATGGTACAGAGGAGAGTGAAATGTATTTACCACATCCTTTACCCAGGTTGAATGGAAGAACGGAGAAGCCATATCCTTCCCAGCCCAATCCACTCATCTGTTACCTGTTTGGCTCATCAGCATTTGAATTTGAGACCCTGGGTGTTATTGTCTGGACTGTGTCCCCCCAAAGTTCTTCTGGAGCCTGACTCCTTGCCGCTTCCACGGCTACCACCCTGGCCCAAGCCACTGCTGTCTATCACCTGGATTAATGCACACAAATGTTATGCTAGAGCCGTATGGAATTCCCTCGATGGCCTGGTATAGTAAATGTTTTCATAATCCCTATATTACAGAGGAGGAAACTAAGGCTCAGAGGTCCAAGGCTGACAAAAGGAAAGAGAAGGAGACTCTGAGGGAGGGAGACCAAGGGGTAGAGGAGGTGGGAAGAGAGGAGCTGAGTGTCCGAAGAGGTGAACATGTGCATGGAACCAGCACACTGGGGCCACCAGGGAGCTTTAAGGCCACTGCTGCCTGGGCAGCCCCAGCAACAGGTGAGCAGTTCAGGTGCAGGGTTTCTGAAAGCTCCCCAGGGGATTCCCATGGGCGGCCAAGGTGGAGAAGCACTGTTTCAAATGCTTTCAAGACAAGGAAGATCAGTGGGTAAGAGCTGGAGGTCTGGCCCGCATCTCTCCTGGGAGCACCCGGGACTGAATGTTGCCACAACACCTGCTCCAAAGGTGAGAACTGGCCCTGGCTGGGTAGCTTAGTTGGCCAGAGCGTCATCCCGATACGCCAAGGTTGCAGGTTTGACCCCCAGGGCACATAGGAGAATCAACCAATGATGCATAAGTAAGTGGAACAGCAAATCGATGTTTCGCTTTCTCTAAAATCAAAGCTAAGAACTAAGCCCCTCAGCTTCGGGTCCCTTCCAACCACTTCCCAAGGTTTCCAAAATCAGGGGCCTGGGCTCTCCTTCCATCCTCTAGGCCTGGGCGACAGGAGGCAGCCACCCCAGTGCACCAGCACTGCCACAAGGGGGCAGCCGTGCGCAGGGCGAGGCACAGGCTTCAACCTGTACAGCGGCTCCTGACCCTGGAGACTGGAGGAGCCTGTTTCCTCTTCCGCTAAATAGGGACAACAGATATAGTCACCCAGCAAAGTGACTTGAGATTAAACAAGCTAGTGTCCTCACAGAAGTGACAGCTCCCCTCCGCCTGTCTGGACTAAATAAACAACAGCTAACATTTCTCAGGCACCTAACGCGTGTGTCAGGCATTGCCTCTGCATTGCAGATGTGGTCCTGTCACAATGCTGTAACTCACCACCATCCTAGGAAACAGGGGCTACCGTTATCATCTCCACTTTGCAAACGAGGAAACTGGGGTGCACAGAAGTGGAATAGACTGCAAGCCGCCCAATGTGTAAGATGGAATCCGGGTCCAAACCTACAAACCTTGCTGGCTCTGAGGCTGGGCGCCCAACCTGCCAGTGGCCTGCGCTTTGCTCTGCCCTACGGAGGTAATCTTCCGCTTAGGCAAGTTCAAGGCGTTTCTATCATTTGCACCCACAAAAGACTTAAGCAGACTCATCTAATTTTTGCTCCACTCCATCACTTTTCAAAAGCCCGCTCCAGACCTCCCTCCTGCGGAGAAGGGCCCCAAGGTGGAGGAGATGGAAGGGGAGGGAGGGGGAAAAAGGAGAAAGCGCCATTCCCCCTGGGGGGGCTCTGACAACAGGCACAGGCAAACAGGCAGACGTTAGGCACCCCTGAGCGCCCTGCACCCAGCACTCCTGTGGTCTGCTGGCCCCTTTCCTTTTGCCATGTGAGGACACAGCGAGCAGGCAGCCAGCCGCCTGCAAACCAGGAAGAGGGCTCTCACCCAGAACCTGACCACGCTGCACCCTGATCTTGGACTTCCAGCTTCCAGGACTGTGGGAAACAAATGTCTGTTGTTTATAAGCCACCTAGACGATGGTAATTTGTTATAGCAGCCTGAGCTAAGACGACCCAGGTATAGCCCTTCTTGTCCCCATCTGGGTGGAAAGGACATCGCAGTGCAGGACCCTGGGCCACCTCTCCAGGGTCTGACACGGGCAGTTAACCACCTGTAGGCCCTTCCTGTGTGGAGGGAGGCACGTGCTCCTCTGGGCTGGCCACAGCCCTGTGAGCCCCAACAGCACGAGAGACCCAGCACCTGAGCGCCCTGCCTAGTGCTGGGGCCCAACTCCCACCTGGGGTTCTCACCTGAGACCACTTCATTACTTGAACTTCATCTTCCTCAGCTCTAAAATGGGCAAAAGGTAACTTCTCTCCTACTGAGCTGCTCTGAGTGTCCTATAGCCAGTATCCTTCTTACCTGCTGCTAAAAGGCAGGGGTCTGACACCTGCAAGGCCTCGTATAGGCCTGGTCTCAGCTCCCCAGGCCGAGCCAGGCGTAAACTGAATGAACACGGGCTGGTTCCGGCGCTAGGTGGTTCCCTGTGGCTCTTGGCACTGCCTCTTCTTCCCTAGGCCTTGAGGGTCCCAGCCCATCAAACTTCACTCCAGCTGTTTCACATATTTGAGCCCAGCATTCCTGCCTTCCACTGCACCCTGCCACCAACCGCCCACACCTACCCCCAACCTGTTCCCAGCCCTCCACAGTTACCCCCAACATCTGAGTCTTGGCATCAGATGGCCCCAGAAGCCAGAGAGATCTAGACGCAGCCCTGGGCGGAGGGCAGCCCCAGGCAGTTCCAGGCCTCTGGATAACTGTGCTCAAGTCTGCACCCAGGCTGAGTGACTGGGCATGGGAACCGCGACCTCCCTCCTATCCCAGATCCTGCTTTCAAAGAGGGAGCGTCCTGGGGTACTCCTCGGGCCTGCTCTGGCTTCCTGCCCCTGCCACAGAGGACGCGTTTCTTTTGGAAGCTGCCGGAATAGAGGGATGGAAAAGAAGGAACGAAAACAAGAGAAAAGCCCAAGCATGGGGTGGCCTCACCCTGGCCCCCCCTTCCCTGCCAGGTCCCAGTGGGCAGGTCTGCATAAGCCAGCCTCGCGCCCAGCAAGGCCCAGGGCCCCGCAGGAAGAGGGGCTACAGAGCGCAGACAGCCCTGGAGCTTTTCCTGCTAAACTCCCAAAGCCAGGCAGGAAATGGGCATGAGGAGGGTGGGTGGGTGTAAAATACTTTCAAAGTCAAAGAGAAGACACTTGGGAGTGGGGACTGAGGCAAACTGGAGAGCACCATGCAGGGCTACCTCTAGACTTATCCGGCACTTTCGTGCAAACAAGAAAAAGGCCCCCTCTAGGTGGGCACGGTCTTACACCAGTGCCCACAGCTTGGTGGGCAAAGAGAGGGCTGGATTGGAACTGTCTCCTGTGTCCCCCATCCCCTGCCACCTCTGTGTCTGCATGTCTTTGTGCAGGGCACAAGCGACACAACTGTACAGGGGGCCCTGGCCCCACATAACAGGGGTGGCTACTCAGCTCCAGCCTTATAGAAATGAGGGCTTCATGTTGCTGGAGCTCTCCATTTTCAAGGGCAACTGAATATAGGGACTGTGTGAAATATTCTGATTTTTAAACAATGGCAATAAATCCAGATTAAAAAACCTGTGGGCCGAATGAAACCTGGCTGATGGTGCCACGCATAGCCTCAGCTCTGGATGCCGGGCCTCAGGACCGACGGGCACCTCCGGCTGACCACCCTTTTGGTGCCTGCACGTGGAGGCCTGTCCTCACTGGGCCTGGGCAGTACCAACCAGCCCTGCTGGGCACTGAGCTGTTCTGCCCGGAAAGGCGCCCGCCTCACCCCGGCCCTAGCTGGCCTAGACCGCAGGCGCCCTACCGGCTTGGGGCAGTGGATGTAGCGCGCCAGGCTGATGATGAGGTCGTGCGTGATGGGGTCCACCAGGTTCCGGAAGCTGGCGTAGCGGTACAGCACGTCATCCAGCGAGGTGGACTCCATGCCCAGGTCCTGCAAGAACGAAGGGTGCCAGAGGTCAGGGATGGTCCTGCCCTACCCTGGAGGCCCACTCACGAGTCCAGAGCAGCCCCCTCGAGGCAGCTCAGCCTCCCCCACAGCAGAGCCCTGGCAAGGGAGGGGTAAGCCCACCCCCTCCTGAGAGGTTTCCTAACCTTCAAGGAACGTCTACAGGACTTCCCAGGGAAGCGGGCAAGCCCCTGCCGCCTGGCCTGCCCAGCTTATGGCGCTCTCCCGGGTTCCCGCGGGATGAGGCCAAGGACTGCTGGCGAGGCACAGCGCCCGTGACTGCTTCTCCATCCGACAAGCTTTGCGAACAGCATGCACGGTAACTTCACCAGCTTGGTGACAGGGTCATGCATTGATATTTGTCTTTATCTTGCTTCTGAGGCCATTTTTACCACTGCTTGTGAAGATGACCCAACCTCGGTGTTCTTTTGCCTTGGTGAGGGGCAGGGTTTGAGTTGTGGGGTTGAAGGGAGAAGGTGCCAGGCCTCAGGAAGAAAACCTCACCAGGGCTCCCAAAGAGAGGTTATCCCGTGGGTCCTAATGGGAGGGGAGGGAGCCTGGTGCAAAGGACACTGAGTGGGGTGGGAGAAGTGGCAGAAACCACTGGGACAGAGGCTCACCAAGCCTGCCGAGGGACAGGATTTGGGAGGTCCCACATACGAGAGCCCCATTGGGAGCCTCTGCAGAGACCCCTGCCCATCAGGGGCTTGGACAAGGGCAGTGACCCACGTGGATTAGGATCCAGTGGCCCTGTTCCAAATGCTCTGGATTGTGTAAGACCTCAAATTCTTGCACAATCTGGGGGAAAGGGCAGACCCCCAAAGATGACTACACTTAAATTTCCCACCAGCCAAGGTGGGACTAACTTTATGCCCCCACCTGTGAAAGTATGGGTACCTTCTATCTTTTCTCAAACCCCTCTCCCCAATTCCTGTTGTCTTTGCGTGGGAGCTTTGGTTTCTGCTCCTAGCTTGGTACCTTGCACAAACCAGGCAATGATGAGAGTCCCCTCAGGGGACTTCCCCCACCCCACCCTGAGGACCAAGGGGGCCACTGAGGGTGGGCAGGGAAAGCAGGACCACCCACTTTTGCTCCCTTACCCTAAGCCCCCGAGTCCCCCAAGCTACATGTGGAGCTGCCCCAGCATAGCCCAGAGAAGGAGGTTCCTAGCCCAGGCTGCCAGGGTCCAGTGACCTGGGATGGGAAGTGTGGGTGACCGGTGAGGTCCAGCAGGGGTTTGCTGTCATTTTAGCGGGATGTCTTGAATCTTTCTAAATGCCTTCCCCAAGTGATTCTTAGAAATCCCTGTAAGGCAAGTGGGCTGGGCATCATCAGTCCCAGTTTACAGATAAAGAAACTGAGGCCAGAGCGGCTGACTTTTCCAATGGTCAGAATTCTAGGAATGGAATGGACAACTGATGACTACAATTAACACTGCTGTATGGTGCATTTGAAAGTTATTAAAGGAGTCGATCCTGGTTAAAAAAAAAAAAAAGGAAAGAACAGGCCAAAATGGAGTCACTTTTGCTAAGCTACATACAATACCAAACAAAAACTTAATAACTAACCTAATTGCAGTTCCATCTCTCCCAGGAGTGAAGTTTTAAACCACTAACTGTGGAATTTCCTGCCAGCACGAGTGAGGTGATTGGCTTGATAAGACCCTCTGCCTCCCCTAAGGAAAGGAAAACTTACTTGAAATAATCCACTCTTTTAACTTCTCAGTTCCTCCCTTTGGGTCTATACAAGCCTCCCATTTTGACTCATCAGAGCACCTTTCTAGATAGGATGCTGCCTTCATGAGTCACTTAATAAAGCCAATTAGATCTTCAAATTTACTCAGTTGAAGTTTGTTCTTTAGCATCCTAAAAGTTCTCATCACAAGTCAAAAAACCCACCCATTTCTTCCTTTTTTTCTAACTATGTGAGGCGATGGACAGTAACTAAACTTACTGTGGTGATCACTTCACAACGTGCCGGTCATCACTGTGCGCCTTGGTTCCACAGTGCTGCCCCTCGACGGTACCTCAACACTAGGAAACCACAAGGACTGAGGGGCTACACCCAGCTGGGGCCTGTTTTTGAAGGGCTGCTCTGGCTCACCTACCCCTGGGACGGGGGAGCTGCAGGGCAGGATGCTGGTCCGTGGTTTGGTGGAGGACATGTCCAAGAGCAAACAAAGGGTCTCTGCCTGCTGGACCTGAGGGGAGGTGCCTGCCCTCTGCCCATCGGGAGCCTCGCTGCCGAGCCAGCTCGAGCCAGGTCCCACCGCGGAGGTCAGGGCGCTCTGCTTCCTCCTCTTGGTTAGAAAGGAATGGGTCTCACGCTTCATTGAGGACATCAAGGGGTCCGCCTTGGGGGTCGGTTTCCCTTCCACAGGAGTTAACCTCAGAGGAGAGCTGCCACTCCCTGCACCAGGTTCTCTGCTGCTGAAACAATTTACTGGGAACCCAGATCCAGGCGCTCACGGTTTGGCAGTGACGCAGGCGAAGGGAGGTGCGAAGGGCCGGCTGCCACGTCCTAAGAGCTGGGGGCCTCTGGAGAACCAAGTGCAACACGGCCTGTGCCTCTGTCTTCCTGGCCTGTCCAATCCCACAGCCAGGCTGCATCCTGGGCAAGCTACCTAATGCCAGGGAGCCTCAGTGTCCTCATCTGCACAATGGGGACAGTGACCCTGCATGACAGGCAGGTGAAAGAAATAAAGCCAAGCAACGCATGTAACCCTCCCACAGGGAAGGGAATGGCTAACATAGTGACTCTGTTCCCCATCCTTCCTTCCCCTTAGCCATTCTCCCCAGGAAGGACCCTCCTCCCCTTGTGCAGTGCTTCTTAACATCTTTGGGCCACAGACGTATTTGATGTTTTTAAAATTTTTCTTTTTAAATTGATTTGAAACACACACACACACAAACATTGATTGGTTGCCTCCTGCAACCTTTTGGTGCGTGAGCTGATGCTCCAACCAACTGAGCCACACCAGCAGGGCACACCACAGACCATCTGAGAATGTCACAGGCCATGACCTGTCTGTCTAGAAAAACCTGCGAGTCAGGGCAGGACAGGGAGCTTTGCTGTACACAATTCAGGATGAGTTGGAGCCTTGGGGACACTCATGACCTCAGGACACAAACTACGACTCAGAAATGTACAAAACACCGGCCCACCCTCCCTGGGGCAGAAGGAGGCTGGGAGCTAGGGAGGGGCTTGTAACCACGTGTCCAGGGGTGAGGCTGCTGTTCCCTGGGCCAGGGTGGAAATTGAGGGTGGTTATTTTCATGGTCAGAGGCTGGAATTGTGGCCACGGGAGTTACACAGGAGATGGATGTGTTCTTCCTCTCCTGTCCATCACGCAGGTTGGGCCGCCTTGCTGGGGGCAGGTGACTTGACACCAGCCTCTGCCCTCCTGTGCTCTGCCCGAGACTCCTCTCATCGCTGTTCCCCTGCCCAGCACATACAGCTGGAGGTCTCCTTTTATAGTCACCCCCGCTCCCTGTTCCTGAATGTCCCTGGGAGAAAGCCCTGGATTCCAGGCTCTACTGAACTGTCGAGCCTGTAAGTTTGTGGGCAAGTGACTTCTCCCCTCTTGGGATCTACTTCCCATCTGTGAAATGGGCAGGTGAACTGCACCAGGAGTTACCAAACCATGTCCCCAGGTCTCGGGGCTGACAGTGACAGGCAAGAGGCCGCAGGGCCGGCAAGGCTGCAGCCAGCCCCTGGGCTGAGGACTGCTTAGGTATATTGTGTTCCTACCAGCCCTGCCCCATCTTCCACTGGCCCCTTCATTACAGGCCAGTTCAGGCCATCCCATCCTGGAAAGACCAAGGGACCCCTAGCTGCTAACCCAGGAGGCTGCGGCAGCTGTGGAAAGATGCAAAATGTCCTACCCCGGAGGCCTTGCCCCGGCCCTCCCGTGGCTGGGCAGCCGGCTGCTGTTGCCTGCGCTCACTGAGGCACTGCTTAGAAAAGAGCAGGGGCTGGCAAGGTGGGGAGCTGGGTCTCCCCAGGAAGGCGACGTGCAGCCGTGAGTCAGGCCACTGCCCTTCCGGTGAATTCCGGCTGGGGTGGGGCTCCTGAAGTCCCAGGGCTCCAGGTGACAAGAAGGGATGGGGCTGGACTGAGGCTGCTGAGCGTTTTATTGCTTTATTTCTCTGCTTTGACCACTGGATGCCTGTGCTGCTTTAGGATACTTCATGTGTTCTGAGGACCTCAGGCCACTGTGGACTTCTTGTCCTCCCCATGCACCCCCCCCCCCCCAGTTTACCGGGAATGACTGTTTCACAAGGCCTCGCTGATGCTGCCCAACAGGGGCCTCGGGGCTCCAGCCCACTCTGCCGCGGGCGCCGCTGGGCCAGGATGCCCAGAGGAAGGATCAAAGCCACACGCGGCCCCTCCCACCACCCTGCAAACAGCGCGGCCTTGGAGGGGCTGGTCTGCCTTGCAAATACCAGGCAGCAAGGAAAATCCCAGCTTCCTCATTATGGGCCTCTAGGAATTGCGCATATGGCCGGTTCCTCAGCAGAAAACCGGGGAACGCCTGCACGTGTGCCTGAGCCACTGCCTGGCCGGGACAGTGCCACCGGCCCAGGACCAAGGAGGCCGATCATCTCACAGAAGTAGGGCCCATGTTACTGGAGCTTGAAGAACCAGATTTGGGGACTCGTTCCAAGGAAAGGAGAGATGCAAGAGTGAGCGAGGGGTATGGCTTTCCAAAGAGTAAGTAGAGATTCACATAGGAAGGCGCGAACAGCATGTCTCAAAGGTGAAGGGGCCTTTCAGGGGCTCTGTGAAGTCCTCTTTCCAGCGACATATCAAAGTCATGCTACATCTTTGTAGATTTCAGTCAAAACAATAGATTGCACCCAGCCCTTCCTTCCTAATATCAATCTACTTACCTTCCCTGGCCGATCTGGTTCTTAGATCGCCACCCCTCCCAGAACACGCAGCAACTGGAGCGCCTGTGCGCTGTTGGTGGGCGTGTGAAACGGCGCCGTCACTGTGAACAGTGTGGCGATTCCTCAAAAAATTAGATGCATGTGCCTCATGACCCTTCCACTTCTGGGTTACACGCCACAGAATTAAAGCAGGGACCCAAAGAGCTATTCCTACACCCACGTTCATAGCAGAACTAGTCACAATGGCCAAAAGGTGGAAACAACCTAAGGTGTCATCCAAGGAAGCCTATGGATGAATTGATAAGCAAAAATATGGTGCCACATGCATACAATGAAATATTATTCAGCCATAAAAAAGTGAAACCTGACATATGCTATACCATAAAGGACACTGAAGACTTATGCTAAGTGAAATGAGTCAGTCACAAAAGGATGATTCCACTGACGTGAGGAACCTCAACTCATCAAATTCAGAGACACAGAAAGTAGAATGGTGGTTGCCAGGGGCTGGCAGGGAGGGAGGCTGTGGAGCGGCTGTTGAACAGGCACAGGGTTTCAGTTTTGCAAGATGAAAAGAGTTCTGGAGATTGGCCGAACAATGTGAATGTACTTAACACTACTGAACTGTAAAAATACTTCTTAAGATGGTAAATTTTGTTATGTGTATTATGCAACAATTTGAAGGAAAAAAGGTCCCGAGACCCAGTCAGGCAAACAGACAGCTCCCTGAGGCAGGAGGGAGCAGAAGAGGGGGACGTGTGTATCTGGCCTTTTTCTTGCTGCCCGGCACACGTGGTCATTGAAAATTTTGCTACGTGTCCAGTTGTAGATCTTTGCTCTACATTTACCTTCAGTGTTGGGGGTCTTTCCATCTATATAGGCCTTTTTACAGCCTGTCTTGTCATCAGCAAAACCAGTGCTGGCTCTCAGTGTCTTCTGAACTGATTCTCTCATGTTCTTTCTGTAACGCACGCTTGCCAAGGGTGTCGCCTGCCTTCCCCACTGCCGCTGACCTCGTGCTCTGCAGCAGCAACTCTGCTTCAGCTGCCTCCTACAGGGGCCGTTTCATACCCTGTGGTTCTTCTTTTGCTCATTAACCTCCCCTTTCCTCCTGCCCTATTGTTTCCCCCCATCTCAGTTTGGCCTCTTTTTGTGGCATTTTGTTCTTTCTCTACGAAGTTCATTTCTTCCGGCTCCTGCGTAGAGCACTGTCAGCCGCTAGGTTCAGCTTCCCTGGTAGGCAACCTCTGCCCTGGGCTTTCCCCTTTCCTGCTGGAAGGAGGCGCGGTCTAGTGAGACCCAGATTTATCACCTGTCTAGTGCGAGGTTGTCGCCTAAGGGTGGGACTGGTTGCCAGGGGAACCAACTAGTGATGGAGTCCATGGGAATCCACAACAGTGTCAGTATTCCAGCACGTTTCTCATTGCTGGCCAAGACCACGGCCATGCTGGACCCTCTCTCACACCCGCCTGGTGGTGGTGGCTTCTGAGAGTTGCTTTCTCTGACAGAGAAAGAAGCCCAGGGGCAGGGGCAGTGAGGGGAGGGTGAGAGCAGCCCTCTTTCTACCCCCAAATCATCGCTCACGTGGCCTAGGGGCAGGTGCCTAACTTTGCCATTGATGAAGTCCTCAGACTGAGGAAGAAGGGGACTTCTCTACCTTTGGGGGGGTCTTGGATTTCTGGGGGACCCAAAACCAGATCCAACTGTTTAGAGCTAGAGGAGGTTCTCCCAGACTGTTCACCTGTGTTTGTTTTCAGCATTTTTCATCTTTTTGTGTGTCTCTGGTACCTTAGGGGGAAGCTGGGGGAAGCCACATAGGAGGCTGCCAGGCTATTTTAAACCATAACCACTCCCCTTCCTTTTTATACTCCAGGGTTTAAACCCATTCCCAGAAGGAAGGCCTCTTGGGAAATTAGCTTGCATCTGTCTCTCTTCCAGGCATAACACCACAGTTTCTGCAACAGAGCGAGGAAGGAGGGAGGCAGCAAGCTCTGAATATTAACCAGCAAAGGTGGACGGCCTCAGTATTGAAACCACGGAGCTGAATGCACAGAGCTGCTCATGAGGCTGTAATCAAACACAGTCCAGCGGAGGAAATTAATTAGTCCCAAGGGAGGCAGGAGCGGAACAGCTCCCTTTCCTCCTGGTCCTAGGACATCACAGGCAGCTCCTCCTGTGGAAGGGACACGGTCTGTGGAATACTGGCCTTAGCTGGGTAACTCAACTCCGCGTCCCCTCCCCCAGGGCATTTTGGCTTGCCTTAGTGCGGGTATGGGTGGGGGGACTCCCAGGAGAGGGAAGAAATCTGCCTGGTGCTGTGAGGGAGGGGCACCCCTGGAAGCCACCAGAGAGGGAAGCCAGCGGTCTCAGTGAAGGGGCCTGGTGCAGACTCCAGGCCCCTGCTGGCTGAATGAAGAACAGCCTCTCAGGAAGGGGGGCAGAGTCTGAATGTGCTTAATGTGACTGAACTGCACACCTAAAAGTGGTTAAAATGGTAAATTTTATGTTATCACAATAAAAAAACAAGTGGTGAGCTCATAGTCATTGGACGTATGTCAGCAGCAGAGAGATAGTAGCATGGCCTTGGATGCCTGATCCCAGAGCCAAGGGTGTGAGGGTGGACACCATCTGGGAAGATGCCACTAAATGGCTGCGGAATAGGGAAGAACTCTGAAAGAATCAAGCAATAAATAAAATCCAGTCCAGTGTGAAGCCACCTGGACGGGGCGGGGGGAGTTGGGGGAGGGGAAGACTGGAGAACAGGAGGTAACTTGTACCACCCACTGGAGGTGGCACTTGGAGTTCAAAGGCCTGAACAACTGTATCTCTGAGGTCATTGGCTCTGCAGAGTAAAACTGCTGCTTCCTTGGTTACAAAGTGTCCTTCGCCCAGAAAGGACACTTTGGAGATAAAGTCAAGCTCAGATACATTTAGGAATGTATAAACCTGGTATCGCACACATCTGTAACATTTAAGAGAGTTAGGTGTACCAGAGCCCCTACAGATTAGCCCCCCAATTCCATTTTAAAACGGTACTGGAGTAATTAACTTGAGGCTTCTGATTTTAAGCAGAATGTTGAAAGAGGATCTGGCTGAGTTTGTGACAGTTTTGAAATGTTTAAGAGAACTTAATATTCACCCTATTTATACTGTACACTTAATTTGTTAGATTTAAAGAACTGTTTGGGAACTTGGAATTATAGTGGCTATTAATAAACTTAAGAAAACAAAATATATTAAATTTGTAAAAATCACTAAGCTATTTATAGAGTTAAAGTTATATGCCCTCCATCCTTAAACACAACAGTTTAAACAGATTAGATTTATAAAGAGAATAATGAAATTTGTGGGTTAAATTTAAAATCTTAAGGGAACAGTAGGCTTCAAAATTCTACTTCACACCAATTATACTTAAATATAAAAAAATTCCATATATTGAATAGTAATTGAGAAAGCCCAAGCAGCCATATGCAGTCTGTGTGTACGTGTGGTGTGTGTGGGCACACAGACACATCAAGAACACCACTAAAAACGTCCCAGGGACACGATTCTGCAGATGAGGCCCAGGAGGGGCAGCTCTTATTCTGCGGGTCGGCGAGAGTTCAGAGGGCTGCTGACTCCGCGAGCCAGAGCGTGCTGCTCAGGAGAGTGAACACCGATGGCAGAGCGAACTTGCAGACGGCCTGAAAGAACCACACAGTGCCCTGGGCACAGGCAGGCCTGCTGGGGGGTGAGGGCTCCTCCCACTCCTGGTGGTGTCCATGTGCCCACTGCCCTGCCCCTGATCGCAGCTCTGGACCCTGCTTCTCAAGGGCAGGCTGGCTCCGCGCCCACCATGCCCACAGGCCCAAGGAGCCGGTGGCACCCAAGGGGATGCCCGTTGCACATGGCTGAGTGACATCGGCCAGACACTACTGGAGAGGGCTGCTTGAGGAGGTCTAGGGCAAGAAATGGCTGGTGGAGGTCACTGGCCCCCCCGCCCCCTGCCTGACTTGCCTAGGTGGCCGGGGGGTGAGGGGCACGGAGTGGAGTTTTCTGGTCTCACCTCAGGGCTGCTGTCTCCCAGGGATGGCTTGTGCGTCCCACCCTCCAAAGTCACCCAGCCCTGTGGGGTTTTGAAGCCAGGCGTCCTGGCAGGCGGGCCCTCCTTTAGTTTGACGAGCTCTCTGGCCAGATCTGACCTCCCTGCCAGGCTGGGGCAGCTCTGCTCAGTGAGGGGCTTCATGACTGTGTGTTGTTTGTGTTTTAACTTTGAAGTCTTTAAAAATGACACCCTCTGAAAGGAACAGGCCCTTGGAAACAGATGCCTGGCTGTTGCCAAGTGCAATTTAATTAAAATCCAAGAAACAGCAGCAGCAACAAATAAATACCAAAAGGATGCTTTCTCTTTAAAAAAAAAAAAAAAAGTCAGCTGGGAGGCTCAGCAGCCTGAGGAGGGTTTGGTCTGCTCCCCAGATCACAGCTCCACCCACACTCCGCTCAGGGTGGGGGCAGGAGAGCCCCAGGGCCCAGTCCTGGGTTCGACCCTGGGTCACTGTGTGGGCCTGGACAGTCACCCCCTGACACTGCGGCAACCCTCCCCACAAATGAGGACCGCACCAGCTCATTCTTCCTGGAAAGTGATTAGAAAGCGGCAGAAGAGAGCCTTGGACCACAGAGGGTTGGGACACAAGAAATTCAACAAACATCCATTTCCTTTCTCCTCTCAGACTTTTTAGCTGCTGCGCCTTATGACTCAATGAAAGGGTGTGGCATCTGCAGTATTCCCCAAAGTTATTTCTCAAGGGCCCCCACCCCCCAGCATCTGCGGGGCTGGAATTCTTCTGCAGAAAGTCCCTGAGGTCCACTGCTCCTGCATTCTGTGAATTCCCAGCACTGAGGATCCACCCGAGCTCTCCTGATCTCCCTGCTTGGGAAATCATCTGAATCAGTTGTTTACGCCTTTGAGTGAATGTACTCAAGCCCATCTGGCCCTCTCTGTGGTAAGTTTTGTCCATTTTAGATAAGAGTTTGGTTCATTGTCAAAGGAACTCTTGGTCATGACAATGAGGTGGAGGGATGACTTAAAGCTCCCTAATACCCTGCTTTCCAAGTAGTACAGACTTCAAAGGAACGGCCCATTTCTCAGAGTGATAAGCTGAGGACTTGAGGGCTGTCTCATACAGTGAGCAAGTGTCAGGAACAAGAGGGCCTCAGGGCCCCAGAAGTTTCTAACTCCATTTCTCCCAGCTGCCAGGCCTTGGGGACTAGTGTATTATTAGCTAGGGTTCTCCAGAGAAACAGAACCCATAGGGTGTATGAGCATGTGCACTCGAGTGTGCGTGGGGGGGGGAGAGGGGGAGAGAGAGGCTGATGTAAGGAACTGGCTCATATGATTGTGGGATCTGGCAAGTCTGAAGTCTGTGCAGGGTGGAGACCAGGGAAGAGCTCATGTTGCGGTCTTGAATCTGAAGGCATTCTGGAGGCTAGAACTTCTTCCAGTGTTTTCTCTGAAGGACTTCAACTGATTGGATGGGGCCCACCCACATTATGGAAGGTCATCTGCTCTCCTCAAAGTCCAGCGACTTAAACGTTAATCTCATCTAAAATATACCTGTGCTGCAGCTTCTAGACTTGTGTTTGAACAAAAGCTGGGTACCATGGCCTAGCCAAGCTGACACGTAAAACTAACCATCACAACAAACGAAGGGTCTTTACCACTTTAAATCTCTGGGTCAGAGGCAGGCCCAAGAGAAGCCTCCAAGAATCTGGGTGAGCAGAGATGAGTCACGCTGGAGAAGGAATCCAGCTCGCTCCCAACGCTAGGCGGGAAGTGGTGCAGAGGAAGGAGGAGGAGATCCCCCAGGATCCCCAGGCGTGGGCAAGGCCCTGCCTGGGCGTCCAAGCTCCGTCGATTTCCCCAAGACCTTTCCAGTCAGATCAGTGAGCACGATGGCCGGTCACTGAGGAGCTGCGTGCTGTTCTCCGGGCAGTGGGGGCGGGAGCTGGCCCAGGAAAGGAGCCCTAGCAGGGCGCCCGGACATCCGGCCCATCGAGCCTTTGCGTTCAGGGCCTCATTCTCCTGCAGATGGAAGAACAGGGGCCACAACCAGCAGCCGCAAGAAGGGGCTAGTGAGACCTAAAGGCTGCAAAGGAAGGGCATGAAAGCTGTGTTCTTGGGGGAAGGGAGGGACCTTTGCCTGGTTCCTAGGAGAGAGGGCGTAGAGGTGAGTGGGATGAAACCATAGACCTGGTGAAGGCCCGGAGCTTTCCGCCAGGGTCCCAGGCCTCTCTTTCCACCGCAGCATCCCTGGATTCCGCCCACAGGATCTCCCTCGGTGGACCTGTTCCCTCAGGAGCATGCCCAGGTGGAAGCCACGGGGAGCGCTTTGCTCCATACCTGCTCTCTCGTTCCCAACCAGCTGTCCTTACTTCTTTGGGTTCCCATCAGCCTCTGGCCAGTTTTCTAAACCGGTTTCCCTAATTCCATCCCAGTACCCCCTCTCCCTTTCAGGCCTGCCTCCCCCTTGACCCTCGCTCCCCTCAGAGTACCCTCTTCTGGGCCCTCACTCAGGGACCAGCCTCCCTGGGATGTATCACAGACAAAACATTTTCATATTCTCGCCCTGCCTGACTGGGCCCATTCTCAACCAGCAGGCAGTTTCTGGAGAGATGCGAATTCTTGGGACAGGTGACTTAGCACCTTCCATGTCTGAGTTCCATATCCAAGAACTGTCCCCTCCACACTCCTGAGGGTCTTTGGGCCAGAAACTGTCTGGAAATCCCATCAGCAAGGGCCCCACATTAAAGTGTTTTTACCCCCAAAACCATAACTCTAGAAGGAGTGGAAAACATGTCTATACTTGAGAAGCAGCAGTAGCTCTGAAGACTGGTGCATTCTAGGAAAACTAGACTGAAGGGAATTATTTCATCTGGAGATGTGGAAGTTATTCACAGTGGGGGGAAGCATCCAGCCCATTTCCCCAGGCCTGGTACAGGTGGGAATGTAGGAAGTCTGGGAAGCTGGGCCATCCAGGATCCCTGAGACAGAGCCCATGGAGGACACCATGATGCCCCCTTGTCCCCTGGTGCTCCTGGCTGGGCCTGACCCAGACCCACACAGGGCATCTTCAATTCTATCTGACACCCTCTGAGAGGCAAGAGTGTTGAGCTGGAACCTTCTAGAAGAAGATGCCCAATTGTTTCAGCTCCATGATTCAGAAGGAAGAGGACAAGCACCTGGCTCAGAGGCAGAAGTCACGTCTGGCTGTTATTTCACCATTCCCTGGCTTAGGTGACCTGGGAAGGCTGTGCCGAGGAGCTGAGTAGGAGAAGGGGTGAGGCTCCAGACTGGCCTCAGCTGATAAAGACTCTGAACTTCTGTGCACTTTCGCCAAGGCTGCCAAGCTCGGCTGCGCAGGGTTTGCACCAGTCACCTGGGTGGGGCTGAACTCACCAAACCTTGACCCTGGCTCTGCCAGCCAGACAGCCGTCTTCTATTCCTCACAAGGCACATACGGGCCAGAAGCTGCTCTATATCTCACTGAAAGACCCCGAGAGGATGGGGCATCCTTGGGTCGCCTGGACTCACTGAGTGGCCTCCATACCTCCAAAGGCCTTAGTTTTCCTAGGCTGACAGAAGCAGAGGTGTGGCCAAGCTCTAATGTGGGGGCAGGAGCTTGTGACATGCCCATTACTGGGACTACCCTCTCTTCAGCTCATGGTCCTGCTTTCTGCTTACTCCAAGATTTGTTCATCACATTATGAGCCACCACTGTCTCAACATCTTACTTTAAAGAGTAAACTGTTGGAAAAGTGTCACTTAGAGACCATGCTCAGGGGAATGACGCTGCCCACTCCTCTCCTCGCCCAAGGCCCGCCTCTCCCACCAGATCCTGGTGGTTCATGCAACAGTGAAGAGACAGCCAGGGTTCCCTGCTGCATGTGGAGACCCCAAGCCCATCCTTCATCCTGCTCCTGCGAATGGGCCTGAGCTACTCACCCCAACCTGAGGAAGCTCAGAAAACAACAAGCTATTCACTGGGACAGACTGAGGCTCATTTCCAAAGCTTCTCCACGGACCACCGGGTGGGACAGGACCTCGGGAGGCGCCCCTGGTGCCAGTCTGGGGCATGTGCACCTCCTTAGAACATCTCAGCTCTGACTGCAGCATGTTCTCCCACCAAAAGAAACCACAGGAGCCCCTTTCCTTCCCTCCAATTCCACCAGGAGACAGAGGGGGCAGATCCAGGCCCCTGGGATCTCAAGGACATTAAGCCCCAGCCCTGCCCATCCTCTGGTGGCTGGGACCCAGGAGCACTGCCAGGACTGAGCCAGTCAGACCACAATGTCCAAGATGGTCAGGCAGCCCACTGAAGGGCCAGACGGCTGGCCTAGCACCTGGTACAGGTGGGCCTAGAGCCCCTCCCATGCTTTCTCCTCTGTAGCGTTTGTTTTTTCCTGCCAGCCCACACACTAGTGAGGAGGTGACATCCCCGTGGGGAGGCCATTAGGAGCCATAAGAAAGAGATTATAAACCAAGCTCAGCCAACACCTCCCAGGCACGCTGAGTTTATTGTAGGCCTTTTCTCCAGAACACAGCCTGAATCTCCAACAGCTGGGTCCTGGAAGGTGCAACAAAGGAGGACAACCCCAGGGAAGGCCACCCCATCAGGTGTCTGAGGGTGGATGGGGCCAGAGTCAGACACTTTTAGAGGGTGTCCCCACTGTTAAGACAGGCTGGGCCGGGCGTTCAGCAGAGGGGAGGAATGGCTGTTCGGGTGCGCATTTGAATTTTGAAACAGGCCCCTGGTGCAGTGGGATGGGCAGGTACAGTCTGACACTCCCAGGAGTGAAAACAGAAAGGTAGGTCTTGTTTCCAGCTGGGATTCCTCTGGGACCACAGGAGCCTGATGCTCAGCTGACCACAGAGCCCTCCCTTCCTGGAAGCACCTGCAGCTCCTATCCCCTTCTCCCTCACCCTCATCTGCACCCTCCCTGGGCTGGGTCTCAGATGAGGCAGAGGATGCTAAGGGGCCAGGTCCTGGGAGAGGGGGTAGTGGAGGTGGGACTGCCAGGGATGCTGGGACTGGCTGGCTCTGGCAAGGCTGTGCTGGGATGGCAGGCCCAGGTCCAGGTATGGGTGGGCTCTCCTGAGCCCTGTCTGCCCCCAGCACCACCCCTATGACCCTGTGAGGCTGAGCCTAGAATGCCAGGAGGCAGTGGCTGTATTTACATAACTCAGAGCAACAGAGGCTGGGGAGTCCCAGGCTGCCACTCTCCCAGGCCACCAGTCCTGGCTCCCTGCAGGTGGCCGGCAGAGTGGGGAGGACTCCTATTCCTTGCCTGGTGGCTCTCAGTTGGAGAGGGGTGCCCTGCAAGCCTCCTTGGGCAGGCTGTAGCTGTGGGTGAAGCTGTGAAGCCCTGTGGCTTCATGGGGACAGCAGCTGTGAAGTAGGAGTGGGGTGTCTGTTGGGGGCACAGAGAGAGCCGGGACTTCCTGCAGGGCATGGTGTGCTCTGGGGAAACTCTGGGCTAAGGATCTGGGAAAGAGAGGGACAGGTCTGAGCATCAGAGCAGCTGAGAGGGACCATGAAGGGTGGGTGAGGCAAAGTCTCAACTAGGGGTGGGGTGGGGATGACTCCCTGTAGCTCCCAGGCCCAGGGCCTTACCCATTTAGAAGCCTGGTGGGAGAGGAGGGGTTCACACAGCAGCCACCATGTGTTGTGTGCCCTGAACCTGTGAATTCCCCCTCTATACCCGCCCCAGGCCATCCCTACTGCCACCCTTCTGGCTTTCTGCCCAGCCCGGCCACTCTGCACTGTGGCCAGTCAATGGCAGAGCCAGAATCTGACCGGCTGTGGCTGGCTCCACACTCACTCACCACCCACCTACAGCACCAGATGCTGCTCGGATCCATCCATTCTAGAAAGAGCACCCTGGCAGGCCCTCCATTTCGCACTTCCCTACCCGGCAGGCACCCAGCAGTATCAGCCAAGTGAAAGAACCTAGTAGTCCTGCAGCCAGGTACCCAAAGCTCTGCCTGGACCGAGAGACCTGGGTCTCCATGGGCAGGAGCACAAAGCTGGGATGAGCTGAACGCTGAGTGACCCCTCAGAGGAGGGGCCCGGGGAGGGAGGGGCAGCTTCCGCAGGAGGCAGTGGGGGAACGTGTCAGGTAGGGAGCAGGCCCAGCAGGCCTGCCCTGGGTGAAGGGCCCTGGGCTCACAGGGCAGCGCAGGCCTCTGTAACACCGGCCTTCGCTCTGGCACCACAGCTCGGAGCACCATGGAAGGCTACACAGTCCCCCGCTCTGGCCTCCGCCCCCCATGCTGTGTGACTGCCCTCCTGTAAGATGAGCGGCCAGTCGCCAGGACTGCTGACAGCAGGACACGCTGGCCTCTGCAGTGGCCTCTGGGGTCTGCTTTCCTGCGGAAGCCCCTCCCCCTGAGCGCTGGCTCTTGTAGTGAGCTCACTGCACGAATGTGAATCCAGCTCAGAGCCTGCAAGAAGTAACCAACCAAACGTGGGAAGAAATGCATCTTTCTGAGAACATGGAAGGCTGGAATCTGAGTGGTGGCAGGGAGTCTCAGTGTCATCTCAACCACCCACCCCTTCAGGTTTAGACGGGAAAACAGGCCAGAGAAGGGAAGGGGCTGGGCAAGTTCAGGTCTGAGCTGGGACCAGAACCTCCGGTTCCCAGGGCAGGTAGCTATAGCCACAGAACCCTTACTCTGGGCCACGCTAAGCTCGACCACTAGCTCTGGCCTCTCGAGTCCTCACAGTCCCCTCCATGGAGTAAGGAACAAGCACTACTACTGCTTTTCCTGTCCGGCTGCCTGCTGCCTCTCCAGAGTCTAGGACAGTGCCTGGAAGGGCGGACACTCCATTGTAGATACGTTAACTAAATTCCTACAGTCTTATTTGTGCTCATCTGCATTGTCTCATTTCCCTGTAATTGTCCAAGGCTTTTATATTACAAAAACCTGCCACTTGTTACTTTAAGAAATATCCTGCCAACCTCACAAGACTATTTATGGAGCAAAATAAATACAAGAAAACGCTTTATGGACTAGAAAGCAGTATGTAGATGGGAAGGGTGTCCCAGTGCTTGCCCTACCACCCAAGGCACTGAGCCAACACCCAAATAACCAGGATGAGCAGGGCCCCCTTTCTCAGCCATCACCTATTCCTTCCACTTCTCAGGGGCCCGCTGCTTCTCCGGTCTCCCTGCCTTGGAGGCTGGGGCTAGGACGGAGTGCAGAGGGAAGCTGACCAAGATCGGGCAAGGGGAAGGGAGAGAAACAGAGAAATACACAGACACAAAGAGAAGCTGCAGGAGGTGGCAGGGAGAGAGGCAGAAAGACAGGCATGGGCAAGGAGGGCCAAAAGGGGTTGGGGGGCAGCTCTGGAGGTGGGGGACCTCAGACCCAAAGTGAGGCCAACTCTGCAGGCAAACACATTCTGAACTCTCCACTCTCAGCTGGACTCCTGCATCTATCCTGGTGAAGATAAAGTTGGAAACATCAAAATGCCACATCCCTTTGAGCAGCAGCCACTGGCAGAACTCCATATGGCTGCAGCAACCAGGAGTCTGAGCTAATAAAAGTTAAAAAAATAAAAATAAAAAGCTGGGAAATGCTCCCAGTGAGCCACGTGGCACTGCTCAGGGCTGGTGAGTAGGGTGGGTGGGGTGGACAGCAGGCACTATAACTGTGTGTGTGCTCGAGTGCACAAGCGCACGAGTGCCCGCCAAGGTCAGTGTTCTCATTAGAACGGCCAACTCTTTAGCGACAGTGAGCCAGGATACAGCAATTGACAATCAGGCCCCCTCTTCTACCCCTCGTTTCTCCTAATGAGAGAGGATCTGATCCAGACAGCACGGATGGAGCGTAGAGGGCATATGTGTGTGTGTCATTTTTCTCATAAGCCACCCACAACGCTGCTCCTGGAGGGAAAGGTGGGGCAGATGGCTGGCCCAGAATCCACTCTCGGGAAGCCATCTCCTCAAATGTTGATCCCACCCCTTGGGCATCCTGATGGGGAAGCCAGAGAAAGACCGTAATCACCTGTGTAACCCTTCTGCAATGTGGCTCTGCCTGCAGGAGGTGTGTGGGGTGCAAAGAGAAGCAGCTAGAACCCTGAGAATGGGAGGAGTGATGGCACCCACTCTGTGGGTTACTGGAAGGATAGCCTGGTCTGGTGCTGGGAGTGGAACACTAGATAAGTCAGAGCCAGATCCCACCGGCTCCTGAGGGCTCAGAGGCAGCGGTTCCTGAGAAGTTTAAAATCCATCCAATAAGGATTTCCTGAAAAACCACTGTGCCCAGTATAGGATCTATGGCCCCTGCCCCAGTGCAGTGTGCATGGAGATGAAACAGCATCAGGGGAAGGGGAGGGTGTGCACTTACGCAGCAAGGAGGTGCATGGGGGGCCCCAAGGATTTCAGGAGCTCTGGAGAGAGAGCAGGTTCTGGTCATCGCCAAAGAGGTGGGCATTTGTTCCAAAAAAGAGAGCCCCTGCCCACCAGACCAGAACCTAAAGTCAGGAGAGCTGGCCAGGCACCAGGCCCTGTGGTCATGTCTGGCCACACAGAGGCTGCCGTGTCCCTGGCCTTAGAAACCAGTGAAGCAGGTCCTGGCGCCGCTTCCTTCTGCATCTTTATCACGGGAAGTGCCCATGCCCAGCCCAGTCAAAGAGTGTGGATTTTTTTAAAAAAAACACACATATTTTTATTGATTTTAAAGAGAGAGGAAGAGAGAGGAAAGAGAGATAGAAACATCAATGATGAGAGTCACTGATTGGCTGCCTCCTGTATGCCCCCCACTGGGGACTGAGCCTGTGCCCTGACCAGGAATTGAACCTCGATTTCCTGGATCATAGGTGGATGCTCAACCGCTGAGCTATGCTAGCCAGGTGAGAGAGTGTGGGTTTTAGAAAGCAGGATTTCTCTTTGTGGATGGAATGAACATGATTCAGCACAAGCAGCCAATCAGAAATGCAGAGGCCAGGCTCTCCCAGCGGCTCGATCCCCTCCCACCACCTTGGCGGAGGCCCAGACCGCACCTGCCAGCTGGGATCCCCGAGGTACCCACGGAGGCTGGGCACCATGCCACTCCTCTATCCAAGAACACCACCACCTGACAGGCTGCCAGGAACAGCCAAGCCCCTCGGACCTTGCTCCCAGGAATCTGACCACACAGAAGGCAAACATGCCAGCTTTTATGACCAAACTCACATGCCTGGTGAACATGCCCCAGAGACACAGCATGGCTGGGGAGCCAAATGCTTTCTGAGGACACACCGTGACAGTGGCGGCAGACATGCATCTTCACAGCTCAGACTCACCGAAGACTGTTACAAGCCTGTGGGTGTTCAATTCCACGGAGGGACAACGGTGGTGGTGGTGTCTCACTCTCAGGAAGCATATGACTTAGTCTGACAAACAAAATGGGCATCGGGGGAAATCTGTGCAT
Source organism: Miniopterus natalensis (assembly GCF_054644295.1). Lineage (NCBI taxonomy): Eukaryota > Metazoa > Chordata > Mammalia > Chiroptera > Miniopteridae > Miniopterus > Miniopterus natalensis. Next base: position 3,562,143 of record NC_142097.1, read on the forward strand.
GGTGATTAACCACCACCCAGTGGGGTAGGACCTGAAAGACCTCTGGACCTCAGAGCCTTGGGCTGACATCGTTCAGGAAGGTGGCCTTGGAAAGGTAACAAGGAAATGCATTCCAGGTGAGGGAAGACTAAGATCAAGGTCAAGGGTGGGGGCCTCCTTGCTTGGTGTCTGGTGGCCTTTCAACCTGTTCACCTAAAGAGATTTTCATAGGTGGGGCATCAGAGAAAAAAGGTGACCTTCAAGGGCCATTCCACTAATGTTTCTGCCTCCAGGTAGGAAAGACCTGGCCAGTTTCCAGGTCCCCAGGGAGCCTCCAAGTGCACGTCCATTATCCAGCCTCCCTCAGGAAGTAAGACACCCTAGGTCCTGGGGTGTGTGTGTGTCTTGATTTGCATTAGCTGATGTGGTTTATGCTCCCACATGTAGTGAAGCCAGTCCTGCCACCCTGGCCACAGTGGACTGAGCCAGGAGTCCATGTCCAAGCCACACCATTGGGTGGGGCAGGCAGGCTAACACGGGACAGCTCTGCCCAATAGGGCTGTGCCATCCTGAGTGGCAGTAAGCAACCCAATCACACCCTCTTTGCAAGGAAGCACGGAGGCTGGTGAACAGGAGGAAGTGAACCACTTCAGCTTGGTGTACCCTGGGGAAACTGACCCCTTAGTCTGGCACTATATGAAGCTGGCTAACATCCCAGTCTGGAAATTTTGGGACTCAGAGAAACTGCTGGGCTGACGGGATGACACCCCACCTTCTGCATGGCCTGGCACTTACCCTCACTTCATTACTAAAGGCTACTTCTTCCCCAGGGCTCCTTAAAGATGGCAAGCCTGATCCCAAGACTTGGGGTGGGTCATCTGGGGAAGGGCGAGGCCTGCAGGATTGTGGTACGGGAAAGGGGAGAGGAATGGCCTCTTCTATCCACAGCTGACTTCTTTTATCCCCATGAGCACCCACTCCAGACAGCTTCTGAATCTGCAGCGAGCTTTTGATCCAGACTGACCCCTGGCCAGGTAGATGGAATCCCAAAGCTCCTTGAGCCCAGCAGGAGACAGAAGACGACCTTGTCTGTAGCCTGGCCAAATCCAAAGAAGGGCAGATTCTTCTGTTTCTTATCATCTTTGCTGTAAAAACGTGCTTGATTTGCAGAGCCAACACAATTTCACACTTTGTAGCATTTGCTCTGCTCAGTACCCCAGATACCCTTTGGGAAATGAGGGAACACAACTCAGGTTATCTGCTGAGTCCAAGGTCAAAGCAGATTGAGGACCAGAAGGCAAGCCTCTGAGCTGACTCTTGGCCCAGGCTCTTCTCATGGTTACACTGCTCCTAAAGGGATGGGGATCATGCTCTGCTCCTTCACAGCAGCTTCCTGGCATCCTGCCTGTGTCACTGGCCATAGCTCAGCATCGATAACATTAAGCAAGGTGTCCTGATACCTCTCCAGCAAGTGACAAGCATGGACAATTGCAGTCTCCAATCAGGGAACCCCACCCCCAGTCTTAGATTCAAATGAGGGGCATTCAGAAGCAGCATCTGCAGCCACCATGAACTGCCTCAGTCTGTTTCCATACCTCAAGCCTGTAGCAAGTCACATAGCAGGGGGTGTGGTACCAGACTGAAGCACATGCTGAACTCAGGGTCTGTGAACCCTCTGAAATTCTTGCAAGAGTGTGTATGCTGGTGCATTTGTCTGGGAGGAGTGTCCTTCATGACCTCAGGAAGCTCAAGGATTTGAGGTTAAGACCACAGGGATTAAAGATCTGGAGTTGACCTCCAACCCTGGGGCCCTGGGCATACACAAATCCTGCAGCCAAGCAGACATTATCAAACACAAGAGAAAGTGCTGTGCAAATGCGGGAGGCTCTTACCATCCTGGCTGCTATTCCTGTCTGCCTGCTCCTCAATGCCCACCAAGTGGCTTCTAGACAACATCACAGTGGGACTGAGCACCCTGAGCTCTGCACACCCCCCTGGCTTTTTCTACTGTGTTACTGAGGAGGCTCTCCCAGTCTGACCCCCAGAGGCCCTGAGTGTTTTCAAGTCTCGCAGTGACTACTCACTCCCTGTCTGAACATCCCCACTTCCAGACTAGAGAAGGAAACTAGAATGAAAAACATACCTTGAGAGAAAGGGCTACTGAGCACACAGCACCTTGGGAGAAAAGGCCACTCAGTGCACAGCACTGACCCCGTTCAACATTCCTCTAAGCAGCATCAGGGTCCTAGAAAACTGTCTTCCTGTTTCTCATGGACATGTGGACACCCCCTCCCACAATGCCTAGGGCCCTGATCTGTACATTCCAAGCACCAGGGCAGCTCTCCAAGCCCCTTAGCCATGCCCATTGCTGGCCCACAGACCTTACCCACAGCTATGGGTCAAGAGAGCCAACATGCAAGGAGCTGCAGGGCTGTTTTCACAAAATAAGGGGAAAGTCTGATTAACCCCATCCTGCCCCCATCAGCCCTCCTAGTCCTGCCACTAAGGAGGGTGTCAGGATACCAACAAGATCAACATTTCTCAAAAAATACTCCGTTTCAAGGACCCTGCAGGGCCACAGGAACTTATCTGTTCTTCAAAACCCAGGGAGAAGGTCAGCTTTAGGATGTGGGATCACACTCAGCCTCAGAGGGACAGGAGGCGCCCAAGGTGTCTGCCTCCTGTGACTGGCCCTCAGGAATACCGACTTCACTTTCTTCTTTCCCCCTCCAAGAAGGGCTTGTGTTGACCCCCACCTGTCGGGCCCTCCACTCTTCTGTTTCCCCAGAAGCACCCACCCCAGTGCTGGGGGAACAGCATGTGATCAGTAGAATCTTCGTACAGTCTGGTGTGCAAATGGGATATGATGGTCTGGAAAATCCATTATTCTGTTTGAAAGCAAAAGAGTTTCCACAGAGGCCATGCACTGGTTTCCAATTTTTAAGACAAAGAAATACACACAGCTAAAGTTATGTGGTGCGTAATGTCATCTTTCTTTGATGACTCAATTCAGAGAAGGCACCTGATAAGAGCGGCATCTCAGGCCTCATTCTGTTTGGAAAAATGAGGCAAGAGCTCAATCCCCTGCCCCCTAGGTCTTGGCTTCTCTCTCCCAGTGCAGCGCACACCTTGGGAACACACTCTCCAGGGTTCCAGCATACCAGATATAAGGGGGTGGGGGTGCCACAGATTCAGGAGGGATGGGCATCTGAGTAGGTTTTGGAAGCTCCTCCTAGGAAGGTGCCACTAGATCCTATTTTATCAGTGATGTGAAGATTTCAGAAAGGCCACCCGAGACCCCCCCCTGCATGGACTCTACCACTAATGGGGTCAATCTAGCAAGAATATGGGCCCTGGACTCGCCCCCCAAAGCTGAGTGAAGACAACCCATTTGGTGATGCAGGAGGTACACCCTCCTGCCTCTTTCACTCAACAAAATCCACGGACCAGGCCACACCCCCTCAAAAGAAAGGAAGGAAAACGAGCGGAAGAGAGGTGCCTGACTGTGGGCCACAGGGCAGCCCTGAAACAGGGGAAGGCCAGATCTGCAGCCAGTCACTAACCAGTGGGACAGGGACAGGCAGGGGAGCGCCTGAAGTTTCTGCAGGCGGGTAGTCTGTCACGCAGGAAACCAAGCCAACCCCTCTCCTTCCACTGTTCAGTAGGGGCTCAGGGCTGAGCACCTGTCAAAGTTATTCAGGGGAGATCAAAGTCTCCCACCCGAAGCGCGGTCTAGAATGCCTCCAGGTGGGCAGCGGCGTCGGGACTGGCATCGCACCAGCCCCAGGGCTATGCCCTTGGATTCCCCAGAGAACCTGAGGAACCCTTGGCAGGGGTAAAGAGGAAGAAGAGCGCCTTGGCCCAGACCAGGCAACCCTCCCGCGCCCCCTCCCGCCAGCATCCCTGGGCCCGGCCTCTTCTGCCTCTGGAGGAGAGAAGCGGGAACGTATTTCAACAGGTCCCCCGCAGCCCAGCCTCGCCCGGCCATCCTTCCCCCGCCCAGTCCTGAGGCCTCAAATTCCGCGGGAGCACCGAGGCACCTGCTGCCAAACCGGCTTCCACCCCTACGAGAGGGGGCCCAGGGCGGTGCCCCTCGGCGCTCGCCCGCCTCCCGGGAAGGGGCGGGGCGCTCCCGCAGCCCGCGCGCCCCCCGCACCCCCTCGCCACGCTCACCTGGCGCAGGTGCTGCAGCAGCGTCCCCGCCTCCTCCCGCCGGCCCTGGCGCACCATCCGCAGCAGCTCCTGGACCATGCTCACGCGCCGGTGATAGGGGGGCAGCCCCGCTCCCGCGCCCGCGCGCCCCGCCTTGTCCCCGGCGCGCAGCAGCAGCGACGACCAGAAGTCGGGCCGTTCGCGGCGGGGACCGGGCGCCGCACTGGGGCTGGCTTTTTCCGCCAGGCTGCCCTTGGTCTGCCGGGTGCCCATAGCGCCGCGTCCACGACTGGCGGCCCGCCTCCCGGGCTGCAACTTTGGGGGAACTGTTGCGCGCGGGCGGCGCGGGGCGGGGGCGGCGGGGCCCGCGCTCCCCTCGCTCCTCCCTCCACGCTCCCCAGGCGCGCTCCCCGGCGCTCGCCGCCAGCCGCCAGCCGCCGCCCCGCCCCGCCCCGCCCCCGGCTCGGCTCGGCTCCGCTCTGGCTCCGCTCCCGCCCCTGCGCCCGCACCCGGCTCCGCGCCGCCGCGCCGCCCTCCCTCTTCCCTCCCAGCCGCCTCCCTCCCAGCCTCTCCCCTACTCGCCCTCGGCCTCCCGCCCCTCGGCCGAGGGCGGGGGAGGGCGGGGACCCCCTCGGGCGTCGGCCCCAGCACTGCGCCCCCTGCGGGCCGCCGCGCTGTGCCTCCCGGCGCGTCGTGGCGCGGTGGCTACCCGCGCGGGCAGGCCCCGGGAGCCATGGCTCTTGGTCCCCCCAGGTTTCCCAGATGCTTCCACGAGCGCGCGCGAGGGCGAGGCCCGCGGGATGTGAAGGGAGACGGCCGTGCACGCGGCCGCCTGGGGCAAGTTGAAGCCCCAGAGCCGGGTTTCCCAAAGTGGGCTCCGCTGAGCGTAGGAGCCCGAGCCCTCTGAGACGCTGGTTAAAAACGCAGACCCGTGGGCCTGGCCCAGACCCACCAAATGAGCAGCTCCGCGTGGCACCCGAGGACCTGCCTTTTTAGCCAGCCTTTGGGCCGATTTTGAGGTACGCTCCTTTGCCACCTGGTTGCCGGGGGTGGCGGCTGGTGAGTGGACTCAGAAACTACGCGCGAGGCTGTGTGTGCGCCTTTATGGAGAGAGTCCCTCTTGCTTCCATCAGTCAGAGTCTAGACCAGCGATTTTCAACGTTTTTCATCTCATGACACGTAAACTAATCACTAAAATTCTGCGGCATACCAAAAAAAATTTTTTTTTATGATCTGACAAAAAAAGTATAATTTTGTTTATGTTGTGTTGGCTGTTGCCTTTTTTATTTTATTTTACGATCTAAGCGAAACGAGGTCAGTGCCCCTGATTAATAGTCAGGTATTGCATGTTTTAAAAATTCTTGCGGCTCACCAGTGTGCCTGCTGCTCACCCCGCTGGCCTAGACCATCAAGGCGCAAAGAACTGTCGTTTGTCCTCATTCTCACACCTCTGGAGAGGGTTCCTGGGAGTAATCCCCATACAAAAAAGCAGAAGGTTCCACTCCCGCTGGCTCCCTCCCTCCCTGGCCCCTCTGCCAGGCTTAGCCTTAGGGAACCAGACCCCCTGCAGTCTGATGGCACTTGGGAAGCCAACCAGGACCCTGCCAGAGAGAAGGCTAAGTAAGGCACCTGGAGGACCTTCCCTATCACAGACCACAGACCACAGACCACTGGGTAGGCTGGGGTGGCTGTCCTGGTCTCAGCCACGGGGCTGCAGGGCCAGCAGCTGTGTGCTTGCCACTTATCCAGGCCCTGGGTGCTGTTTTGGGCGGAAAGGACAGTGGGCTACAGGGGCAGGACAGCCAGATCCCAGATCAGAGAGGTGGAACCCACCATGTGCTGACTGCTAAGCATCAGGCAGGTCCTTGCGACTTCCTCTGTCACAATGGGATAAGAACACTGTCAAGAATCGGGAGAGTAAGGTGCAGAAACTGATCAGAGCGTAGGTGTTCTGCCAAGGACAGTTCCTTTTCCTACTCGGAACGAGCACTGGGTCTTCCATCGGTGTTTTCTCTGTCAATCCTGAGCACCTGCAGGGTGAGGTTGGTGTCTCCCCCAGCAGGCTCTTTCATCCCTTTGGATGCCCACTTCCAAAGGCCCATCTCTGCCGCAGAGCACCTTCAGTCTTCCTGCCAGCAGCACCTTCCGCACTTGCCTGGACCCTTCGTGTGTAGAACATACCTGTTGGCATCTCCCGAGAACCCAGGCTGAAAAACACTTTGGTGCCTCTCATCTCTGGCCTGCAGGACTACCAGGCAAAGTGGCCGGCCACCAGGGGAACCTGCTGGCCAGGCCCCTTTCTAGGGACAGTGGGCTCCACCCACAGCCTGAGCAGCAGGTTGGCCCGCGTGAGGGTGTGTCAGCTGGGCAAACGCCGTCTCGGTGGAAGAGGGCTCGGGCCAGTCCTTCACCTGGGTCGGAGTGTCATCCCTTTCCTCTTCTTTAGAGACCTAATTAATTTACCCTCTTCAACTCGCTCGTAATTTTTTCAAACTTTTCCCTCTTTACTGGCTTGTTCTCAGTCTCTTCCATCAATTCAGAAAGAAAACTTTCATTGCCTCATCCCCTCCGGGCACCAGTGCCCCACCTTTCTCTTTCCTTTTCAGCTAAGCTTTTTGGAAACACCCTCTATTTATTGCCTCACCTTCTTTACCTCCATTCATTCCTCACCCACTCCAGTTTGGCTTCTGGCCCCACCACATCATTGAAATGACTCTTGCCAGTGACCTGGTTGCTAAGCAGCATCTGATTCTGTTGCCTACTCTGTTTTTGGTTCAAACTCTACTCTCCTGGCTTGTAGGGAAGTACTCTCCTCCAGGTTTCCTTCCTGGGGTCCCCTGGGAGCTTCTTTTCTTACCTCCATCCTTTACTTGTTGGTGTTACCAAGGGTGCGGCCTCAGACGTCTTCCTAGGCAGTTATTTATACTCAGAGTTTTATCTGCCACACACACTGATGACTCCAAGTCTCTCTTTCCAATTCATAAGCTAATAAGTTAACCTGTCACTGACTCATGGATGCTGGCAGGAGACATGAGATTCCTGGGTCATAGAAATAGGACTTTATTTCCAGGCACACACAGCACACAGCATGAGCATGAGCATATCTGCAGCAGTTCCCTCTGCCTCTGAGTCCCACAGGGCAGCGTGATGGGCCCAGATGGGTGCTCCACATGCAGCAGGTGTGCCCCACAGCTGTGGGACACAGAGTCCGGGAATCTGCTGCTGCTTAGGAAGCAGTGAGCAAGCCTGGAGGGAGACAATATCTTACTGCTCACACAATCCTGAGAAGTAGCTCAGGTAAGAGTGGGTCAGGGTCTTGCATGCTTGGCACACAGCAAAATGTGGAGAACTGAAAGAGGCCCATGGAGATCGTCTCCTCTAGCAGCGGGCACTGCACACTCAGCAGATGAGCGCCTCCTCCCCAGCTTGCCTTCGCTTTCCTTAGTCCCGCAGGCCAGGAACGCTGGAGTCATTGTGCACTGGGGCTCCTCTCATTATCTGCAGCTGGCCAACCGAGTCTAGGTACTGGGCTAAGAACAGGAGCCCTCATCTGTGTGCATTCGCCCTTTGCCCGGCCTCATGCTGGCTCCTTTGTGTATATGACACTGTTTCATTCTTTCAACACCTGTGAGGTCAGTTCAATGACTGTCCTGATTTCACAGGTGAGGAAACGGGGTCAGGTGACTTGCCCAAGGTTGCAAGGAGCAGAGCTGGGGTTCATGTTTTCAAGAGTGTGATTGTTAATATTACTTTGTATCATTGACCCTCCTGTTTAATTATCACATCCTACAGCCACTGCCTTGTTGAGGAGCTGCCATGTTTCGCCCCGATCATTGAGTTGTAATAGCCTTCTTTCCAACTTGTCTCCCCACCTCCAGTCTTGCCCTTTGTGATGCACGTTCCATGTAGCAGTTGGAGTGATCACTCTAAAAAGGGAACACACACACACTCCTCTCCTCTCCAGTGATTGCTATCACTTTTAGTCCAAACTACTTAACATGGCGTTGGTGTCCCCAGCGGCTCCACCTTCCTCGTGTTCTGCATTTCAGTGTCATCCCATGTCACTTACACCTCTCCCCAGATGCGATACTTAGTGCCTTTGCATGTACCACAGTGTCTTTCTGGGATGCCCTACTCATCCCATAAGACTTCGTTTAGGTGCCACCTCCTTCAGGAAGCCTCCCAGTGCCTCCCATGCCCTCCTCCGTGTGACTAATGCTCTGCGCATCTGAGAGAATGTCTTGCACTGCGTTTCTCCTGTTCGTTGGTGCATGCCGTTCTGCCTGGAACACCCTCCTTCAGCCCTCATTGGACAGTCCCTCCTCACCCTTTAGACTAGACCTAGGTGTCAGTTCCTCAGGGATGGCTTCTGATATTCCCTTGCCTCCCCCTGGCTAAAGTTAGGTGCCCACCTGGTGTGTTCTGTGTGTCACTGCCTGTGTTAGATGTGGCTGTGATGGCCTGTGCATACCCCAAGGGCAGGTTGTCCACCAGGGCCTGCGGGGCCCAGTGCCTGGCGCATGGGAGGAGCTAGAAAACAAACCGCAGGCAAACACTTGTTGAACGAGAAAGTGCATGGCCACCTCCATGTGTTAGCTTTGTGCCCGGGACCCAGGACCTCGCAAGAGCTCAAGAAAAGGAGTGAAGGAACTGGAGCACTGGAATGCCAGTGAGGCTTGTTGCCATGGAAGCTGCTGATGATCTTTAGGAAATCAGTTTGCAGGGAATTAAGTAGCAAATGGGAGGCAAGTAAGACAGTTGGGCTGTGAATGGAACTGCTGGTTTTCGTTGTGCGTTTGTTCTTCACATGGGAGATAGATCATTTTATTAAGAGGTAATGAAGGAACTTATCCTTTCATTTGGCCAATGCCCCCGGATAGTAACTGGAGAGCTGGAACCCAAAACCAAGTCTGTACTGCTTTTGAGAATGCAGATGCTCAATGTATATTTCAAACACTTTTGTTTGAAAACGTTGTTATCATGTAGTTGCTTTTCATGAATATGAAGAGAGGACTCAGGCAGGGAGCTAAACCGGCCAGGAAGGTGGTGGCCTGAGGCCTTGGTGAGGTGGGTGGAGGGGCCCCAGAACGTAGCTGGAGGCGATGAGCCTGAGGCAAGCCTCAGGCAGACTCTGGCACTGATTCGGGAAAGGAGGAAGAGAGATGCAAATAAATGTGTAGATGGAAGAAAAATTGGAAGAGTTCTTGCCTGTATTATTACTTTATTTTCAGTGAGGTAGAAAGCTACCTGCTAAAATGCCAGGGGAGAAGGCAGGGCACGGGCATGTGGAAAGAGGTGACAGTGGGATGGCAGCTGAGGGGAGTGGGAGAGGGGACAGTCTGGGACAGACGGAGGGTGGTCAGGCAGCATGGGCCTGTGGCTAGCCTTCTGCTGAGGCCAGAGCCAAGGAGCTCTGAGGGGCACCCTGTTTTCATGAGGTTTGTGGCAGCAGCTCCTGGTAGCTCCAGAATCAGAGCAGAGAAGTGAGGGGTTGGAATGATCCCTGCTGGGGGTTTTTAAGGCAAGTAGGTGGTAATAGGCCCTGGGAGCAATGGCCTGTGGAGTATTGTCGGGAAGGCGGGTAAGCCATCAGGAGCCCAGGAACAGCATAAAATAAACTTCCAATAGTGGTTCTCAAATTTGAGCAAGCATCCGAGTCCCACGAAAGGCTATTAAAACACAAACACTGCCCTGGCCAGAGTGACTCAGTGGTTGGAGCGTTCTCCTGACCTCCAGAGGGTCTTGGGTTCAATTCTTGATCAAGGGCACTTGCCTGGGCTGCAGGTTCAATTGCCGCCTCTTGTGGGGGCTCATATGGGAGGAGCCAATTGAAGTGTCTCTCTTACATCGATGTTTCTCTCTCTCTTTCTCCGCTCTCCCTCCCTTTCACTCTCTCTAAAAACCAATGGAAAAATATATAAATATCCTCACTCCTTGGGTGAGGATTTAAAAAGAAGAAGAAAACCCCCGCACAAATACTGAGCCTGGCTGGCGTGGCTCAGTTGTTGAGCACCGAAACTGTGATCAAGGAGATCATGGTTTGATTCCCTGTCAGGAGCTCCATCCCCAGTGGGGGGCGAGCAGGAGGCAGCTGATCAATGACACATCATTGATGTTTCTATCTCTCTCTCTCCCTGAAATCAATAAAGACATATTTAAAAAAAACAAAAAACAAAACCAAACAAACTGAGAGCCACCCTTAGAGTTTATGATTCAGTAAATCAGGGCTCTTTGCATTTCTAATAAGTTTCCAGGGTTCCTGAGGCTGCCACTGGGTCTGTCTAGGGACCACAATTTGACAATATCTGGAAGAGCTGGGGCTTGGGGAGGAAGGGAGCAACAGTTTTTCTCACCTGAGGGCTCATTAAGGTTGCAAAGGGGACAGAATCATTTCTGGACTCAGTGGAATTTAGAGTTTCACTGAAAAAAACGGACCCCGAGGGAACACAGTAAACACACGCACACACAGAGCACAACCAAAGGTCCCTGACTCTTAGTTCATTTTCTTATTGAAGGAAGACCCTCCCCTTTCTAGGGGGCCCATTAGCCTACTCTCTCAGCTCCTCCACACCTGGTGCCTTCTCTCACCTACCAGGCGAATGCGTCAGGGTCTGTGAATGACGGGTGGGGGTGAATGCCAACCCCCACATCCCCACAGTTTAGTCAGAAAGTCCACCAGTAGGAACCCGGGTCACATTCCAAACATATGACCAGCTCTTATCAGGAGCCTCGAAGCCCTAGGATGCCTCTCCCAGGCCTTTGGTCGGGCGCAGGTGAAAGACGCAGCCTCTGAGGGGCGAGGGGCAAGGGACCCGCAGAGGGCGGGAGAGCTGGCAGCCAGGCCCGCGAGCTGCGCCCTCTCCTTCCAGCAGAGTGGCAGAGCCGCAGAGGGCTGCGCCCGGCCTCCCAGGCTGGCCCAGTGCTTGTCCTCTGCTTCTCTAATCTCTTCACGGCTCCACACATGGCTTGCTTTAATTCAGTTGTTAGTTAGGCAATAAGTGCCCATGAACTCACCACCCAAAACAAAACGAAGCCACGCCAGTCCCTTGGCAAAAACTGACATTTCATCAGTGGGCTCCCCATCTGTCCCGCAAGCCCGCCTACTGAATCCTGCGTTCGTCATTCCTTGCTACCCTTTTTATATTATTTTAAAGTTTCTGTTTCTGTGATCACACCTCTTCTCTCTCTGACCCTTTGTCTCCCTCTTATGAGAATGCTTGTGCCCAGATATTCCAGGATAATCTCCTAAACTGGTGTTCTGAGACCCAATTTCCTTTGCGGGGGGAGGTCTCCACACCAACAGACAATTCTCAGACACCAGCAGGCGTCTGAAAATTCAGCTCAGTTCTGAAACCATCTACTCAGAGATAGTATCAGATTCCACAGGTTAAGGGTGCAGTCCCACAATCCGCCCCACCCACACGCACACTTCAGATGCCAGGCGCAAGCCCTCTTTACCTGTGCTTCTGACCCGTTGGCCTCAGATGGAAGTTTCCCATGACCCCTCCAATTCAGGATGCCAACTGCCAGTCCAGGTTGTCACCTGACTTCTGGCTGACTGGCTATAGATCGGGGGTTCCCACGACCCCCTCCTTGGGTTTGATTAATTTGCTAGAATGACTCACACAACTCAGAAACTTGTTACTTACTAGACCACCGGTCTATTGTAAAGGGATATAATTCAGAAACAGCCAGATGGAAGAGAGGCACAGGGAAGGCATGGGGAAAGGGTGAGGTGCTTCCACGCTCTCTCCAAGCACATTACTTTCCTCAAATTTCCACATGTTCACCAACCTGGAAGCTCTCCCATTTCCTGTTTTTTTATGGCAGCTTCGTCATATAGGCATTATTGATTAGATCATTGGCCATTGGCTATTGATTCAGCCTCCAGACCCTCTCCCCATCTGGGAGGCAGGGGTGGGTGGGTGAGAGGGACTAAAATTTCCAAACCTCAAATCACATGGTTGGTTCCAATGGCAACTGGCTCTCATCCTTAGGTGGGATCCACAAGTCACCTCATTCACATGACAAAATACACCTTTTCTCTCCCAGCACTTAGGAAATTCCAAGAGTTCTGGGAGCTCTGAGCCTGGAATTGTGGACTAAGACCAAGTACAAATCACAATATTGCATCTCCCTACCTCAAGATGATCTGGGCACAAGTTCCTAACTGGACAGGCCACGGTGGGTAGAGTCCCAGGCCTGTAGCTTCCTTAGTAAGGCGTCAGCCTTCACCTTAAGTGAGCCCTGTCCATTGTCCTTTTGCATCGAGGATGACGCACCTTTGAAATGTCAGTCATTTTCTTTCCGAGACCCAAACTGCGGGCCCTGGAGCGCAATGACTACTGCACGCCCATTGTTACCGCTGCCCACATGCCATCTCTGTTGACTGTAGATGTTAAATATCAACTATGCTGTACCCACCAGGTGAAGCTAGTGTGCCTCTCAACGTTTTACTTTTTATCTAATCCTAGGGATTTTCCCTCTTTGCCCTCTCGCATCTCCCTAACCTACACCAATGGATTTCATGTAACCCTCCTTATGTTTTCTCCTTTGACTCTCAGTGTAGAAAAAGAGCTGCAGAACTGCCATCGTCTGGAGCATGTTCTCACCGGGCGGGTCTAAGAACACGCCTGTAACAGAGCCCAACTCTGCCTCCTGAGCACCACGGGCAGTGGGGGCCAATCCCCAGAGGCGAGCACCGGCCTGCACCTGCTCCCACCTTCTCTGCTGGGCACCTGTGGGTGTTTGAGGAAAGACACACAGAAAGCAAGACTGCTGTCACCCCAGACTCCATGAGCCACTAGTTGAGAGATGGCCCTAGGTTCTGAAGCAGGACTCGCGCGCTGGCCTTGTGAATCCCCCAGTGCTTCCCTGCTTTCCGATGTGTTACGGCTTCTCAGAGGGCTTTCCTGTCCATGACCTCCCTTGACTCGCAGTGTTGTCACAGGCCAAGTACAATCAGGTGACTGTTTTGGAAGCTTCCCAGCCAGGCTCCTAACCCCCAACCTGGGATTCTTCCTAGCATGCTGGGCTATAGGGGAAAGACCCATGTCACTTGTGAGAGGGCCCTGTCCCACTCTCCCTAGCAACTTGCCACAGTGGTGAGAGGTGGTGAGAACTCCAGGACTGTGAGCCAGAGCTTGGAGTCATATAGGCCTGGACCACCTGTGTGAACTCAGGCAGGTGGTTTAACCTCTCTGGGCCTTGGTGCCTCTTCTGTAAAATGCAAATATTGATTGTACTTGCATTTCAAGGTTGTTGTGAGAATAAAGTGAGATTGTGTGTGTTATTGGCTTTACACAATACCTAACATACTACTTTATAAATGGCAGAATCAAAAGCCAGGTAGAAAGCTTAATAGACATCCACAAAAACAAACAAACAACAAACAAACAAACAACCTGATTTTTAAAATGGGCAAAGGATTTAAATAGACATTTCTCCAAAGAAGATATTTGAATGGCGGATGAAAGTTGCTCAACACCACTAATCGTTAGAGAAATGCAAACCAAAACCACAATGAGATACCACTTCATGCCCACTAGGATAGTGACAAACAAAAACAGAAAATAACAAATGCTCAAGAGGATGTGGAGAAATTAGAACACCTGTGCACCATTGATGGAAATGTAAAGTGGTGTAGCCACTGTGGGCAACAGTGTGGTGGGTCCTCAAAAAATTAAAAATAGAATTACCATATGATCCAGCCATTCCACTTCTAGGTATATGCCCCAAAGAATTGAAAGCAAGGCCTTGAACAGATATCTGTACACTCATTTTACTATGCGTAAGTCTGAGCATTAGGATTGTGCCAGAACCCTCAGGCAAGTTACCCGGGTCCTCCCCTCCTTGGGCAACCATTAGCCACCCTTTCCATTTAGTGCTCCATGTAAACGGGACACCAATAGGTCTCCACCTGCTGCAAAACTTCCCTCTGAAAAAGAGCTGTTCCTTTCAAAGGACTTGAAGAGACATTTCTCCAAAGAAGACATGCAAATAATCAATAGGTATATGTAAAGATGCTCAGTGTCACTAGTCATCAGAGAAATGCAGATCAAGATCATGAACTTTGACCTCCATCTGTTAGGATGGCCATCATCATCATCATCAAAACAAACAAACAAACAAACACCCAAAACACCCAGAAAATAGCAAGTATTGGTGAGGCTGTGCAGAAATTGGAACACTTGCACGCTGTTGGTAGGAATGTAAAATGGTGCAGTCGCTGTGGAAAACAGTATGGAATTTCCTAAAAGATTTAAAAATAGAATTATTATATGATCCAGTAATTCCACTTTGGGGTATTTATAAAAAAGAATTCAAAATAGGCCCTGCCAGTGTGGTTAAGTGGTTAGAGTGTCAGATGGGGCACTGAAGGGTCATGGGTTTGATTCCAGGTCAAGGGCGCATACCTGGGTTGCAGGTTCAATCCGCAGTCCCAGCCTGGGCACGTACAGGAGGCAATTAATCAGTGTGCCTCTCTCACATTGATGTTTCTCTCTTTCTCCCTATCCCTCCTTCCTTTCCACTCTCTCTAAAAATCAATGGAAAAAATATCCTCAGGTGAGGATTAACATTAAAAAAAAATTGAAAATAGGATCTTGAAGAAATATTTGCACTCCCATGTTCATAGTATTATTCACAATAGCCAAGAGGTGGAAACAATTTAAATGCTCATCAAAGAGTAAATGGATAAAGGAAATATGGTATCTACATACAATAGAATATTATTCACCTTTAAAAAAGAAAGAACTCCTGTTACATGCTACAACATGAGTGAACCTTGAGGACATTGTGCTAAGTGAAATAAGCCAGTCGCAAAAAGACAAATACTATGTGATTGCCCTTATATGAGATATATAACACAGTTAAACTCATAGAGACAGAAAGTAGCATGGTGGTTGCCAGAGGCTGGAGGGAGAGGGAAGTGGGAGGGGTTGTTTAATGAGTATTAGAGCTTCAGTCCTGCGAGATGGAAAAGCTCTATAGATTTGCGGTACAACAATATGTGTATACTAACAATATTATACTGTACACTTAAATTTTGTGAAGAAGGAAGATTTCATGGCATGTGGGGCTGTTTTTTCTACAGATTAAAGAAAAAAAGAGCTGTCTCCTTTCCAGTCTGAGGGAAGCCACACGTTTTCCTGGGTCCCACCACTCCACTGTTTCCATCTAGAATCAGCTTTCCTCCCCTCCCCATCTGTGGCCACTGCAGCTTAATTCTTATGCTTATCCTTGTGTGGGAGCCTCCAACAGGTACCCCTGATAGTTGAAGAATCTGTTACCTGCCTTCCCTGCCCCGCCCCCCCAAAGGAAAGTCTAGACTGCCCAGTTTTACAGGAGTCAGGAACAGAGGAAATTGCCTTTTCCTTCTTCTGAGCTGCTTCTAGTTTGTGGTTTATTTATTCGATAAATGTTTGCTTAGTTTCTACCATGTGTTAAGTACTATGGTGTGCTCTGGAGACCTAATAGTAGATAAGAAAGCCATGACCCTGCCCTTAAGGAATTTACTTTCTAGTAAGCAAACAATGGGAATAAATAGAGGGGTCTGCCAGAGTCATGGAGGTGCCCTGGAAAGGTCTTGCTGAAGAGAGGATACTTGCCTTGAGACCTAATGTGAGAAGAGTCAAACCAGGATGGAGGGCATTCCAGTTAGTGGAAACAGTGTGTGCAAAGGTCCTGGGGCAGAAAAGAGCTTGGCATGTCTAAGGAACAGATTAGGCCAGTGGCAGGGAGAGTGGAGTGGAGAGAGGTCGGAGATGTAGCTGGAACTGGTCTGGGCAGAGCTTCATGGAAAAGTAGGAGCGGGAAACTGTTAGCTGTTAACATGCAAGTAACTCAATGAAGGACAGCATCTAAGGGCATTCTTGGATTCTCACCCAAGGTCTGTAACTTGCTACCCGTGTGATTCTAAGTAGTGGTTCTCAAACTTGGGCATGAATTTGAACCACCTGGAGGGCTTTTTGCAACAAACTGCTGGGCCTCATCCTAGTTTCTGATTCAGTAGATCTGGATGGAGCCCAGAATTTGTGTGTCTAATAAGTTCCCAGGTGATGCTGATACTGCTGGTCCTGGACCACTTTGAGGGTAAGACTTTAAGCAAGTCACTGATTCTCTCTGAGTCTTTTTCTTTATTTGTAAAATTGCCCTTCTCTCTTAGTTGATGTGATCGTCAAATGAGATAAAGTATGGGAAAGCCCTTCGTAAAAAATAAAAAAGCCACACAGAGGGAATTATCAACGTAATGACATTTAGTCATCACTACTCCCAAGTGTTTCCTTCTTCACAGTCTGAAAGAATGTTCACCTGTAACACCTGCCACAGGCTGCTTAGGAGCAGGGGCTGCTTGACTTCATTTACCCTGAGTTTGTCTGACTCTCAGACAGTGTGTTTGGGAACCACTGGTGCTGGAGGGACGGATACCTGTCTTGCGCTGCCTGGGAGACGCCTTTAGACTCTCGCCTGCTGTTCACTCCGCAGACAGAGACCTGATGATGCTTCAAGTGTCTGTGGTTATTTTTGTCAACCGTCGTCTCCCACTCGTCCCTGGGGGAGCTCTCCTGAGTCATCCGGAGGCCGAGGAGGAAGCTGACAACTGCTCAGCTGGCATCTGGCTGCCTGGGGGAGGAGGGGCACTGGTGTCTCCTTGGGCGTGCTTCGAAGGCCCCGGGAAGTTGGTCTCTAGAATATGTGTATATGATATACACTTGGTGTGTATATTTTTATTTGTACTCACTCACAGGTTCAACAAGTATTTGTCAAGTATCTGCTGTGGAGCAGGCATTATTTTAGGCTCTAAGGATATAGCAGTGCATAAAATAACAAAGGCTCCCTATCAGGGAGCTTATGTGTTTATAATATTCACTCATGAAACAGATATTAAAAGCCTACTATGTGTGATGAAATGTATAGTCTGGCAGGGAAGACAGGCTTGCAAACAAATAAACGAAGTGTTACAGGGCCTATGGGAGATAAACACAGGGTAGGGTACAGTGAATCACGAAGGAGAAAGAGGGTCCTGAAGAGGCGTCCCAGGGGCCTGGGTACTGAGGGTGGGGCATTTTCCAGGCTGGCTCCCTGCGGAGAGGGAGCGGCGTGCTGTCGGGAGCACACGGTTCCGTAGGGTTGGAGCGCAGGCAGCAAGTGACGCAGGGGAGGCCGCAGGCGGGCAGGGGCCTGGCCACGGGAGGCCTTAGGTGACAAGCGTCTGAGGCTTAATCCTGCACTGAAGATATTGACGTGTTGAAAAGTCGAAGTCAGAGTGATGTGACGGGGCCGTGTCCTGGGCAGATTCTCTAGAGGAGGCGTGGAGGTAGCTCAGAGGAGTGAACTGGAGGCGAGGAGACAGAGGTGAACTAGTAGACAAAAATGACGCAGGCAGAAGTCAGTCAGGGTGGTCAGGATGGAGGGGTAGGGTCGCAGAGACAGGCCGAGGATTTGGAATCCACAGGACTTGGTTACAAGTTGAAAGAGGGGCAGAAAAGTGCCAAAGGAAGGAGAAGCTGGGGGGGCAGGAGCGTGGGGAGAAATGGGTCCTGTTCTGCATGCGTTGAGCTTGAGATGCGCGTGCGAAAGCTCAGGGCTGCGTCTGGCAGGCCCGGGAGTCGAGAGCTGCCACATGTAGAAGCAACTGAGCCAGTGAGAGCATGAGGTCCCCAGGGGTGAGGAGATGGACAGGGACTGAGCCGCGTTCACCGCTCTGAAGGAGGGGGGAACCCTTGGAGAGAGCCCGGAGGGAATGCCACCCAGAAGCGGGCAGGCTAAGGAGAAGCGCCGGAAGCCAAGGGAGAGAAAGTGCGGCCAGTGGTGGCAGATGCTGCGGACAGGTCAACATGAGGAGTCGGAACCTCGGGCTCATGGAAGTGAATCGAGCCCCTGCCAATGAGACACATCTATGGAGTGAATGGGAAAACTTGGGCGGTGAGACAATGATTACAGTCTCCCAAGAGGGATCGCGGTCATCTCAGATTATGCCTCCCTGATCTTGAGTTCTCTGTTCGACCAGGAACCTCCATCTTCCAAGTTACCACTGAAACGACTAAAAGGATATTACAAAGTAGTAGGAAATTATACTAAAAATGAGGAGAAAGCAGCTGTCTAGTCTCAGAGACTTCAAAGAACTTCTGCAAGGGGTGATGCAAGCAAGAGCAGATTCAGAGAAGTTCCTGCAGACATTTAAATCAATACATACAGAAACAGTGGAATGGACCCTCAGCAAATTCCCGAGCACTGCGCTTTCAGCCTCTTGCACGTGCCACAGCAGTGGCATTCCAGGTGCTGTGTGGGGCGTGAGGGACACTGAGGGGGACAGGACAGACAAGATCGCAGTCCTCAGGGAGCTTACATTCCAGTCGGAGAGTTGGGCAATAGACAGACAAGTAAACCCAGCAGTTGCAGAGCGTGATAAATGGTATGAATGAAGTAAACTAGAAAGAGCCAGGAGAACCTGGAGAAGGATTCCTTGAGATATGTGATATGAGCTTATGTTGCTGAAAAATTCCCAACTTTAATCACACAGTAGATTTTATGTGCCATCATGGTTTATGATGTATCACGTCTTGTCAAGTTAGAATTTTCTCCTGTTACATTTCGGACAACCCTAGCTCCAAAGCTAGGAGTGGTGGGGAGGAGCTGTGAGGAGATGGATTCTGTGATACGCTTCCTGAGGCTACACTCTGATTCTCTGGCTCAGAGCAGCAGGACTGGGGGCAAGGATGGGGCATTAGCAAGGCTGAAGGGGATGGTGAGCAGATCTCAGTTTAACAGTTTGCATGTATGGCACTGTTCACGTCAGAGAAGCACCATTCCTCACTTCTGATAACACATCCTGCTCCAGCCACAGAAGAAACGCTCAATCCGAGTCCCTCCCGGTGGGTTTCGCACTGGAAGCATGGAGGACCCTGTTCCTCTGGCCAGGCATGAGGATATGAACTGAAGGCTGGTGGTGCCTTTTCTCTCCTGTGTGAAGAGCGTTAACTGCAGAAAGCAAAAATGACCCCAAAGGGACATATCCAGAACGGTGAAGAGAAGAGGTGAAGAGAGTCGTGCTGTTCCAGCTATCCCTGCAGCCAGGTACACCCTGCTGCTTCCTGTGGTTTGGTTATCTGAGCCTCTTCTCTTTTTTGCCTAACCTGGTTCTGGGTGAGGTTTTGCCATTTGCAACTAAAGTGTCCTAATCATTATGATGTAACTGAAGTCACCAGAGCTGGGATGGTATCATCACAGCTTACTCCTGAAGTTGCTGACTGAGCAAAGCAAGGGACCCTCAACAGTGGGCTTTGACATGTGCAGCTCTACCAGTTAGAGGAGAGGGAACCCCAACCTAACCTCAGGGACAAAGACCCCTGCCGTGTTTGCCTCATCCAGAGGTCTTGGCTCCTCACGGCTCCTAGGGCCAAAACAGACCTTTGGGGAATGGCTATTTATTAATTAGGATGAGCTAAGCTGCTGTGACAAAGACACCCAAAGATGTATACTGGCTCAAACACAGTTTATTTCTCATTCACGTAACAGACTGTAGCATGTGCTCTGAGTTAGTAGGTGACTCTCTCCCATACGGTGATTCAGGGATCCAGGACCCAAGCTGTGGCTCTACCATAGCTTAGTTGTCACCCGTGTCTTGCTAACACAAGGGAAAAGATAATTCTCAAAAGCCTCAGCCAGTAGGGGCACACGTCAGTCACTTCAGGTCACATTCTACTGGTGAGAACTAGTCACATGGCCACACTAACCTGCAAAGGAGGCTGGGAAATGTCATCTAGCTTTGCACTTTGTTACAACCCCCAATGCTGCAAAAGGGAAGGATAATTTTACCAGGCAGAAAGTTTGGCTTCTCAGAGGACTAAATAAATGGCAGGCACTCAGGTGTTTGCATCCTAGTTCTAGACCAGGGTTTCTTAATCTTGACACTGCTGGTGTTTTGGAATGGATGATTTTTGGGGCTGGGAGGGAGGCTGCCCTGCGCATTGTAGGGTGTTTCACAGCATCCCTGGCCTCTGCACACTTCATGCCAGTAGCACCCCTTCTCCCACTCCCCCAGTCCAGTCAAGACATCAAAAATGTCTCCAGACATCGCCAAATGTCCCTGCGGCATGAAATCACCCCCAACTGAGAACCATTGCTCTAGACAATGAGAGCAGTGGTCAGACTCTTCCGTCAACCAGGGATGAGCTGCCGTGAATGACCTGCTCGCACACTTCGTCTCTGGGGAAGCTCACGGTGTCGTGGGTAGTTTTCGCTCACAAGATTGACAGGCATTAGCTGAGGTGCCGACTTGAAGTTTCAGAGAGACGAGTGATGTGAGCTGCAGCCCTCAGACTCCGGAGCGCATGATGGGGACAATGGGGAGACTGCGCAGATGCTGGTCACAGCCAGGGCCGCGTGCACTGACAGGCTCTGGTAAGGCTCTTCACTCCACTCCATACAAAACTCAGCCCCCACTGGCTTGTTTGCAAAGAACTGGCCTTCTAAGTGACTTGGTGCCGACTCCCCGAGATTTCTGTGAGAAATCAAATTTTGTGATCCCTTGCCCAACACAGGCCATGTTTGTGTGCGCCTGGTGAGTTCTTGTTCTGCACAGACATGGAGAACTAGAGGGGAGCAGACCCCTAGGAAGGGTGTTTGGCTGCAGGAAACGGGCTGTCCTGGGAAAAAAGGAGACTCCCTCGCGGCCTGGTGAAAACTGGAAGTACCACTCTCCAGCAAAGCATCAGGAGGCCGATAGTTCGCTTCACCTCGTGGAAGCCCAACTTCTGTTCTGACTTCGTAGGAAACAGGCTTTCTGGCTACAGCTGATGGGCATTCCTTCACGTTCCCTGGCGATCTGGGGGACAAGCTTCAGGGTTTGGGTTACAGTCCCTGACGATGAACTCTAGGTGTGAGTTGGCTGCCAGTACAGGGCACAGTTGGCCCTTGAACAAGGCGGGTCGTAGGGCACTGGCTCCCTGTGCAGTCGAAAATCCAAGTGTGACTTTTGACTTTCCCTAAACTGAACTACTAATAGCCTGCTGTTTCCCGGCAGGCTCCCCGATAACATAAACAGTGAATTAACACATATTTTGTATGTTATATGTATTATACGCTGTATTCTTACAATAAAGTAAACTAGAGAAAAGAGAATGTTAAGAAAATCATATGGAAGAGAAAACACATTTGCAGAACTGAACGTATTTATTGGAAAAAAAATCTGTGTACAGGTGACCCACACAGTTCAAACCTGTGTTGTTCAAGGGTCAGCTGTACGCTTTCCTGATTTACCGGGAATATGCGAGGTTCCTGAACATTAAGTAAAATTGGTTATATAAATCTTTTTTTTAAAATTTGAAGGCCACTTGATTGAAATGAAATACAAGGTCAGAAACAATAAAACTCAGTTTGAAATCCTGCTGAGAAAAAGGAATAGAGACATTTTCTCTGCTGCTGGAGTAGCACAAAGTAAGGTTTATGTTGGACAGATTTGTGTGCAAATAAGTAAATTTTGCTTCTGAGTCTGAGTAATATGAGTCTGAATGAGCGTGGATGTCTCTGATCCATGCGTGTCGCTCTCTCGGAGCCTGAAAACAGGAGACTTTCTACCAGTTGCTGTTTAGTCTGGAAACAACAATGAAAATGGGATAACTATCTCGTGTGGCTACATGATGGTTCTTGTGAGGCCCAGAAACCCTCTGTGGTCTGCCCCTTGCTTCCCGCTCGAGCCCCACCTGCCCCTGACCCAGGCCTCCTCCGTCATCCAGAGCCCAGCAGGACCAAGCTCATGGTCACGAACACACCAGGACATGTAAACCCCCCAAGTGTTTAAATCCTCCCCCCCCCCCAACTCCCAAAGCTTCATGACTATTTTTCCAGGTTTCAGGATTCAGGTCACATATTACAGTTTCCAGAAAAGATTCCTGACGTTCACTGCGGCCTTTCAGGAGCTGGCCGCTCGCTCCCCTGTGTCGCTCACGTCATCATTGGGCCTTTGGCACCCAGAACCGTCTACAGCACTTCATTCCAGGCGTGCTTAGGCGACTGCTTCACCTCCCCTCTGAGGGTAGCGCCAGGGTCTCATTCCTCTTGGGCGCAACGGTACCTCACATAGTATCTAAAGAATGTTTGTTCAATGAAAGTTTTTTTAAAAATATATCTTTATTGATTTCAGAGAGAGGAAAGAAGAGGGAGAGAGAGAGAGAGAAACATCAATGATGAGAGAGTCATTGATCGGCTGCAGCCTGCAACCCGGGCATGTGCCCTGACCGGGAATCGAACCCTGATCACCTGGATCCTAGGTCGATGCTTAACCGCTGAGCCACGCCCGGCCGGGCAAAAAGTTTGTTGAACAAAGAAATAAACAGTAACTTTACAGCCAATGCAGACGCTGTCATGTGGCTCTTCTCTTTTAAAATTGTGGTGAAATATACACAACATAAAATTTACTATCTTAATAATTTTGTTGTTGTTAATCCTCCCCCAAGGACATTTTCCATTGATTTTTATCGAGAGTAGAAGGAAGTGGGGGAGAGAGAGAGAAACATGGATGTGAGAGAGACACATCGATTGGTTGCCTCCCGCATGTGGCCCAACTGGGGCCAGGGATAGAACCTGCAAACCAGGTACATGCCCTTGACGGGGAATTGAACCTGTGACCTTGTGGTGCGTGGGGCGACACTCTAACTGCTGAGCCACACTGGCCAGGGCTGTCTTAATCATTTTTAAGTGCACAGTTCAGTAGCGTTAAGCACATTCACCTTGTGCAACCATCGCCATCTCTAGAGCTCTTTTAAACATCTTGTAAAATTGAAACTCTGTACCCATTAAACATAACTTTCCATTCCCCTTCCTCCCACCCCCCAGCTACTGGAGGCCCCATTCTATTTTCTACCTCTATTTTATCAAATTCACGGCAGATCCATATTCTGGGTACCCCATATAAGTGGACTCACACAGTACTTGTCTCTTTGTGACCAGCTTATTTCACTCAGTATAGTGTCCTCGAGGTTCATCCATGTTGTTATATGTATCAGAATTTCCTCCCTCTTTAAGGCTGAATAATATTTCATTGCATGTATATGCAACATTTTGCTCACTCACCTGTTGATTGACACCTGGATTGCTCCCTCCTCTTGGTTATTATGAATAATGCTGCTCCAAACATGGGTGTAAAATACCTGTTAGACTCCCCACTTTCACTTTTTTGGGGTATGTACCCAGAAGTGAAATTGCTGGACTACATGGTAACTGTGTTAAGTAATTTTCTGAGGAACAGATATACTAGTCTAGACTAGCATTTTTACTCACATCATTTCATTTAATGCTCATGGCAGTTCTAGGAGGGAGGACAACTGTTCTTTCTCAACAGATGGGGAAATGAAGGCAAAGAGTCAACTTGCCTAATTTCATAGAGGCAACCGGTGGCAGAGCTGGGATTAGACTCACAGTTTCCCATATCCATGCTTTTGAGGTCTGTGCCATGTTTTCTTTCCTCCAGAAGGGAGGTGGGCTCCCTTGCTCTGATGGGTGAAGGCCCACCATGGATTGGGGAGAAGGAACTTCCTTAATAAGAGGAACTTCCTACTTGTGAGTGGTCACCAGGTTAGATGTGTCCAGCTTTGCCCCAGCCCTTCACTGGCAGGGACATTCTGTAGTGAGGCTTATAACATGCCCTTCCGTGCTGCGTATCCTAGGGTGAGATGGGCGAAGGAGCTCATAACCAAGTTTGGTTATTAGAAATTCACTGATTCAAACTCTCAAAAACAACTTGGTTGCTGTGCATTCCTCTTAAGTAACATCTTAATGGTAGGTCATTTAAACGTGGAACAGACCTCTGATTTTGTAATTTTAACTCAACATCTCTTTTAGTGCTTCCAGGCATGAAGGAGACAGTTGGTTCATAATCTATTAAGTCATTCAGGAATAGCGCCTGCCCCATCTATCTCATTAACGATCAGGCAGCTGATGAAACTATATGGGAAGTGGTGGGCCGTAAACACAGAACCAGAGACACCGTTGCGTCTATAGACACAAACTTTCTTTGCATAGTGGCCACTAGACATAAAAACCTGGGGCACAGAAGGAAGGTAAGTGATCAGGTGGAGGGTTCATGCTTTGATGCACCTTTCCTGCTCGGAACATGCAGCAGTGACAGACAGAATATTGAAATAAACAACCCAGGATATCTAGATAAGCCCAAGGGTAGGATGAATACTTGCAAGTAGGACGGATGAAGCAGACACCTAAAGAGGGGGACCGTAGCCTTGGGTTCACTGTGTTCCGGTCCGGAAGCCAGTAGGACTGGCTGGGAGTTCGAACCCTGTGGGCCAAAGATAACTAAAAATGTTCCACAGAAGGCTCACTGCTGGGGGGTGGGGGGGTGGGGGAGCAGGACAGGTCATGCAAGGAAGTTGGGGAAAAATAAACAACTCTTGCTGATCACCAGCTGGGGAGATGGCATTTCATAAGCTGCACGACTAGGAAGGCAGAAAGACTCAGGTGAGCGCCACAACCGGGCCACCAGCGGGCACACTGCTTGACTCTGCGTAACTCTCGGGGCAGGAGAGCCCCGCAATGTCTTTGGAAGATTGTGGCTGAGCCGGGGGTGGGAGGAAGCAACTGCAGAACCACTACATGGGGGGGGGGGGGGAGGCCAGAGTAAGAAAGAAAAATATAAAAAGTGAAAACTTTCCAAGAAAGTAAAACATTGGAATGTGAATCCACTCTGAATTCACACTTTTGAACAGACAGACGAAGGCTTTGAAATAAGTGTGTGCGCCATGCTCGGAGAGACCCCAAGAGTAAGAACTTCGTTTTGAAAAAGAGCAAGAAATTATTGAAAAAAAAATCAGAAACGAGCAGGAACAGGTGATGTTTAAGAGAGACAATTAAAAAAACTTCAAATTTTGAAAATGAAAAGTAGTCATTGCAATTTTAAAAATTACTCTACATAGAGGATAAACTTGACACTGGAGAGGCTCTAAGAGAAAATCAGTGAACAGAAAGAGAGACCGAGGTTGCCCCGGCGGGCGTGGCGCCGTTGGCGGGGCAGGTGCCCCACTCCCGGAGCAGGGCGCGTGCCTGGGGTGCAGGCGTGAACCCCAGGGGGGTGGCAGGAGGCAGCCGATCCATGTTACACTCTCACATCGGTGTTTCTCTCTCCCCCTTTTTCTTCCTCTGTCTCTAAAAATCAATAAACTATTCTTTTTTAAAAAAGAAGGGAGACAGAGGAAAGGACAAGATGAATTGCATCTGGCTTTGGAAGCACCGCGGTGCTGACATCATCTGAACGGTCACATCCCGCGGGTGACCCCCGGGTTGGGCCACGGGCTGCCTGGGTCAGCATCCCTGCCTACTTCCCGGGGAGCCTCCCAGGGCCTGGGACCCCCGCCTTCCCACAGAACAGCCTCGCCTGATTCTGCCAGCTCCTTGGATACACGGAGCCGCGGCCTCCAGGGGCGAGTCCACCCGGGGATCCCCGGGTCTGGGTTCCGGCGCGTCTTCCACGTGGGTGTGCGCAGACTGCTTAACGCACTGCTGATTTTTTCTTTTCTTTACATCAACACATTGCGGTGCCTTGTTACTCTTTTGCCAATGCTGCTGCGTTAGCAGTTGATCTAGAGCAGCCTATGAAATCTCCAAACTCATCTGTGCGAGAAAAGCCCCTGGGCGTGTGTGGGAAAGCGCGGCGGCTCCAGGCGCTCCGCTCGCGGGCGCCCCCTCGCGCTAGGGCCGCGGCGGGCGGGGCGCTGGGCGCTCCAGGGGCTGCGCGCTCCCGGCGGGCGCGGCCCCGCACGGCCCGCGGGGACAGGGGCGGGAGCGCGGCCCGCGGGGCGGCGGCGGGAGAGCGCCCCGCAGCGGTCATCCCGGCGGGAGCGCACCTCGGGGAGGCCTCGGGCCGCGTCTCTGAGCGCCGCGCACCGCGGGTGCGGGTCCCGGCCGCGCCTGCACCCCGCTCCTTAGACAGCGCCCCTGGAACCGCCCTCCGCCGAGGGTACAGCCGGTTAAGCCTCTGGCAACCGGCGGTTCAGTCAACCCGCCTCTACGCTCCATCGCCCGGCTGATCCCCCTGAGACCAGCCCCATCTCTAGGGGCTTCCACAAGTCACCCCATTAACCTAAACTCGGGTGTTCTCATAGCGAAGGCCGCTCTTTTCACCTTTGTCACTCACAAAACCCAGATATTAGAATAGCCAAGGCTCCCATCCTCTCGTTACGTAGGCATCGCAAGGTTCTAGGAGCCCTGGCTGGGCCATGGCGAGAGCGCCAATCTGTGCGTTTCCTGCTATTCCTGGATGTCACAGACACTGTCTTATTTAAATTTGCACGTCTGGCAGCCCGGCCAGGGCACCCACATTCCCCTGGGCACCGGCAGCCCGCGGCAGGAAAGGAAGGGCCACGGACGGGAAGCGGGAGGGCGCTCCGCTGCTGCGCCGGCTTTCCCCTGCGAGCGATGCGCACAGCCCCTGGAGCGCGCCGCTCGGCCTCCACGCCCACACCGAGCTCTGCGGCCCCTGCCCCCCGGCGCAGCAGCGGCCGGGATCAGCGCAAAGCTTTACCTACTCCACGTAAAAGATGTGAACAAAGCTGCTACTATTGAACACTGCTGATTTAAATATATATATATATATTTATATATATAAATATAAATATATATATATATTGATTGATTCATTTCAGAGAGGGAGAGGGAGAGGGAGAGAAACATCCATGATGAGAGCCATCCATCAGCTGCCTCCTGCACGCCCCCTACTGGTGATCAAGCCGGCAACCTGGACACACGCCCTGACCAGGAATCGAACCCTGATCTCCTGGATCATAGGTCTATGCCCAACCGCTGAGCCACACCGGCCGGGCAACACTGCAGGCTTTTATTTGCTTTTAGTTTTTAAAGTTATCAGAGATATTTTCCTAGGACGTCCTATACTTGACTTGGTAAAAAGATTTTTACAGACTTCAAGATATGCTTTTCTCTTAGAGGAGAGGCGACTGGTTAAACACTGATTCCACCCTACTTTAAATCTCCAGGATATAACAATTTTCAAAATACAAAACTGCATTTTAAACATTCTCTTTATTTTCTTACAGGTTTAAATATCGGATATGTGAAAAATTCCAAATATCTACATTCAAGCACATTATAAATACGTTGTTACTTCTTAGACTCTCCATTTCTCTATCCTCATAAAAAAGTACACAGGGAACAGGCCAGCTCGAGGAGAAGGCTTAACCAAATTTCAATATGAAAATGTTTTGCTTTATTCTCCTTTAAACCTCATGATGCCTAGGATTCGGCTTCATACTCGTTGCGTTACCGTTTTTCTTCACATCGGCTGGTTACCCTGCCAACTCCTCATTTACTGGAGACTTGCTCACAAACTCTTGACCCCAAGCCCTCAATAAAGTCAATATCTACAGTAAAGAAAAAGCAATCCCTGAGTTTTGGAAGTAAAATGAAACAAATGAACTTGTGTCTATTAGTTTCTTAAGGCCACTGTAACAACCCAGCACAAACTTGGAACAGCAGAAACTTAGCATCCCATGGTTTTGGAGGCCAGAAATATAAAATTAGTTTTACTGGGACCAAATCAAGGTAGGGCCATGCTCCCTCCACGGGGGTGGGCGACCTTTTTTCTGCCAAGGACCACTTGGATATTTATAACATCATTCGTGGGCCAGACAAAATTATCAAAAGTTAATCTGCTATATTGGTCAAACATTTAATTAATTCACCCCTAATGTGATGGCTGGAACTGCTTCTCTTTGGTGAGGCCTGTGATGTTAGCTGGTGTTGATGATGTTGCTACTCGCAGCTGCTCTTCCAGGTTTGTGTCGGTCAGTCTGGAGCACAGTTGACTCTTTGCGATGGTAAGTTTGGAAAAGAACTGCTCGCAGCAGTAAGTTGTTCTGAACACACATGCATATTTTAATACATGTCTCCCCAAAGTGGGAAATTCATCTCTGCTTGTGTAACGTTTATAGAACTCAAGCAGCAGGAGCCTGTTGTATGCAGCTTTCAGCTCCTGGTCACCTTGCAGCTGAGTGATTTCATGTTGTAGGTTATCAGGCCCATCAGCTGGTCCCACATTGAACGTGTAGCAAAGATGTTCAGTTCCACTTGCTTCCTTTTCACGTCCCTGAATCTTCCATTCAATGCCTCAATTAGTTCCCCACATTCACCAGCATGTTCAAGTGCCATGGAAGGCATTTGTCCTTCCAGAGCGAGGAAAGGCACCGTGTTACTCCTTTCGAGCTGCACTTCCCACAGCCTTAATTTAGCTTCAAATGATTTCAGAGTTGAAAGCAGGGAGCTGAGAAGCTGGTTGGGGCCCTGCAGCTTGACATTTAGCTCTGAGAAGTACTCAGTGATGTCCACCATGACTCTAGACCCCACAGCCACTTGCTGTCACTGAGATCCCCGACAGGTTTCCCTTCATCTCCGTGAGCTGCTTAACTTCACCCCACAGTTCATGAAACCTCATGAGCATGTTCCCTCAACTCAGCTACCGCACTTCACAGTCATAAACAAGGTCACCATACTCAGAGTCAAGGTCATTCAATAACTCCTTAAACCAGTGGCAGTTAAACCCTCTGCTTTTGACAACATTTACGCACAACACTACTATTGACATCACATTGCTGAGCTGCAATGACTGCACAGAGCTGTTCCTGGTGTGTGATGCAGTGGCATATAATTAAATCACTTGGATCAAGACGGAGAAAATTCGGTTCTTTCCTGACAAGTGCAATTAACCCTTTTTGGGAGCCAACCATGGCTGGAGCGCCATCTGTAGTAAGGCCACTTACCTTTTCAAATGTTAGCTCAAGTTTTTTCATTGAGAAAACAAGTCTCTCAAACAAGTCCTCACCTCTTGTAGGGCCATGCCTGGCTTCCAGTGACAGCTGTTCCTCTCCTGTGTCAAACTGCAGTTATCCCACAAAGGAAAACGACCATTGGGCAGTATTTGTTATGTCTGTTGTCTCATCACAAGCCAGAGAGAAAAATTAGAAATCTCCTGCAGAATCCTTCAGTGTTTTTTTATTATCTTGTGCTAAGTCAGTAATCCGATCTGAGACGGTTCTCTGAGACCAACTAACACTGACACAATTTTACTCTGTCTGGTGCTGACAACTCCGAGCAGCCACCGTGCACTCTCACAAGCTCCCTCTACGTGAGGCCTCGGCTTCTTTGCGATTAGTTTGCTCACTATGTACTTCATCTGAATAACTTTCTGTCACAACGAGGCCCAGTGAAAGCAGCTTGTTGTGATTCCAAACTCTGCTGAAGAGCACTGATTTTACCCAGACGCACTCGGCCTCCCAATTCATTGAGGTGAGCATGTTTCGAGCTATAATGACGCTCCAGGTTGGCCTTTTTCATTACTGCTAACACATCGCCACAAACTAGGCACAGGTTTGCCTTTGACGTCAACATAAAAATAATCATTTGTCCATTTCTCTTGGAAAGATCAACTTTTCTTTTCTTTGTAGTCACCGTTTATAGGACGTCACGCCACTTACGTTTTAATAGCCATCCGGTGTGTGTGTGGCCAGCGACACGGCTCTTTTGCTTTGATCGCTGTTGTGATCCTGCACCCTGGATTCGGAACGTACCCAACGCCCGTCTCCCCGACTCCTGGGGCGTCTTCTGCGCACCGCAGCTTCCTTGCTCTTCACTGAGGTTCAGTTTTTGTGCGGACTGTTGACCGTGGCTGTGTGGGTCCAGCTGCACTGGAGTTATCGTCTGTGTGGACAAAGGAGTCGACAACATCGTCGTCAACCATCGGAGGCAAGGTCACGAATGTCGCTGGGAATCATCTCCTCGCATCTTGTCTCATCGCCACGGGTCGCCGTAGTCTCGCCACAGTGTGTTAACACTCGCAATGTGCACACTGCCCGTCTGCCCGGCACTGGCTGTCCTCTGGGTCACCGCAATGCAGGCAGACAGGCCGGGGCAGCCGGAGACAAGCATGTGTCATGTACCCGTGTGTGTCCTGTTTGTCCTGTAATGGACGCTCCTTTCTTGTCCCTCAAAATTTATGTTATTACTATGATTCACTTAATATAAATTTATGTTGCTGTGAAAAAAGCTCCTAGATTTATTGAATTTCAAGTCCTGCCTGCGGTTGCCTTGGCAGGGCCGGACCAAATACAGCCCGCATGGGCCTGATGGTCCCCGCCTCTGCTCCAGAGGCTCAAGGGAAAATGCATTCCTTGCCTCTCGTGGCTCCTGGTGGCTGTTGTCATTGCTTGGCTTGTGACTGCATCCTTTCAACCTCTGCCTCTGTGGCCACATTACATTCTTTTCTCTGCCTTCCTCTTATAAGGCATTTGTGACTGCGTTTAAAGCCACCCAAGCAATCCAGGATACTCGCACCATATCACAATCCTAATTATTCACATTTGAAAAATCAATTTTTTCCATATACAGTAACATTCACAGGGTTCAAAGAGTAGGACCTGGGTATTTCTGGGGCCGTTATTTAGTCTACCACACTTTGTATCGCGTTGCTGTTAAAACACTCAGACAGGAATTTCACCAAGTTACATTAACTGTAGGGTGTATTCTACGGACAGAAAATTAAAAAAAAATTTTTTTTTTAAATTTTCAACTTTTCAGTAATATGTATTGTTTGTGGTGGTGTTATGATTGTTCTGGGACTTATGTATTGTTTGATAAAGCAAATCAGTACTTATATTGGTATAATGGAGAACTCGGGTTTTCAACACGGGCCAGTAGAAATCCAGATCTAAGACTGTTGATGAGTTAAAAGTAAAGATCTTGTCCTGAATTTGAATTAGAAGTGTCAGTTTGAACTCTAGCTCTGTTTGGAAAAGGCCGAGAAATACCACTATTCCAGAGTGATGAACACCACCCCTAGCACCTAGATTGAGGTCTCTAAATACTAGTTTCCATGAAAAGGAACCATGGCCCCTTGAAGGAAGGGTTAACCCCAGGTGTGGCGCAGGAAGTGTGTAATGACCCGGGGACTCCTTATTTCAGAAAGCAAAGGATCAAAGACAACCAGTTAGGGAAAGGGCTCAGGAACGAAAGTAAAAAGACTTCCACAGGTCAAAGGTGGGACAACTTGAGCATTAATAAGAATAACTACAATGCATTTGAAACACATTAAATAGTTTAAATACATGAACTCATATGACACTTAAAAAGCAAGCAAGCTCGAATGTCTAATCCATTAACTGCTGGCACTTCTTCCCGATTCCTTCACAGACCCTGTTTGATGTTGAAATGAGCTTAACCTGCACTGCAAAGTTATAGCTTTGAGTAACTGCTGCTCTGCCACTGCTCACTCTTCGAAATCTGTCATTAAAGAGCAGCGTTGGGTACGAAAGGGACTAATCCTTAGATCATTGGTCAGAGGCCAGGGTTTGAGCCAAGGTTGTAAATGTGAATGATACCTGTGCAAAGTCTCTTACCCTGACTTAAAGCTGATTTCCTCATTTTGTAAATTATTAAGCATTAAGTTGCTGCCAAATAATCTTATTTATTTACAAGATAGCTTCTTTTTGCAAAAACCTAAGTTAAACTAGTAATTTATGCCATAATAACTGCTGATTTATGTATTTGCTAAAGGTAGCTGCTGTGTATTATAGCAATAAAAAAAATCATTTTGTTAGAAAAAAGCAAGCAAGCTAAATAAACAAAAACTTCATTGGCCACCTTTGGAGTATCCGAGGGAACAAACTTACTATTTTGAAAGTTGTTAAAGGAATAAATCACACATTTATCACTTTCCCATATAAACTGTACCCCAGTGTAGCTCAATAGTTGAGGGGAAGTGTATAAATAATTCTATCTATAAATGAAGAAGTAATTACAGATTTAGAATATTACTACTTGCAACCCTTAATGAATTAATAGATTTAGGTAATGGTCTTCAATTAATTGCTTACATCACAAAAAGGAAAATCCAGACATTAGGTGCCTTCTGACACAAACCTCCTATGTAGTATTTTTGCCAAAAAATTGAACTGGAATGGCATCAAGCTTCTCGTGCTATTGGTGCAGTGGTGGGGAATATCCGGCCCGCAGGCCATATATGCCCCGAGAAATCATTTGGTCTGGCCCTGCCAAGGCAATTGCAGATGGGATTAGAAATTCAATAAATCTAGAAGCTTTTTCATAGCTAATTTTTAAATTGATAATTTTGCATGGCCCTTGAATGATGTTATAAATATCCAAATGGCCCTTGGCAGAAAAAAGGTTCCCCACCCTTGGTTACAGAAAACACGTGGCAGAAGAACATGTGAAATATCACCCCAGTCAACCAGCAAAGTCCAGCCTGTGAGAAATGCTACAGGACAAAAAACCTAGTTTCTCCAAGAAATGTATTGAAAGAAATGACAGAGAAATGACACAGGAACTTATGGATTGCAAAAGAGACAAGTGACAGGCATATCAATGAACTTCAAAGTGTGCAACTTTCCTGGATCCTGACTCAAATAAACTGATTGTCAAAAATGCAAAAAATTGCCGTTTGGGGAGTGGCTCAGTGGCTGAGCATCCATCGCAGTTGGATCCCGGGTCAGGGCACAGGCCGGGCTGCGGGCTCGATCCCCAGCAGGGGGCGTGCAGGAGGCAGCCGATCAATGACCGTCTTACCATTGATGTTTCTGTCTCTCTCGCTCCCTCTCCCTTCCTCTCTCTGAAAGCAATAAAGATATTAAAAAACGCAAAAAATTTACATCAAGTAGGGAAATGTAAACATTCTTTTTTTAAAAATGTGTTTTTACTGATTTCAGTGAGGAAGATAGAGCGAGAGAGAGAGAAACACCCATCAGCTGCCTGCTGCCTCGGGCAAGTCCCCTGCTAAGGACGGAGCCCGCAACCCGAGCATGTGCCCTGACCTGGAATCGCGCCGCGAGCCCCTGGTGCACCCGACGATGCTCAACCGCCCAGCCACACCGGCCGGCAGCATTCAATTTTTGATAATATTAAAGAACTATTTTTTTAAAATGCAATAAAGATGTCACCATGTTTAAAAAGAGCCTCCGTCTTTATAAATGTATACTGCAATGTTTACAGGTAAAGCAACATGACGCCGAGACGGGCTTCACCGCCTCGGCGTGGGTGCGGGTGGGGCTCGTGTGCGGGGCCGTGCACCGCAGAGGGAGGCGGCGGAACCGCTGAAGGGCGCGCGGGGAGTCACCTGCGGGCCAGCGCGGAGGCGCCGCAGCCCTCTCGGGGAGACGATGGACGCTCGTGCAGGGGGGCCCTCGGGGTTACTTGAAGAAACCCCGTGAACAATTCCTTTCTCCCCGGAAAGCTCAGCACCCTAAAGTGACTCCGTTGGTGCTCCCGCGCGCCCCCGAGGAGCCTGCGGACCCTCCGTTCCCTCCTCCCGCCGCTGGAGGGCGCCAGCAGCTGCTCGGAGACGCGCGGGGCGGAGTCACAGGGCCGGAGGTGCGCCTGCGCCGCGGAGGCCGCCGCGTCTCCCCGGGACGCGGGCTCCGCGCGCTGGGTCCCTGGGTGTCTGGGCGGCGGAGTCGGCGTGGGGAGGGCGGCTCTTGCCCGAGACCGCCGGGAAGGAGCTTCGGGTCCGAGGCCCTCCCTGCAGGAAGTGAGCTCGGTCCCCGGCCGCCGCCCCCCGCAGCCAGCTGCGGCCTCGGGGGCCAGCGGGGCGGGGGTGTCACCCTGCCGCGGGGTGTCACCCAGGCGCGGGGGTGGGCTTGCAGCCCCGCCGAGGCGGAGGCAGGCGAGCGCGCTGAGAGGGGCGCACAGAGAGGTTCACGGCCGGGAGGCCGCCCTCCTGCGAGCGCGCCCCGAGTTAGGCGGCGGGCGGGGCGCCCGTGCTGCGCGTTTAGGAGCAAAGCGCCGACGGGACCGGCACCGGGTGTTGGGAGCGAACTTCAGTCGCGTTGCCTCCGCAAACTGGGAAACAGCGGTGAGCACCGGCGACTGCAGGAGGGGAAAGCGCGTCCCCTCGAGCCCGCTCAGCTAACCCGCCCCCGCCGCTCCGGCTCCGCTGCGCGGGCGGGTCCGAGGCGCGCGGGCTGGGGGTGCCCGGCGAGGGCCCGTGGGTCGCCCGGGGCCCCTCGCAGCCTTGACCGCTCGCTGCCTGCGCGCGCTTCCCGGTCCTTCCCTCCTTACCCGGGTCCTGGCGCGGTGCCCGTTGCCCGCGTGCCCCTGAGGCCCCGCCCGCCCGCGCGGCCCCGTCGGTGGAGCGTGGCCCCAGGGCGGGCGTCGGTTCCCGGGCAGGGCGCACACCCGGGCTTCGGGGCCCATACCCCTCTCGGCAGGTACGGGAGGCGGCCGATTGATGTCCCCCCCTCGCTCCCTCGCTCTCTCAAATCGATAAAAAAATATGTATCCTCGGTGAAGATTTAAATTAAAAAAAGATCCCAACTGACTTTTCTTTCGGGACACCCACTCCCCTTCCCCACCCCGAGTGTTGCTGCTTTTATTTGCCTGCTGTTTGACTTAATTAAAACACTTCAACCCCACCCCATTGTGCACGTGCAGAGCAGGCTAACTGGTTGTATAAAGGGTAAATAGTAAATATTTTAGGCCTTTCGGTGTTTTTATGGTTCACAACTTTGCACTTATAGCAGGAAAGCAGCCATAGACAATACTTAGATGAGTGAGTGTGGCTATGTTCCAATAAAACTTAACACTGAAATTCGAATTTCATGTGTAAGGAAATATTCTTTTAATTTTTTCAATCATTTAAACCGAATGTATTATACTCTAATGTAGAATATGCTCAGAACGAATATAGTATACCTGGTGTAGCTTTTTTGTTGTTGTTCAAAATATTACAGATGTCCCCTTTTCTCCCATTGACCCCTTCCACCCTCCTCCCCAGTGCTCACCACACCATTGTTTGTGTCCTTGGGTCATGCATATGTGCATATAAATTCTCTGGTTAATCTCTTCCCACCCCACCCATTCCACCTTCCCTCTGAGATTCTTCAGCCTGATCTATGCTTCTATGTCACTGAATCATTTCTGTTCATCAGTTTATTAAGTCCTTTAGATTCCACATATAAGTGAGATGATGTGATGTTTGTCTTTCTCTGCCTGGCTTCTTTCACTTAGCATAATACTCTCCAGGTCCATCCATAATGTCCCAAAGGGCACGAGATCCTTCTTCTTTGCAGCTGCGTAGTATTCCATGGTGTGAATGTCCCACAGCTTTTTTATCCACTCGTCTGCTGATGCCTGGTGTAGCTTTTAATGTACAGTGGAGTGAGGTCATTACTTCTTAACCTCTGAGTATACCTCTGATTTGGTACGACCTAAGATTTTTCTTCAGGAAAACATCTACTCTGTATGCTTGAGACAGGTAACTTCACTTTGCTTTCTATCTTCTCTATTTACAAGCCAGAGTGTTCCCTGAATTCTCCAAGGGGGAAGTCTGCACTAGAAAGGGCTCTTTGGGAAGGCAACATATCATGGGCCCTGAGCATCCCTACACGCCCCTGCTGGGTATGCCAAGAATGCAAGATCTTAAAGAGCGTAATGGTTCCCCAAGCTCAGTGTTTTCCTGTAATGCAGCCCTGTGCTGGGATCCATCTGGGCCCACCTGTCACCCGCCTGGTGGGGGGTTCGGGGGTGGGCGTGGGGTAGGCATGAGTAATCAGCTTAAATGAAGTCTGGCTACTGCTTTTGCCATGAGTAGTAAAGTTCTTTGTCTAATACCCAGGAGTTTTAGGTCTTCTGTCAGCATCCATGAAGTAACTGTGGGCCAGTTTATTAAGTCCAGTAAGATCCCAAACCCTTCACAGTTTGGGACAGACATGTAAAATAATTTTTTTCTGAGAGTACAATCTTTTCTATTATATATATTTTTTTGTTAAACCTCACCCAAGGGTATTTTTCCTGCTGATCCTTGGAGAGAGAGGAAGCAGGGGTGTAGGGGGTGGGGGAAGAAAGAAACATCCATTGGGAGACACACATTGATTGGTTCCCTCCAGCATGTGCCTCGACAGGGGCTGGGGATCGAATCTGCAACCCAGGTACGTGCCCTGGACAGATGGGAATCGAATCCAAGACCCTTTGGTGCACTGGCCGATGCTTTAACCACTGAGGCACGCAGCCAGGGCTGAGAGGACAATCTTGATGATTTTGCAGAAGTTCCTGAAGAGAGGCATTAATCACACACTTATCGAGGGCACCGTGCTTGGTATAGGAGATACAGAAACGAGTCTCTCCCTTGTAGGGACACATCCTCCAGCCTTAGTTCCCGTCTCACATTCCAGTCCAGTCCCTTAGCACGTCCTATAGATGCTACCTTCACTATATAGCTCCCGTTGGGTCACTTTTCAACCAGCACTGTTTCTCGAAATCGCTGAGGTTGCTTCCTGACTGGTTTCCCTACTTCTGCCTTACACCACTTTAGAGCATTAGAATCACATGGGGAGTTGAAGAAACACTGATATCCAGGCCCCATCCCAAATAAATTAATTCAGTATTCCTAGAGGCAGGGCCTTGGCATTGGTACCTTTAAAAGCTCCCCAGGTTATTCTAATGTGCAGCTAAGAGTGAGATCCACTGCTGTTAACAATGAGAAGATACGAAGGGTTTAAGCAAACTGTGATGTGGTCAAATGTACTGTTCAACCTGTACAGCTGTATGTGGTGGTCTTAGATGGTCTCAGGTTATTTTGGCAAAAACATGCAAGATACATTGAAAGGGGTGAGATCAGGGGCAGGGTGAACACTTACCTGGCTGCAAAACAGTCTAACCAAGAGCTGATTAAAAGCCAGAAATGAAGCCCGGCCAGAGTGGCTCAGTTGGTTGGGTGCTGTCCTGTCCACCAAAAGGTTGTAGGTTCAATTCCTTTTCAGGGCACATACCTGGGTTGCGGGTTTGATCCTCAGTTGGGGCATGTACAGGAGGCAACCGATGTTTCTCTCTCACATCCATGTCTCTCTCTCTCTCTCCCTCTGTTCCTCTTTCTCTAGGCATGTCCTTATTAAAAGCCAGAAATGAAATAGTGGCAGTGGGGCTAGAGAAGAGTGAACTGGAATATATGGGAGGTAAAACCAACAGGACTAAAATAATTATTGGTGAAGAGAGTGGCTTCTGCCTCCCTGTCAGTTATGGTGAATTAAAAAGAGCTTTGGGAATGAAA
Organism: Miniopterus natalensis; assembly: GCF_054644295.1. Taxonomy (NCBI): domain Eukaryota; kingdom Metazoa; phylum Chordata; class Mammalia; order Chiroptera; family Miniopteridae; genus Miniopterus; species Miniopterus natalensis. Next base: position 3,599,344 of record NC_142097.1, read on the forward strand.
ACATTCATTTTAGATTAAACCACTTTAAGGTATTTGTGAGATAGCTCCAGGTGACCATTGACTATGGTCCTGAAACTTGGGAAAGAGCTGGGTGGAAGACCCAAATTGCATCCTTTGTTGGGCTATTTTCATTTAAAGATTTGAATTTAAGAAACTATGGGAGGGTAGACAAACTTCCAATGATCTAATCTCATCAAAATAATTTTACAAAATTAGAGAGACATACATTTTGTGCTCTGAATTTTCATTTAGCATTTCAGTTATAACTCAACCAAAGTGCTGGAGCAATGGATTCCAACTCTTATTCTGTCACCGTAAATGTGTATCTACCTGTATCTGTATCTGTATCTGTATCTGTATCTGTATCTGTATCTGTATCTGTATCTATATCTGACCTCAGACACTTCAGCATAAGGGCATCACTTTCCCTGCCTACAGAGGACTCAACGTTGCTTATAAGCTTACACACATATTTACACATATGACTACAGTGTACAAGCTTGCCATTTTTAATGGCTCTAGTGCTCTAAGGGGTTAACACAGTGAGCGAGCCACGAGGAGATTAACAGAAATAGACTAAGAGTACATCTGCAGGCACATATGCAAGTGAATTGGTACCAGAAGATACAGTCAAAAAATAAAATCTAATAGCCTTAAAGTTTTAAAGACCAAGTAAAAGTTTAGCAAAAAACCCCCAAGTACTTAGATTTGCATAAAACAGATGCTCAGAGTTAAAATTTAGATCAGAAACCTGTCTTAAGGAACGTGATGGGAAAGAAGTGTAGCTTGTAACAGTAATCAAGACATGTAATAGTTAAAACACAACATAGTAGGTGTCATTTTGTTGCTCTTAACTGCTCTGTTTAATGTTTGCCAGATTAACTGACAATCTTCCTTCTGTAAAATTTCCTAATGGCCTCTGCATAGACCTCTTGTGGTTGTTTGCTGCTTCCTAGTACACATAATTTCCATTCTCTACAACTTAGTTGTATATTTAGTAATACTTAGCTGTTTGCTCCTAGTTTGGCCCAGTATGTTATCTCTCTCATTACATAATTAGGTATTAGACAAGTGGAGTTGTCTTTAAGAAAACTAAGTCACACCCCAGTAGTAATGAGCATGCCTAGTACCCAGCCCTTGGTTTCTAAACAGATGTCTATGAAAGAGAGCCAGGAATCCCTGGAGAAATGGCTATCTGGGGCATTGAAAGTGCAAGGTGAACCTGAGAGATTTTCTGTCAAAACGCAATCCAAGGACTGGAGAGGGAATGTCAAAGGATGGATGTAAGAGCTACCTGAAGGGTTCCAACTGGCCAAATTTGGGATGTGAGCATCAGAAACAATGATCATGAGTTATCGTAACACATCGAATCATTTGTCATCACTGCCAACTCCTTATTCTGGCAACTTGTAATTAAAGGAAAAGAGTTGAGCATGACCCTGCCTCAGTGTATTCCAGCTGACAAAGGGAAGCTCTTCCTTATAGAAGAATGTCAGTAAATGCAGAAATAGAAAATCACCATTTTGCAAATCTTGCTGAAATAATGGATTCAGGCAAGGATAATCATTATTGGATACCAAAACCACCAGGTGAAAGTCTGTGGGTACAAAGGCTATCCATATACTGTCAAGGTCTCAGTCCACAGATTGACTGCAACAGAAAAAACATGACCTTTACATTGGGAACATACAGTGGTTACCTCAACTGAGGGATGAAACTTTACATCACTGATAGTCAACCAGATATTTAAGACTGTAAGACTTTTAATATGTCTTCTAAGACTATTTAAGACTATATAAAACTTTTGATATGATGTAATATGACATACATCTGTGAAGTGTTAATGTTAAAAATGGTTAGCCTGAATACATCAAGCCTTTGGCCCTAATTGCTAATTTACAGAAACCACAGCAACAAGGTAAACAAACCACTGACCTGTTTACGGATTTGATAAACAAACTGGTTGTAAACAGCAGTTAAATACTGAACGTGAGATTCTACAACTGATTTGCTCCATTAAAAAAAAAATCCTGGAAAAAAACCAAGGTTGAGAGGCTATTTTAGATGAAACAAACATTGCAATCAAATGTAGTATGTGACATTTGACTGTTTTAACAGGGAAAATTTAAACATGGGTTAAGCATTAGATATTAGGGAATTACTATTTAAAAAAAAGTCTTTATTGATTTCAGAAAGAGGGAGAGAAACATCAATGATGAGTCATTAATTGCTGCCTCCTGCACACCCCTGCCTGGGGATGGAGCCTGCAACCCGGGCATGTGCCCTGACCAGGAATCGAACTGTGATCCCCTGGACCATAGGTCAATGCTAAACAGCTGAGCCACGCTGGCTGGGCATACTATTCATTTTTTGAGATATGTAAGGGTATTGTGATTATGAAAAAAGACTGTCATTTTTTATGAGATGCATGCATAGGGGTGAAATGTCATGTCTTTAAGTTACTTTCCAATTGTTCAGAAACATATGGCAAAATGTGATTTTTTAAATCTAAGTGGCAGATGTAGTTTGTTATTCTTTAATTTTCTGTATATTTGAACACATTCGTAATAAAAAATTGTGGAAAATAAAAAACCTGAATTATATTTAAGCCAGACAACTGTAAAAGTGGGAAAAATACACAAATATCTAGGATTCTCCACTATTGTTATTCTATTATTTTATCAGGGCATCAATTGCTTCAGTGTATCAATGGAAGACCTTATAAATGCACTATTTACATAAAACACATAAAAGCAGGAAATACAAATTAATGCAAAGAAAGATGCTATGGACTATAATACTCTACACATTCATTCCAGGAGAAAAAAATGTTGTGTAAGGTATGAAGTGACATTATAAAAATTGCATCTGAAGTACAATGGTTATTTTTAACCTAATAACCGTGGCATAAGCATAATTTGAGTATTATGCACCTGGAGATAATTTGAAATTTGTGAAGGGCAATTCCATGACATCAAGGTTAATGAATGTGAGGACAAGGAGAGTAACTTCTTGAAAACACTCAACAAGAAAGCCCTGAAGATGTCTTTCCTTCTGCACCTGCTTGTAGGATGTTTATATTATATAAAGTCATGTCCAAATGAAGCCACATGGGTCAACACGTTTAATTTGATATTTTCAGTGCCAGAATTTATATCAATTTCCCCTCATCTAGCTCAGGAAAATTTCCTGTGCAAAGATGTCCCATGATTTCTCAGGAATATCCCCATTGCTAATATCTGGGGATTTCTTCATTTCTAAGTTAATTAACCAATCAATGACCAGTATTTGTTAAATATTTCTTTTCATGTGTTCACAATTCTACAAATTTCACTCTGTATCAGTTAAGTCTACCTATTACTCAACTTATCTACTTATTTATTCATTAATTCAACTAACATATATATTGACCACCTGCTACATGCAAGGCACTGAAGAAACAAGAGCAAAATGAATCTCAGCTGAGAGTATGGTCTTATGTTCCAACAGTGGAACGCTACAGATATTAAGGACAGCAGTACTTTACCGACTGCTATTTGCATTTCTGCCACTTTTCCTTTTATGTTGCTTAGGACTCTGACAGTTATTATTATTTAATGATTACTGCATCAATGCTTTTTCCAATGAAATTTTTTTCTTCATATTTTAAGAGTATACTTATTTATATGAAGGAAAACCAATCCCAAATACTCCTTCAAAATCAATCATTTCATTTTTCGTTTCTTCTTACAAACAGGATGAGTTTTGCTTTTTTATTCAACCAGTTACTCTTTGTTTTCTTAGGTAAACCAAGTTCAGTAACATTTCATGTTATAAGTTACCTATGTATTCGCTTTCCTGTCTTCACCTTGATTTTTTTCCCCGACCCCACCTTCTGCACTGAACTCATATCCATTTTCCATTACCTATTTTTTCTCACATTATTTAAATAGATTGTATTACTTCCTTGCCTTAGGATATGGGGTCTGCTTTTGCAATCCATTTTAGGTTTCTTATGCTCATCCCATGACACGCCCATGCCCTTACTGTTGCTAAATTCAGCTGTGATTTGCAGCAAAGCACTACAGGAAGCCCTGAAAGGATCCAATTAAGAAATTTGGGCCCTGAGCACAGTCGACACTCAAAAAATATGTTTCAATGGAAGAAATCCACTTTCTACAGTACAATAGTCACACGGGAACCTTAAATTATAAACTTAGGAGGCAGGTGAAAATAATGGAAACTGTATTCTTATTTTTCCCTACAGGATGACAGATGTCAAAACTTAGTGAAATTAAGGCTGTTTTAAAGATTTAAGCTTGGGTGTTTGTTGTCTGTTTAACTAAATTTGTACACGTCTAAGGGTTATATACACATTAATTTCTCTATCCTATCACCTTTCATTAAGGTTCCCTTCCTTTACTATTTCAGTATTTAAGGAAAGTATAATTAAACAGTGGTCACATAGAAATCTTTAAGATACTTTCAAAAATTTCCCCCAAAACATGGCAGTTATGGCATAATAGGAAAAGGGAAGTAAAAAGGGAGAGGGGAACCCTTTACATATTTAAGGCTTCAAAGCTGGGAAGAACTAAAGGCCTGAAAGCAGCTTTCCTATTATCCCAGGATTACTCTCCTGTGTGAAATCTCTACTTGATGGAAGTTTTCACAAGTTACATTCACGAGGCCTCACTGAGAAGTACTTGAAATACAGTAAGAGTCGGTGAGTTACAGATTTCTGAATACTCTTACTTTCACAGGGTTTCTTTCTGGAATAAATCAATAGAGGTTAAGAAGTGAATGAAGTTTTCTTCTCAAATTTAACATTAAATTTAAATAGGTTATATCCACATTACTAATTCTGATACTTCTGCTCAGTGGTATCTAATGTATATTGCACTTCTTTTGAATGTGTTAACACAGAGTACAAAATAAAATGTAAATGATTAAGTTGTAACACTTAAAGTCTCCATGTCCATTAATTACGATGTTTGGCACCTGTATGAACACGCTGATGCTGAATAAGGTTTGTACTCTGAGTGAAGGTTTTACCACATATACGGCATGCATAGGGCTTCTCTCCTGTGTGAATTCTCTGGTGTTGAATAAGGCATGTTCTCTGGCTGAAGTCTTTATCACATTCATTACATTTATAAGGTCTTTCTCCAGTATGAGTTCTGTGATGTTGATTAAGTGATGAGGAATAAATAAAAGCTTTCCCACATTCGTTACATTTATAGGGCTTCTCTCCGGTATGAATCCTTTGATGCTGAGTAAGATTTGCACCCTGTCTATATGCTTTCCCACATATGTTGCATTTAAAGGGTTTTTCTCCGTTATGAATCCTCTGATGTTGAGTAAGGTGTACACTCTGGCTGAAGGCTTTCCCACACACTGTGCATTTATATGGTTTCTCTCCAGTATGTGTTCTGTGATGTTGAGTAAGGTTTGCACTCTGGCTGAAGGCTTTCCCACATATTTTGCATACATAGGATTTCTCTCCAGTGTGAGTAGTTTGATGTTGAATAAGAGTTGAGGAATGAGCAAAGGCTTTTCCACATTCATTACATTTATAACACTTCTCTCCAGAATGAATTCTCTGATGTCGAATAAGGTAAGTACTCTGACTAAATACTTTCCAACACTCATTGCATTTATATGGTTTCTTTCCAGTATGTATTTTTTGATGTTGAAGAAGGTGCGTACTTTGACTGAACGTTTTCCCACATTCGTTGCATATATAAGGCTTTTCTCCAGTATGAACTCTCTGATGATTGATCAGTGATGAACTGTGGCTGAAGGTTTTACCGCATTCTAAGCATTTATATGGTTTCTCTCCTGTATGTGTCCTTTGATGTATAGTAAGGTGTGCACGCTGACTAAAGTCTTTCCCACAGTCATCACATTTATACGGTTTCTCTCCGGTATGAATTCTCTGATGTATAGTAAGGTGTGCTCGCTGGCTGAAGGCTTTCCCACATTGGTGGCATTCATAAGGTTTTTCTCCAGTATGCATTCTCTGATGTGCAATAAGGGATGAGAGGTGTCGAAACTCTTTCCCGCACTCTTCACATTCATAAGATTTCTCTTTGGTATGGGTGCTTTGGTGTTTCACGAAGGATGGGTATTTCCTAAACTTTTTCCCACACACATTACATTTGTAAGGCTTCTCTCCAGGGTAAATTTTCCTATGTACAATACCATATGAGACGTGATTGAAGATTGCCCTGCTTTCGTCATATACAGATGTCTTATTATCTGACAGAGTATCAAACTGTATAATCAGGTTTGAATGCTTTTCAAAATGATCTCCATATATATCATATTTACTAAGATACTCTTCTGTAGGATCACCTTCTTGTGAAAAAACTGACTTCAAACTGAAATTTCCTTCATCAGTGGGAATTTTCATGAAGGTAACTGGTGCTTGCCTCTCTAATCTGTCACCATAGTCATATGGTTCTTCCAATTTGATGGTCTGGGTTCCATCTGTTGTGAATTTAGCAATATTTTTAACTGGATTATGATCTTGGGCTTCTGTTTCCTGTCCTGAAATAAAAAGAATATAAAAAGTTTTCTTCTATTTGGAGAAACTGCCAAAATAGAAACAAAATAATGAACGTGAATAAAATGCTTAAAAAACTATGGCTCTGACAACCTCATAACATGGTCCTTAAAGCTTGGGAAAAGAGAAAAAAAGGGCAGGAAAACAAAAGACTAAATTGAGACAGGAGAGGCTCCTCACTATCCAACATGGGCACAGAGTAAATAAAATGAGTCAGGTCAGGTAACAGAGCTGACAGAAGTGAATACAGTGGATAACACTGTGTAGGATAATTTGGGATGGCTTCAATTGTGTAATTAATTATATGAGTTATAATTTATATAATGGTTTCATAAAGTGGGCATGCTATCCTCATTCCTTCCAATCTACTCTGCACAATCCTACATAATATTATAATAGCAATTGCATGGAGTGCTTTTCATGCTTAAATGTCTAGTAACTCTCATATAGCCTAAAACAATCATTCTCAAAAGTACAGTCCCCAACCCTGGCTGGGTAGCTCAGTTTGTTAGAGCATTGTCCCAATATGCCAGGGTTGTGGGTTCGATCCTTCATCAGGGCACACACAACAGTTAACAAATCAATGCATGAATGGGTGCAATAGCAAATTGATGTCTGTCTCTCTCTAAAATCAATTAAAAAAAAAAAACAACTAAAAAAAAGTACAGTTCCCAGTCTAGAGGATTAAGCATCACTATCACCTGGGAATATGTTAAATTATTGCGCCCCACCCAGACATATGAATCAGAAACTTTGGAAGTGAGGCTGAGAAATCTGTTTTTTAGCAAGCCCTCCAGGTTGTTTTGATGCACACTAAAGTTTGAGGATCAGTGGCATAAAGGATAAAAGTTAGAGAGAAAAAAAAGTTTAAAATACCTCCAATTTGGCATTTAGTCCCAAGATATTCAAGCATTTTCTTTCTATGTCTTCTACCACACTTCATAATCAGCTTAAAGGCCAAAGTTACCCACATAACTTAAAATTACTTCCTCATAATCTTCTATAGGTGTCATCAGCTTAAAGGCCAAAGTTACCCACATAACTTAAAATTACTTCCTCATAATCTTCTATAGGTGTCATGCTACTTCCAGACTCTAGGCCTTCTCTTATACCTTCTCCATCTATTAAAAAAGCTCATGTTTCTCTCTTCTTCTTAGAATCCTAAGTACATTCAGCTGAATCATATAAAATTATCTTCCCCCAGCTGGGTGGCTCAGTTGGTTGGAGCACTGTCCTTAAATACCAAAAGACTGCGGATTTGATTCCAGTCAGGGGGTTTGATCCAGAGTCAGGGTGCATACAGGAAGCAACCAATCAACATTTCTCTCTCATTGATGTTTCTCTCTTAAAAATCAATAAAAACATATCCTTGGTGAGAATGAAAAAAACGCACATATGAAATTATCTTTTTTGTAGATCAATATGGCTGAATATTAGCAGTTTCATATGGTTCAACCTAATATAATGATGGGGCCATGACAAAACTTGGCCTTACATTATTATTTCGTGATTTTGTGTGTTTCTTATATTTCCAACCTAGTTGCAAACTCTGGAACTAACTTATGCTTCTTTTACATTTCTTTCAGAAAATGACCCAAGAGTGGAAATGGTGGCCACTCACCTGAATTGGTAAAATAAGACAGTAACTTGTAAAAAGGAGAACTTGAATGCACACACACTCACACACAAAAAACCCGACTCCACACCTGCCTGCAAAGTAATCGAATATGTACAGGCGTACCTTGGATATATTGTGGGTTTGGTTCCAGACCACCGCAATAAAGCAAATACCACAATAAAGTGAGTCACATAAATGTTTTGGTTTCTCAGTGCGTATAAAAGTTTTATTTACCTTATGCTATAGCCTATTAAGTGTGCAATATATGATGTGTAAAGAAGGTAACTACCTTAGTTAAAAAACACTTTATTGCTAAAAAATGCTAAGCATCTTAGCCTTCAGCAAGTTGTAATCTTTTTGTTGGTGGAGGGTCTTACCATCAATTTGTAAAAAATGCAGTACCTGTGAAGTGCAATAAAGTGAAGCACAAAAGTGAGGTATGCCTGTATTTGCTGATGCCTATTATGTTTCTATGATAGTTTAAAACAAATTTAAGTTACAGTACTTTTCTCCTTTGAGATCAGGTGGGAAACATATAATTTACAAACATTAAGAATTATTTAACAAAATATAATTAAATATGGCATTTATAATGTAGCAAAATTAATACTGAATAGTTCAGAAACTTTCTAAGATGCAGATCAAAGTATAATAACCACAACTATATTCATTCAATGGAATCAATCATTAATAAAGGAGTAGCTAGGAAGGGGATAATGGAGTAACTGTATATTTATCAATATGCAAAGGTGTGAAGGAAGTATTATTAAGTGAAAAAAAGGTATGTAACAGTATGTAGAGCAAGAACTTATCTGTGTAAAGATATGCTAAATGTCTTATAGATACACACATACACTTATACACATTATACACTGCAGTAATAATCTAAGGGGAGAAGGTCCTAGTAATGGGTGAGGGGAGAGACACATATTTCATTTGGCTTCCTTGTGCTGCTTGAATTTACAAACTATTTTTATTACTTTGATTTAAATAAAAAAACCAGAGTTGACACCAGAAAATGGTTAGGACTAATGTTAAGTGAAAAAAGCAGTATCATAAAACTCATAACTAAACAAATATTACCAAAATGATATAACAATGAAATTATAGGTTTTAAAAAATATTTCCTAATATTCAATAAATTAGCTATGCCTTTTATTGCTGTTTAATACTAGACATGTAGTTATGCTACTTTTATAGAGAAAAAGTATAAACAACTTCCTCAAACCAGATCTGTTACTGCCCCCCCCCAAAGAAACAATATGAAAATGTTAATGGACCATGTAGGTAAATGTGTGAGTGTGTATGTGTGTACATGTATACAACACACAATGAGATAATACCAGAAGCTCAGTTTAACTTCTAAGTAATCAGAATCCATCTATGAGAGACTATTTCATATACCTGAAAAGGAAGTACTAAAGGTTATAATTAACTAGCTTAAAGTAACAAGTCTGAACGATGACCATGAAGAAATTGCTACTATAAAGCATACATTTTTAAATCAATCAATTTATTGGAGATTCAGAAATGGAGATAAATTAAGCAGGGCTTAAATATGTGTATATACCTAACCAGAAAGAATTGGTTAGAGCCCTAGCCAGTCTGGCGCAGGGTTGGAGAGTTGGCCGGCAGACTGAAAGGTCCCGGGTTCGATACCAGCCAAGGGCATGCACCTTGGTTGCAGGCTCAATCCTTGGCCCTGGTCAGCGTGTAGGCAGGAGGCAACCAACTGATGTGTCTCTCTCACATCGATGTTTCTCTCTCTCTCTCCCCCTTCCACTCTCTCTGAAAAGCAATGGGGAAAATATCCTTGGGTGAGAATAAAAAAAATTTTAAAAAAAGAATTGGTTAGAAGCAGCAAGTATCTGTTGGTCAATAGGGCCAAACAATGGTACAGTTCTAATAGAAGAGATCAGTGTTGACTCAGGTAATCAAGGATAGAGGGAGGCATGATTTGAGTCGAACCTTAAAGAATGGCTAAGTCCTGTATAAATAAAAAAACTATAAAAGTTCTGAGATAGGACGGCCTTCGAAGACCAATAACTACTACTACTGTACTTGTGAATCATCAAAGTTCCCATTTCCTGAAATATGAATGATTAGACATCCTTTTCCAAAGGATCAACTTATGATATATCACCAAGATGGTAAGAGAGCAGAATCCTCAGAGGCCAAAAATCAAGTGAAAACAAGACAGGAAATCAGCAAGAGCTCAAGCTGGCTGCCTGTGACAGTTCCTCAATCCTGTTGATGGATGACCTTAAGCTTCTACTTTAAGGGTGCAAGGGGACAGAGGCATTAGTGGGTGCCATTTTTGTGCTCTGCCTCTGCAATGCTTCCATGCAAATATCTCCAGGGGAGCTTTTACACACGTCTGGTAGCCAGGTTGTATTACACCTGATGCCCCAGTTTTTGTAGTGGCAACCCAGGGGACATCCCTTGAGTATGGGGCTTTGGAAGCCAGGAGTACTTGTGTTCCTGGGTCCCATGGGACTGTAACAACCATGTCCCTTTTTTAAGTGTTTATTTACAAATTAAACAGTACATTAGACATGTAGTGTATATAAGAAAGGTTAAGACAGAATCATTTGGGGGGGGTCTGAAACAGATTAATTCAATTTACATTATTTCTAATGGGAAAAAATAATTCGGTTTTCGAACAGCCTTCGGAGCAAATCAAGTTCAAGAACAGAGGTTCCACTGTATAATGCATATTTGAAAGTTTCACACACATGAAAATTTGTAACTATGTATGGTAACATATGGTAACTAGATTTATTGTGGTGATAGTTTTACAGTGGATACAAATATCAAATCATTACGTGGTACACCAGAAACTAATATAATGTTTTATGTCAATTACACTTCAATTTAAGAAAAAGTCTTCCAGTGCCCAAATTTGGGACAATTGAGCATCAAAAATAGGAAAAAAACCAACCACCAAAAGCTGGAATGAAATAATAATACACTGAATTTCTTAAAATCCCATTAGTCTATAGTGATATATACACACAGAAATGGAGTGGGAGGAGGGACAGCTATTCTTTGCAGAAGAGTATTATTAATCATTTAGAAGAGATGGCTGAATTAAAAAATCAATGTAATATAATAAAGCAAGGATCATCAGTGGATGCCAAGAACCTCAAACAAAAGGTTACCAGGGAATACAATAGTCATGTGGTTGGTGTCTATTTATCAATCCACAGATTTCTTACTAATTAGAAAGGAAAAAAAAAAAGCATCTTTAAAATGGAAAGATCCAGTAGACAGCACCTTCACCAAACTGAGTATCACCAATAATGAGATAAAATGACATTATATGTCTCCTGAGGAAATGCAATGGAAAGTACATACCTATAAAGTATTCTTGGCAAAAATGTTCAATCAGAATCTAATCATGAGGAAACAATCAGGCAAATGTGGGTCATTTAAAAAAACAAAACCTGGCCTGGATCCTTCAAAAAATGTCAATATCATGAAAGATTAAAGGAAAAAAGAAAAGAAAAGGCTGGGGAACAGGTCTAGATTAAAAGGGACTAAGACATTGCAAACTCAGTGGAGCATGGGATTCCTGACTGGATCCTGGATTGGGGAGAAAAATATCTATAAAGGATATTTTGGGGAAATATCTGGAGAAATCTAAGTATTTGACTATCCAGTAGATAACATTATTATATAAATACTAAATATTTGGAAAGAGCGGCATTGTACTTATGTAGGAGAATGCCTGTGTTCTTACATGATATTTGTAGAAATATTTAGGGGTGAGATGTCACGATGCCTGAACTAACTTTCAAATGGTTCTGTGTAAAAACAGTACGTGTGTGTGCATGTAAAGAGATAAGGAGCCCTGGCTGGTGTTGCTCAGTGGTTAGAGTGTCGGCTTGTGCACCAAAGGGTCATAGGTTCAATTCCCAATCAAAGGTATGTACCTGGGTTGCAGGTTCATCCCCAGCCTGGTCTGGGGGTGTGCTGGAGGTAACCAATCAATGTGTCTCTCTCACATCAATGTTTCTCTCTCACCTTCTCCCTCCCTCCCTTCCACTTTCTCTAAAAATCAATGGAAAAAAATTATCCTTGAGTAAGGATTAACAGCAACAACCAAAAGAGATAAGGTAAAAGTGGCTGAATGATGATAAATGCTGATTCCAGGCAAAAAAATATATAGGTGTTCAATGTACTGTTCCTATAACTTTTCTGCTAGTTTGAAACCTTTAAAAATAAAGTTGTTGTGAAGGAAGGAAAAAAGGAAGGAATGGGAACCACCAAAAAGTCCATCAATAGGGAACAGAATAATAAAATATGAGACACACAATAAAATTTGATGCAGATATTTAAGCTCTTTACATATCATTTGGAACACTTATCAAGATATACTTTTAAGTAATAAAAGCAAAGTACAAATCTGAGTGTACAGGATGTTACCATTTATATTAGAAAATGGGGAAAAATACTTTCATATTCACGTTGCATGCAAACAAAACAAAATAAACACCTAAAAGAACAAACTAGAGCCCAGCTGGGTGTGGCTCAGCGATTGAGCATCGACCTAGGATCCAGGAGAGATCAGGGTTCGATTCCCGGTCAGGGCATATGCCCGGGTTGCGGGCTCGGTCCCCAGTCGGGGGTGTGCAGGAGGCGGCTGATCAATGACTTTCTCTCATCATTGATGTTTCAACTCTCTCTCCCCCTCTCCGTTCCTCTTTCTGAAATCAATAAAGATATTTAAAAAAAAAAAAGAATAAAGTAGAAACAAGTAACAGTGGTTGTGTGTTGGGCAGATGTAGGAACTGGCTGAATGTGGTATACATGTGTGAGAATTTTTTGGCTTTGTATAAAATTTTAAAATGTCCCTGGCCAGGTAGCTCAGTTGGTTAGGGTGTTGTCCCAATATACCAAGGTTTCAGGTTTGATCCCCAGTCAGGGCACATATAAGAATCAACCAATAAATAATATATCAATAAGTGGAACAACAAATTGGTGTTTCTCTCTCTCTATAAAAATCAATAAATAAAATACTTTAAATTAAAAAATGTATTCTTTATATTTAAAAACTTTTATCTTGTGAATAAATTGTCTTTTTAAATAATTAGAAAATAAAAAAAGAACGGAATGAGTTAGGAAAGTGGAGGCAGGGGGCCAGAGTTTTGTCAATAAATAAAAGAAAATCAAAAAGGTTTGAAATTTAAGATTTTAAAAGCCATTCATGCATGTTTAAACAGAGAGCGGGGGAACAGTGGCACAATGAAAGCCTTAGACACAGCACGGAGGGATGGGACTTGAGGGTCATTGGGAAGGACACCATGAAACCTAGGGGAAAGGTGTAAAAATGATGTCTGGAAAATCTTTCCTGAAGATGGTCTCTGCAAGGAAGTGTTCTTGACAGACTGGGAGGTCTTTGTGGAAAGTGACTTGGCCATATTTAAAAGTATAACTCACCATACTTAGGGTAAAATAGACTAAATGTAAAGTCTCTCATCTGCCACTTATTCTCTCACCTGGAGTCGGGCCTTCTAAGATTTCTTTTATCACCATCCATGGTTCTTCCAATATGGGAATCACAGTTGGTCTGTACACTGTAAGTCCTGTTCAGGAGGAATATAACGAGTTTTATCCTGGATATAAACATGTGTTCAAATTTTATTACGTGACTTCTTATCCATGTGGATAGACCCCTTCAGGTAAACACTAGGTCATGGACGTGACCTAATAAATTAGGTCCTGCTCTTTTTCAGAGCTAGGATAAAAATTTCCTGGCACCCTGGAGGTTATTTGAATAGAGGTTGTGGAGAAGGAGGTCATAGGGAAGTAGGGAATGAGCAAGGTGCAGCACTGGGTGGCAGCCCTGTGACGCTGCATATCAGTTTTCAATGACCTTCCACTTAGAAACCTTCCACTTGGGAAAAGGAAGTAGAACAGAGCCACTTCTGTGCCCAAATGGGATGAGCACAACTGACCTCTAAGGCCCCCATTCATAGCAAAGTAGTTTAGAGGTCCAACCCATTTTTAACAATGGAGGAAAAAAAAGATACTCTGGTGGGTATGCAGAAAGGAGTGGGTGTAGATGATGCTTACCTAGAGAAACCATGTTCCAATAGTTCTGTAATGTCACAGTCTTGTACAATTCCTTCTGCACAGGACGCATTAGCTCCCAGTCCTCCTGGGTGATATCCACAGCCACATCTCTGAATGTCATTGATTCCTAAAACATCAAATATAATTTAACTTAGTTCAAGAACTAGTAGGAAGGGGGTAGTGATAATACCAGGTACATGTGTGGTGGAAAGAATCATAAAAGCTTAAGCTTTAGTAGGACCCTAAAAGTTTTCTAGTAAAAACTTTCATGCAGCCCAGCTCGTGTGATTCAGCAGTTGAGCATCGACCTATGATCCAGGAGACTGCAGTTCGATTCCCGGTCAGGGGGAGTGCAGGAGGCAGCGATCAATGACTCTCTCATCATTGATGTTTCTCTCTCTCTCTCCCTCTCTCTTCTTCTCTCTGAAATCTATAAAGGCATATTAAACAAACAAACAAACAAACAAAAACTTTCACCCAATGTCTGGATGAGCATACCTGAGTGGCCTTAGAAGGAAGTTCGAAAATAAAGTGGAATTTATTGCTTTCACTTGCCACTAGTGCATACATTGGTGGCTCCATTTTAAAGAACAAAGGGTTTTAAACATAGATGACAAAGAATTGAATGGTTTTGCTCTTCAAGCTCTGCCTTAAGAATAAATTCAATGTGTTATAATTAGAAATTTTGATCTTCTGTGTGCTCTATTGATGAGATGCAGAGCCCTTCATCTTCTTCACCACACAGTTGAACTGCTGTATTTTTACATACCTTTCACATCCCTCTTTGTTGTTCTTCATTAAAAAAAATTCTTCATTATGCTTACATGGTTTTAAATAAACTAAGTTTCTTTAAAAAATGGTATTGGGGTTTTGAAATCACATTAAGCTTTTAAGTTAGGGAGAACTGACAGTTTTACACCATTCTAGGCTTCTTTCACATCCTGTAGAATGATATAGAATGTGACGGTACTGCAAAATTTATACTCTGCTTAGTCCTAGCTATTTTAAACTTGAGGGGTGTAATACTGTGAATGAAATCTCTTACTTCATCTTATCATCGATATGATTTTTACATATAAAGTGATTAACTTTTGTATGCCATTTACTGTAGCAGTCACTTCACTCAAATTTTTTATTATTGTTTCTAACAGTTTTTCCCTTGATTTTCTTAGATTTTTCAGGTAAACATTCATATTACCTATAAATAATTTTACACTGGTTACCAATTTCAGACCATGTATATTTTTAAAGTAAATCTTTCTCTTAAAGTGGCCTGAGTGGCTCTTCCTTAAAATAAAAGACTCGTGATCAAAAGTAACACCATAAAATACATGGCCTTCAGTCACTTGTTCATGAGAAAAAATAATGGTAACTATTGTTTATCCTACTGTGACCTAACTGGTCACTCACTATAACCCAGGGCAACAAGTCTCATAATATTTAATCTTCCTAAGTAGAAGAATATTGTTTATTAGAGTTGAATAACTCAGGCTGAGCGGTTAACGGTTAAGCATCTTGCCCCAAATTACAGGTTCAATGGCAGAACCAGGGACCAAACCTAGATCCATTTGGCTGGGCAAGTCAATCCCTCAACCTCAATGTGATATTGCTGCCTTCAAGTCAAAAAGTGAGAAAAGGCATTCCCATTTCCTACACAGGGCATTCATCTATCTCAACAGGCCAAGGTGGCTCACGGAGAAAAAACGAGGCTTAGGTCCTTGATACGACTTTGGGGTCTCAGAGTTAGAAGGCCATGAAAGAAAATGTCATCACACACTATGAACACGTTTTAAAATCACATAAGACACTAAAACTCACTTTGGTCACCAAGTCATTGAGCCACCCTGCCTGGAAAGCATGTCTTCCTTTGGGGTCTTCCTCTGGGGTTTCTTGGGAAAGGGCAGAGTTCTGAGGAGCAGCTGGGAAGAGAGAGACCATGCTGGAGATCAGTCCTGTTTGAATTGCCGCGGAACTCATCACCACATAGATGCCTATACTTTCTTCAAGTGAGAAGTCAAAAGGAAACCAAACACAACACCCCTACTTCAAAAAACCCAGTGGGAAGCAGCAATGACCTGTCCTAAGACATCAGTGTAGGCTTCAAAAACAAGTCTACTCTGGGACTCTTAAACATATGTACCAAATTCATAATTTTCTACTAAATCTTCACGTGATGTAAATTTTGTGAGTTGTGTCTTCACTTAATAAGGAAATGTTCTCTGGACTCTTTTCTACCTATTTGGAATTGTTACTGTAAAACCGAACTCACAAAGCAAATCATTTATTGGCGCAATGGTTCAAACCTCTGCAGGTAAACTTCCTGAGGGCTTGTAAGGGGGTAATTTGGTTGTGTCTGGTCACTGTTTCATGACACATCTCCTCTGGTTTAGATAATGTGCATGTGGCTCCAAGAAATCTGAAGGCGAATACCATGCAGGATGAGGCTCGTGGTAATGCCTGTTCTCACTCACTGACCTGCCTTCTCCCATTTCTTTAACAGGTTGCTCTCTGCCATGCTTGCTGTCCTCACCACCCAGGTTCCTCCCCTCTCTGCCCTGTAATTCTCACCTTCATCTTCTAGAATCTGAGTCAAATCCTCCACCAGAGTCACCACTTCCTCGCTGCTCTCTGGGTACTGGGACTTTACCCAAGTCCTAACCTCCCCAGGCAGGATGGTCAGGAATTGCTCCAGCACCAGCAGCTCCAGGATTTGTTCCTTTGAGTGAATCTCAGGTCTCAGCCACTTAAGGCAGAGCTCTCGGAGTTGATTCAATGCTTTTCGAGGGCCAGCCAAGCCTGGGTATGGAAAATTCCTAAAATTCTGTCGACAGGTCTCAGTGTCACGCAAGAGTCTTGAAGCAAGGGCTTCCTTTTCAGTATTGCGGGGTCCACTCTGAGCCTTGTCTGGCTTCCACATCAGAAAGATTTGGGAGCGTGAAGAACTGGTCATCCTCTTGCTTGGGGCCGACATTACAGGAGAGTCAATCTGGCCAATATCCTTTATTTCTCTAGTGGTGAGCCAACTGCTTGAAGCCTCGTGCTAGAGCCACAAAGACATTCTATCTAGGGCTGCTGCAGCCAGGCGCACAACAGACTCAAGGTGGAGTTACCAGCCTTAGTTACAAATTCTGAGCCTACTACTTGCAGGGATGGTTAAGAGACCCTGAAACACAAGAACAACAGACCACAAGGTCAAGAATTCCTGGTGCTCTCTGCTGTATACATACACAAACAGAAATAGATTACCCAGTGCGCACAGAAAGAAACGTACGGTCTTTGCCCTGGCCCGTGGGGCTCCGTGGCTGGAGAGCCCCGAAGGGTCACAGGTTCGATTCCTGGTCCAGGGCACGTACCTGGGTTGCAGGTTCACGCCCGGCCTGGTCCCCAGGTGGGGTAGGCAACCAATCCATGTCTCTCTCTTACATAGCTGTTTCTCTCTCCCCCTCTCCCCTCCTCCCACTCGCCCTGAAAATCTGCGGAAAAGCTGTCCCAGGGTGCGGATTAACCCCCACCCCCACAAACCCAACCACACAGGCTTTGTTTACCTCGGTCTCCCCCTCTTCTATCTTTACATTAGTAAAAGCGGGCGAGCCATCCACCTGCTTTGCATATTAACACGAGCCAGTCTAGCCTTTCGCGGGGGCAGGCCGGCGGCTGGGCTGGAAAGCAGCAGCAGAGGCCGGGGGGCGGGTGAAGCCTGTAACTGCTCTAGAGGAGACAATTCCTCATGAATACATCTGAAAGCGGGGTGCCCGAGGAAAACCCCGAACAGGCCTGCTGGAGAAGAACCCGCCCACCTGTCCACAGGCGCCCGCTCGGGGCCCCCCTCAAACAGCCGTGTCCCCTAAGCCAACTATCTCCGAGGTCCCGCGCCGGCGACGCGCGGCCTCGCCTCCCGTCGCCTCCCGTCGCCTCGCGCCCGGCGGTGTCCCGAGCGCGTCGGCCGGAGAAGGCGCGCGGCGGGAGTCGGAGGCAGGCGGCGCGCGTGCCGGGCCCGGCCCCCCAGCGGCAGCCTTCACCCCGCGTGACCTCCCCGCGGGCCGCGAGCACGGGCGCCGGCGACATCGTTACCTGTCGCTGGGACCCGGCGGACGCGCAGCCGGAGCGCCGGAGGCCCGGGCAACAATGGCGGCGGGGCGCGGCGCCTGCGCGGCGGGCTCGGCCCCCACCGCACGGGGGCCTCAGGCTCCGCCGCTTCCCTTCCCCGGAAAGCGCGCGGGGTCTCGGACGGGAGCGGCGCGCCGCAGCCCAGCTCTGAGAGGCCCGGCCCGGAACCCACCGCGCCCCCGCTCCGCCGGGACCTCGCCTCGGCGCCGCTGCGCATGTGCGCGAGGCGAACGCAGCGCGGCCGCTGGGCCAATCGGAGGCGGCGCCCCCCGGCCCCCTCCGCCTCTTCCCGCGGGCCTGTCGCCATGGCAACCTCCTCCGCCTCCGGGCTGCGACGGGCCGCGGAGCCTTCCCGGTGCCGCAGGGAACCTCACCTGCAGCTTTCCTGGGCCCACGCCGCTCCGGTGGACGGCGCGGAGGCGGCGGAGTTCCCAGCATTTTGCGGGGGAGGAAGCGCGCGGATGGGGAGGGTTGGAGCCCCGCGCCAACGAGCCACAGTAAGCCTGGTGCCAGAGTGTCCCGGGGAAGGATGGGCGGAGAAGATGCGGGGGTAAAGGCCGAAAGACCGCAGTGCCGGCTCGGCTTTACTGCGAGTAAACATTCACTGTCGGAGGTTCTGAGTCCCTCCTCAGGAAAAAAGAACAACATCCGAAAGTATGCTGTTTACAAGAGACTCGGAACAAACACAAAATGCTTGAAAATGAAAGGGCAGGAAAACACATACTCCAGGTGTTCGTTACCTACTGCAGTCTTGGCGAACCACCCCCAAAGTGATGGTTTTAAAGAGCAGCCACTTACTGTGCTGACGGATTCCGTGGTTCAGGAGTTGGGAAGGGCACAGTGGGAGCGGCTCGTCTCTGCTACATTGTGTCTGGAGCCCCAGTGGAGACGATTTGATGGCGCCGAGGCCCCACTTCCAAGACGGCTTCTTTCCTCGCGTGTCTTGTGCGTGGGCCGAGATGGCTTAAGGACGAGCTCGGCTTGGATTTGACGGGGTGCCCACATGTGACCTTTTCCGCATGAAGTGCAAGGGTGGTTGGGCTTTCTACGCGGTGGCACGGGGCCTCAAGAGCAGTGTTCTGGCGAACAAGGCTGATTATGGTATAGCCTTGGAAGTCTCATAGCGTCACTTCCATCGTACTCTTGGTCAAACCAGTCACACGTCTGTGCAGAATCCAGCGGTGGCAGATGCAGACCCCATCTCTTGATGGGAGGTATTACCACACCAGGCAAATGTGTCAACTTGGCTAGGCTACAATCTCCTACAAGCCTCTGATTTTTCACACTTTTCCTTAAATTGGTCAATCAAATACTAACCTGACAGTCAGCTCGCTGGCCACGAGAGGATGCTCTCACTTGAGACTGGTGCAGTACTGATAGTGCGTGTCAGGCTGTAGCAGCATCGTTATTAAAACTGTCACTAGTGTCGAACTGGGATGGGATATTGATGGAAGGAAATGCACTTGTGGATGCTGCATCTCAAGTCTTTGTGAGATTGGGGGAGGTAGCAATTTTAAGGACTATGGAACTGAATGGCTACTTCTGAGTGCTATTGACAAGGAAAGCCTGAGAGGATGGTTAATCACCAATTTAAGGAAAAGTGTGAAAAATCAGAGGCTTCTTGAAGCCTGATGGCAAAATGTAAGAACAGCGTAACTTCAGATAAGGTTGAATTCTCAGTCCCAGAAAGTCTGCAGTGCCAAGGCCAGGACCTGTTTGGAAAAGAATCGAACCCTGAGACTCAGAATGGGGACACTTGGATTAATGTAGGCAAACATCTCAAAACACCAATCCCCCTAAATTCTCTGGGCCTGCAAAAGTGGCCTACCCTCCCAGTCTTGCTTGAAGATGATAAAGACGGAGACCCCTACTTTGCAATAAAACCTGTTCCCCTCTCACAATCTACTCTCCTCCCTTCCCGGTCACTGCCAATAACTGGGGTCAAAGTCACCACAGAACCCAACAGAGGACATGTTGGGCCTGATAAGGGAGGAAAAGAACTATCCTTCTTTCATCCCTGGTCAGGGCACATACAAGAAACAACCAATGAAGGCATACATAAGTGGAACAACAAACCAATCTCTTCCCCCCTCCTTCTCCCTTCCTCTCTCTCTCTCTCAAATATCCCCTGAAGTTGCCACACACCCAGCCAATCTGTATCTGTAGGAACCAGGAGAGAATATGGGTCTGGATCCTGAGGATGCTGGATCAAGGAGGGCAGAACATGTAGTTGAGTACTGGAGAGTCTATTGAAAAGGAGCGTACTCCTGTGATAAGGGTTTAAACACTCTGGCAAGGATGCCCGGAGAGGATGCTAATGTACTGCTAGGACTTTTGGAGGCTTGGAGAGATAGATGGCTCCACACTGAGCAGTGAGCACCAAGAACAGGCAGAGTATGAAAGGCTGGAAAGCAAATGAGCTATGTTTCACTGGAAGGCTTGGAAGACCTGGTGAGGTACGGCATGTGCTAGTGGGAGGGGGCACCAGCATCACTGAGAAGTCAGCGGTGGCTTTCTTCTGCAGGCTGAGGCTGACAGTAGGGGGTTTGTTACAGAACTGGGCTCCCTGAGGGCGGCACTTAACCTTCAGAAACAAGGAGAGCTGGATGGGTGTGAGCAGTAAGATCAAGTGGACGCTTGGGGTGGGAGAGTGGAGGGGGTGCTTTATCTCCAGAGAGCTGTGGAGACAACAGAACAAGGTATCTCTACGGGCAGACAACACAGGCGGGGTGCACAGTATGTATGATAAAAGCAAACAGACAATGGCTGATCAAGAGGTTGAGGTTAATAAAATGTTACAGTCTTTTCCCCCATTTATAGACCTTAGTAAGTTTTCAGACCCATAATCCACTGACTGAAGAAGCCAAACTGTCAGAAGGCCCCTGCGACACCACATCAAGCATATGTGGTATCAGTTTTCCAGTACTCCCCCAGGGGAGCCTACAGCTACACGGGGAAAACGGGAGCATCCGCAAGTTTCAAGGCTGTATTTAAGCTCCTGAAGCACCCCGATGACCTCTGTGTTAGAATGGAGGAATGTGGGAGCCAGTCACAAGTAGAGTTCTGTCTCATGGTAGGTCAGCGGGGCTCACTGTCCCAGTCAGTGGTAGTTTCCCAAGACCTTGAATGTACAGTCAGAATAAATGTAGTTGTAGTTGGCAAGTCAAATTGGTTCCTCAGCCTGTAGGGTAAGAACTATCAAAATGGGTAAGGCC
Source organism: Miniopterus natalensis (assembly GCF_054644295.1). NCBI lineage: Eukaryota > Metazoa > Chordata > Mammalia > Chiroptera > Miniopteridae > Miniopterus > Miniopterus natalensis. The sequence continues at coordinate 3,620,906 of NC_142097.1, forward strand.
AAGAGGAATGCTCTGAAACTATCTCCCTACCTCATCCCTGGTTAAGATGTAAATTAAAAAAAGCATCACATCCCAGAGGGAATGGTAGAGATTCAGCTCTCTCTCTCTCTTTAATATATATATTTTTATTGTTAACTACTACAGATATCTCCCATTTCCCCCGTTTTTGCCCCCCTCCATCCAGCCCCTGTCCCACCCCAGGCCTTCACCCCACTATTGTCTTTGTCCATGGGCTATGCATATATGCATATAAATTCTTTGGTTAATCTCTTCCTGTCTCCTGCCCCCTCCACTCCGAGATCTGTCAGTCTGTTCCAGGTATTCATGCCTCTGGACCTATTTTGTTCATCAGTTAATTTTGTTCATTGGGTTCCACATATAAGAGATCATGTGATATTTGTCTTTCTCTGACTGGCTTATTACACTTAGCATAATAGTCTACAGGTCCATCAATGTTGTCTCAAAGGATAAGAGATTGGGCATGATAAGGGAGGCCCAATCCTTTTTACAGCTGCATGGTATTCCATTGTGTAAATATATCACAGTTTTTCTTGAAGGTTATCAAGTGTATTTACTTAAAAAATGTATTTATTTCCATCACCATTTATTCCCTCTATGCCCTCTTCCACCTCTACCCACCTCTCTTCCCCCCATGATCACAATACTGTTGTCCATGTCCTTGGGTTCTCTCTTTTTTTCTTTTTTACTCACCCACCCCCTCCCCTCAGAGGTGTCTGCCTACTTTCTCTCTATAAATCTGTCTCTAATTTGGTTGGTAGTTCAGTTTGCTCATTAAATTCCAAATATGATTGAAATCATGTGATATTTGTCTTTCTCTGGCTGGCTTATTTCACTTAGCATAATGCTCTCCAGGTCCATCCATGCTGTCGCAAACTATAAACTTTTCTTCTTTTTTAGGGCAGAATAGTATTCCATTGCATAAATGTACCACAGCTTTTTTATCCACTCATCTACTGATAGGCACTTGGGCTGTTTCCAGATTTTGGCTAATGTGAAGAATGCTGCTATGAACATAGTGTTTTGAGATTCTTAGGATATATTCCTAGAAGTGGGATCAAATGGCAGTTCCACTTCTGATTTTTTGAGTTCACTCCAAACTCTAATTTTTTGAGTTTTCCATAGTGGCTGCATCAGTCTGCATTCCCACTGGTAGTGTACTAGGGTCCCCTTTTCCCCACATTCTCGTCAGCACTTGCTGTTTGTTGATTTATTGATGGCAGCCATTGTGGCAGGTGGGAGGTGATAGATACCTCATTGTCATTTTAATTTGCATCTTTCTGATGATTAGTGATGTGATCGTTATTTCATGTGTCTATTGGACATCTGTATGTCCTCTTTGGAGAAGTGTCTTTTCAAATCCTTTGCTTATTCTAAAAAATATCTTTATTGATTTCAGAGAGAGGAAGGGAGAGGGCAAGAGAGAGATAGAAACATCAATGATGAGAGAGTCATTGATTGGCTGCCTCCAGCATGCCCCCTGCTGAGGATTGAGCCCCAAACCGGGCATGTGCCCTGACTGGGAATACAACTGGTAACCTCCTGGATCATAGGTCAGTGCTCAACTGCTGAGCTATGCAGGATGGGCTCCTTTGCCCATTTTTTAATTGGATCGTTTGCCTTCCTTTTGTTGAGTTGTATGAGCTCTTTATATATTTTGGAAATTAACCCCTTATCAGATCTATCATTGACAAATATGTTCTCCCATACAGTGGGTTCTTTTTCATTTTGATGCTGTTGTGTGTGGTTGTTTTTTTTTGTTTGTTTGTTTGTTTTTTTCAGTGTGCAGCAGCTTTTTCGTTTGATGTAGTCCCCACAGGGGTGGAGAAATCATTTGGTCTGGCTCTGCCAAGGCAACTGCAGTTGGGACTCGAAATTCAATAAATCTAGGAGCTTTTTTTTCACAGCTAGTTTTTAAGTTGATAATTTTGTAAGGCCTGCAAATGATGTTATAAATATCCAAATAGCCCTTGGCAGAAAGACAGTTCCCCAACCCCTGACCTAGGATATGTATCAGTAAAAATTCTGCTACATGAGATGCCTGAGATTTTGCTGCCTGTTTTCTTCCAGGATTTTTATGGTTTCATGACTTACATTTAAGTCTTTTATCCATTTTGAGTTTATTCTTGTTTATGGTGTAAGTTGGTGGTCTAGTTTCATCTTTTTGCATATACATGTCCAATTATCTCAACACTATTCATTGAAAAGACTGTCTTTACTCCGTTGCATGTTCTTGCCTCCTTTGTCAAATATTAATTGATAATAACGGCATGGGGCAATTTCTGGGGTCTCTGGTCTGTTCCATTGATCTATATGCCTGTTCTTGGGCCAATACCAGGCTGTTTTGATTATAATGGCTTTGCAGTATAGTTTGATATCTGGTATTGTGATCCTCCAACTTTGTTCCTTCTCAAGATTGCTGCAGCTATTTGGGGTCTTATTTGGTTTCATATACATTTTTGGAATATTTGGTCTACATCTGTGAAATATGCTGTTGGTATTTTAATAGAGATTGCATTGAATCTATAGATTGCTTTGGGTAGTATGGACATTTTAATGATGTTAATTCTTTCAACCCATGAACACAATATATGCTTCCTTTTGTTTGTATCTTTCTTTTTCAATGTCCTATAATTTTCTGAGTACAGGTCTTTTACCTCCTTGGTTAAGTTTATTCCTAGGTATCTTATTTTTTGTTGTTGCAGTGGTAAATGGGATTGTTTTTATTTAGTTTCTTTTTCTGAGAATTCATTATTGGTGTATAAAAGTGCCATCAATTTCTGGATGTTGATTTTGTGTCCTTCTACTTTGCTGAATTTATTGATTAAATCTATAGTTTTTTGGTGGAGTCTTTAGTGTTTCTATGTACAATATCATGTCATCTATGAATAAGGATAATTTTACTTACTCTTTTCCAATTCAGATGAATTTTATTTTTTTCTTCCTGTCTGATGGCTGTGGCTAGGACTTCCAGTACTAGGTTGAGTAAGAGTGGTAAAAGCAGACATCCCTGTCTTGTCCCTGTTCTAAAGGGAAACACTTTTAGTTTTGCCCATAGAATATGATGTTGGCTGTGTTTGTCATGTTTGGCCTTTATTATGTTGAGGTATGATCCCTCTATTCCCACTCTGCTGAGAGTTTTTATAACAAATGGGTGCTATATTTTGTTGAATGCTTTTTCTGCATCTATTGATATGATCACGTGTTTTTTGTCCTTCATTTTATTTATGTGATGTATCACGTTTATTGATTTGCAAATATAGTACCAGCCTTGCATCCCTGGAATAAATCTCAGGTCATAGTGTATGATCTTTTTAATGTATTGCTGGATCCAGTTTTCTAATATTTTGTCAACAATTTTAGTCTCTATGTTCATCAGGGATATTGGCCTGTAATTTTCTTTGTCATATCTTTATCAGGTTTTGGAATTAGGATAATGTTGGTCTCATAAAAGAAGCTTGGAAGTGTTCCTTCCTCTTGGACTTTTTGGTGTGTGTTCTTTGAATGTTTGGTAAAACTCACCTGTTAAGGACTTTTGTTTCCTGGGAGTTCTTTGATTACTGCTTCAATTTCATTAGTTTTTATCGGCTTATTCAGGTTTTCTGATTCTTCCTGATTGAGTTTTTGAAGATTGTATGTTTCTAGGAATTTGTCCATTTTCCCCATGTTGTCCAGTTTGTGGCATATAGTTAGTTGTTCACAGTATTTTCTTACAATCCGTTGTATTGCTGTGATGTCAGTTGTTACTTTGCCTCTTTCATTTCTGATTTTATTTTTCTGGGCTCCGTCTCTTTGTTTCTGGATGAGTCTGGCTAACGGTTCATCAATCTTATTTATCTTTTCAACAAACCAGCTCTTGGTTTCATTGATCTTTATTTTATATTTTAGTCTCTATGTTATTTATTTCTGCTCCAATCTTTATTATTTCCTTCCTTCTACTTATTCTGGGCTTTTCTTGTTGTTCTTTTTCTAGTTCTTTTAATTGTGGGGTTAGATCATTTATTTGAACTTTTTCTTGTTTCTTGAAGTAGGCCTGTAATGCTATTAACTTCCCGATCAGGACTTCTTTCACTATGTCCCATAGACTGTGGGTTGTTCTGTGTTCATTTTCATTTTTTCCAGGAAGGTTTTGCTTTCTTCCTTGATTTCATTGTTTAATAATATGTATTTAACCTTCACATGTTTGAATGTTTTTGAGTGTTTTAGTGTAGTTGACTTCTACAGTATGCCACTGTGGTCCAAGAAGATGCCGAACATGATTTCAATCACCTTGAGCTTGTAAAGACTTATTTTGTGTCTAATACGTGGTCTGTCTTTGAGGATATTCCATGTGCACTTGGGAATAATGTATATTCTGCCACTTTGGGATGAAATGTTATGTAAATCTTAATTACATCCATCTGACCTAGTGTGTCGTTTAAGGTCTTTGTTGCATTGTTGATTTTTTTGTCTGGAAGATCTATCCAGTGATGACAGTGGGGTGTTAAATCCCGTACTCTGACTGTATTGCTGTTGATGTTTCCCTTAAAGCCCTCCAAGAGTTTAAAAAAATAAATTTAGGTGCTCCTATATTGGGTGCATATATGTTTACCAGGGTTATATCCTCTTGTTGGATCGATCCCTTGAGTATACTGTAGTGACCTTTGTCTCTTCTTATGGCCTTTGTTTTGAAGTCTATTTTGTGAGATATAAATATTGCTACCCCTGCTTTCTTTTCCTTTCCATTTGCATGGAAAATTTTTCCCATCCCTTCCTTTCAGTCTGTGTGAGTCTTTTTTTCTGAGGCAGGTCTCTTGTAGACAGCATATATATGGGTAATGCTTTCTTATCCATCCAGCTACCCTGTCTTTTGATTGGAGCACTTAATCACTTACATTTAAGGATATTAGTGATAGACCCTTATTTATTGACATTTTTATTCCTTATGCCTATGCTCCTCTCTCTATTTCTTCCTCTTCTTACAGCAGTCTACCATTTCTTGCAATGTTGGTTTGGTGGTAATAAATTCCTTTAGCTTTTAAAAAAACCATTTTTTTTGGTTTGGGAAATCTTTATTTCACCTTCAGTTTTGAATGATAGCCTTGCTGGGTAGGGCAGTCTTGGTTTCAGATCCTTGCTTTGCATTACTTTGAATACCTCATGCCATTTCCTTCAGCTTGTAGTGTTTCTTTTAAGAAATCAGCTGGCCTGTCATATTTCTTTTCTTTCTTTTTTATATGTTTTTACTGATTTTAGAGAGAGGAATGGAGAGGGAGAGAGATATAGAAACATCAGTGATGAGAGTCATTGATTGGCTGCCTCCTGCACAACCCCCACTGGGGATCGAGCCCACTACCAGGGCATGTGCCCTGACAGGGAATTGAACTGTGACCTTCTGGTTCATAGGTCGATGCTCAACCACTGAGCCACGCCGGCTGGGCTGTAGTGTTTCTTTTGAGCTCCCTTAAGTCTCTCTCTTGCTCCCCTTAAGATTTTCCCTTTGTCTTTTACATTTGCCATTTTAATTATGATGTGTCTTGGTGTGGTTCTCTGTGCATTCATCTTGATTGGGATCTCTGTGCTCCTGAACTTGTGTGACTTTTTCCTTCACCAGGTTAGGGAAGTTTTTAGTCATTCTTTCTTCAAACAGGTTCTTTACCCCTTGCTCACTCTCTTATTCCTCTCTTACCCTGTGATGCGGATGTTGTTCTTTTTCATGTTGTCCCAAAGTTACCTTAAATTGTCCTCATGCTTTTAAAGTTTTTTTTCTTTTTGCTGCCCTGTTTGAGTGATTTTTTTTTTAACCTTGTCTTCTAATTTGCTTATTCAATCCTCTGCTTTTTCTAACCTGTTAATTCCTTCCAGTGTATTCTTTATTTCAGCTATGTCATTCTTCATTTCCGACTGGTTGTTTTTCATGCCATTTTTCATGTTGTTGAGCATTTAAAAAACCATTACTTATACTCTGTTTCTGGTAAATTGCTTGCCTTCATTTCATTTAACTCTCTTTCTCGAGATTCTCCCTGTTCTTTTATTTGGGGTCATTTCTTTGTTTCCCCATTTTGCTGTTTGTTTGTGTTTGCTTCTGTGTATTGGATACGACTGCTATACCTTCCAGTCTTGGTGGGGTGGCCTTCTTGTGGCACTCAGTGGTGTAGTCTCCTTGATCTGAGCTGGGTGCTGTAGGAATGCCCCTTGTGTGGGTTATGTGGGCCCTCATGTTGTATTTGGGTCTTGGTCGCTGTTGTCCCATTCATGGGAGGGCTCAGCCCTCAGGTTTACTGTGAGACTCAACCCCTGACCATGTCGTGCCAACTGTTATATAGGTGCTGACAGAGCAAAACAAGACCAAACAAGACCAAACTGAAAACAACATGAAAAACAAAACCAAAAAAACACCACCATCAACAAAAAAGACTAAAAATGGGGGGGGGGAGGGGGGAAGCATTTTAAAAGACGTGAGAACAAAATAATTCAAAGGGAGAAAAAAGAACTGGAAAAAGAGTATGAAATTAAAGCAGGAAGAAAAAAGAAATAGTATAAGAAGAAAAAAGAAAAGATAAAATGAAATAATTTAAAAATGTAATAATAATGAATAAAATAAAATATAGAATAGGAAAAGAAAATTTGGAAGAGAAAAAAGAAAAGAAGAAAAATTAAACTAAAAATTAAAGAAAAGAGAAAGAGAAAAAGAATAGAATAAATGGAAAAAGAGAAATGAAATATGAACGAAAAAAGAAGAATTAAACACCTTTTGATCAGCTATTTTTTTAGCTTGGTGGGTTTTGCGCTGATGTTGAATCTGGCCACTTGGTTTGTTGGTCCCAGGCCTCCCTGAATGTTCTCTGCTGCAAGCCAGTGTGAGTCACTGTCCCTGCCTGGCCTCGGGCCACCTGAATGAAGCATGGCAGTGTGGAGCCCCAAATAGTCTAGTGGGTGAGGACTCTGTGGACTAGAAGCTGGATCTGCCTTGGGTCTTGCACCTTGAATGTCTCTGTTCTGAGTGGCTCTCCCTCCCCCCATGGAACTGGGCTCTGTGGGGGATATCCAGGTCCTGGTCAGGATGATTTAAACAGACTGGTGTTTGTGGTGGTGTCCATAGCTTGTAGGAGGGATGGGGTGGACACTTCCTCTCCTTCCAGTGCCTTAGCTCTGCCTGGCTCACTGGCACCCCCTTGCCACCACTCCAAGCAGGAGTGAATAAAAGAAAAACTGAAGCCCTGGCTGGTATGGCTCAGTAGGATGGCCATTGTCCCATTCATGGAAGGGTTGCTGGTTCAATTTCCAATCAGGGCACATGCCTGGGTTGTGGGCTCAACCCCTGGTCAGGGTGTGCAGTGGGCAGTTCATCAATGTTCTGCTCTCACATCAATGTTTCTCTCTCTCTGCCTCTCCCTTCCTCTCTCTCTAAAAATCAATAAAAAAATCTTTTTAAAAAATCTCCCTGCTTGGCACTCCAATCTTTCAGTGCGCAGGCCTTCACTGGGTTGGGTCTCCCCCCAGGCTCTGACTAGGCTAAGTTTCTGAGTCCCCATGCTGCCCGATCAGCTGCATGGGCACAGAATTCCACCCCAGAGCCATTCTCCCTTGCCTCATGTCTCAGCAGTGTGGGGCAGAACAAGCTGTTCCACAGGTGGGGGAAGATAAGCCTCCCCTGTGCTTGAGGTGGGCGGGACTGATCCTCTTTCCCAGGCCACACCTGTCCTGCTCTCTGCCAAAAGTTCTTCCAGAGAATAAAGGGTCCCTGAGATTCACTGCTGGGTGTACCAGTCAGACCCTTCCACCAGCTCTGAGTTCCACTGTGTAGCCCCTCCCACAGACACAGGTCAGGGAGAACTTCTCAGGCTGGTGGAGTAACAATGCCATCACTTTTTGCCTGGGATGGTGCTGTCTGTGTCTCCCAGGTGAACCCAATCACCAGTGATTCTCACTGGCCAATGCTACGGGGGCTCCCCTTCTGTTCTTTGTTGCTCTGGATTGGGGATCCCTGCTTGGGGCTGAAACTCCATACTCCCAGGGGCAGGGTGGTTCACCCTCTGTGTCTTCTTCTGTCCCCTCCCTGCTCTCTGCTCACAATATTTCAGATCAGCTATATACTTCACTTGGTTGTTCAAGCTGAATAATCTGTACTGAACTGCAAGTCTGGTCTGGTGCTGGGAACAGGTGAACAGAGCTTCCTGCTACTCTGCAGCCACCTTGGAATCTCGAAGTGATCTCAAAATTTATGCTGAGTGAAAGAAGGTAGATGAAAAACAGTTTATATTTTTTAAACTCCATTTACATGAAACTATCGAAAAGATAATTCTAATGCATAGTAACAGAAAGCAGATTAACAGTTTCTTGGAGTTAGAGGTGTGGAGAATTGTCCGGAAAAAGAGTATAGAAAATTTTTTGGGGTGCTGAAAATGTTCTATATCTTGATTTTGGTGGTGGTTATATAGATGTATAAATTTCCTAAAACATTAAAATGTAAAGTTAAATTTGGTACAACTTATTATATGTGAATTATGTCTCAATAAAGGTGACAAAAACCTCTATTGGATAAAGCTAAATAGGTACTGATAAAGGAATTTAGAATGTTAAATAATAGCCACAAAGAAAGGTTGAAAATCCATTATCTAAGATTTCATTTCAAGAAGCTAGAATAAATAACAATAAATCAAATTCAAATAAATAGAAGGAAATAAATGAGCATGAATCAATGAAAAAAGCAGCTTTAGAATACTTAAGAGGTGTTTTTTGAAAAGATTTATAAAGCGTTAAATCCCTGAAAAAGGGAGTACACAAATTACCAATACCAAGACTGAAAAGGGAATGCCACTTTAGATCCTACAGCCATTAAAAATATAATGAGCAGATATTAGAAGCTATTTAAACCAATAATTAGATATTTCAATGAAATTATATGGACACATTTTAAAAATCTTACCAAAACTGAAACAAGATATAGAAAACCTCGAGAGTCCTATGTCTTTCAAAGTAACTGAATCTATAATTTAAAACTTTCCAACAAAGAAAACTCCTGTCTCAGATAGCTTTACTGGTGATTTTTACAGAAAAATTTATGAAAAAATAATACTAATACCAATAATATCAATCTTACATACACTGCTCCAGAGGACAAAAAGAGGAACTGGCAATTCATTTTATGAGTCCAGTGTTATCCTAATACTAAACCTTGACAAAGCTACTACAAGAAAGGAAACATATAAGGCAATATGGACATGAACATAAAATCCTATAGAAAAGTTGGAAAATTTAATTCAACAATGTATTTTAAAAATACTATATACCAAGTGGAATCTATTCCACAAATGCAACATTGCCTTGATATTAAAAAATCATTCCTACAGCCCTGGCTGGTGTGGCTCAGAGGTTAGAGCATCAGCCCATGTACTGACAGAGCATGGGTTTGATTCCTGGTCAAGGGCACCTACCTGGGTTTTGGGTTTGATCCCCGGCTCCCAGTCAGAGTGTGTGTGGAAGGTAACCAATTGCTGTGTCTCACATTAGTGTTTCTTTCTCTCTCTTTCTCTCTCTCTCTCCTCTTCCTCCCCTTCTTCCACTCTATGAAATAATTAATGGAAAAAATATCCTTGGGTGAAGATTAACAGAAACAAACAAGAATAATCAATTCATACAGACGAATTTAGGGGACATTATGCTAAGTGTAATAAGCCAGTCCCAAAGAATAAATATATATATGAGGTACCAAGGTCATCAAATTCAGAGACCATAGAGTAGAAGTAGTTTCCGGAGGGGGGGGGGGGTGGGAGCTATTGTTTAATGAGTATCCAGTTTCAACTTAGAAAGACAACAATAATTTTGGAAATGGGTGATGGTGATGGTTGTACAACAACATGAATGTACTTAACACTGAACTGTACACTTAAAATGGTTCAGGTGGTAAATTTTATGTTATGTGCAATTTTTAAAAAATTTATCTTTATTGTTGAGAGTATTAAAGGTGTCCCATTTCCCCCTCCCCCAATTGACCCCCTCCACTTCGCTCCCATCCCCTCCCCAGGCCTTCACCCCGTTATTAACTGTGCCCATGGGTTATGCATATAACTTCTTTGGTTAATCTCTTCCCACCCTCCACCCTCCTTCCCTCTTTCCTCTGAAATATGATCATCTGTTCCCTGCATCAATGTCTCTGGATCGATTTAGTTCATCAGATTCTTTTGTTCATTAGCTTCTTCTTAAAGAAGACTCTTCAACTTTTCCTGTAGTGTTGGTCTGGTGGTGATGAACTCCTTTAGCTTTTCCTTGTCTGAGAAGCTCTTTATCTGACCTTCAGTTCTAAATGATAGCTTTGCTGGGTAGAACAATGTTGGTTGTAGTTCCATGTTTTTCATCACTTTGAATATTTCTTGCCACTCCCTTCTGGCCTGCAAAGTTTCTGTTGAGAAATCAGCTGACAGTAGTATGGGTGCTCCCTGGTAGGTAACTAAATGCTTTTCTCTTGCTGCTTTAAGATTCTCTCTTTGTCTTTAACCTTTGGCATTTTAATTATGATGTGTCTTGCTGTGGGCCTCTTTGGGTTCCTCTTGTTTGGGACCCTCTGTACTTCCTGTAACCCTATTTCTTTTCCCAGGTAGGGGAAGTTTTCTGTAATTATTTTTTCAAATAGGTTTTCAATTTATTGGTCTCTTTCTTCCCCTTCTGGTATCCCAGTAATATGAATGTTGGGCTGCTTGAAGTTGTCCCAGAGACTCCTTATACTATTTTCATATTTCTGGATTCTTTTTGCTCTTCTGGTTGGGTGTTTTTTATTTCCTCATATTCCAAATTGCTGATTTGATTCTTAGCATCCTCTACACTACTGTTGATTCCATATAAATTATTCTTCATTTTAGTTCGTGTAGCCTTCATTTCAAGTTGGTACTTTATTGTGTTATCGATTTTTTCAGTTATTTCCCTAATAGTCTGCTTAAACATCCTTATAAACAAAATTCTGAACTCTGTATCTGTTAGCTTGCTTGGATCTATTTCATTTAGTTCCTCTTCTAGAGATTTCTTCTGTTCTTTCCTTTGTGACATGTTTCTTTGCCTCCACATTTTGGCTGCTTCCAGGTGTTTGTTTCTATGTATTAGGTAGAGCTGCTATGTCTCCTGGAATTTGTAGAGTGGCTTTGTGTAGTAGGTGTCCTGTAGGGTCCAGTGGCTCAGCCTCCCCAGTCACCTGAGCTGGGCCTTTTAGGTGCTCCCCTGTGTGGGCTGTGTGCACTGTCCTGTTGTAGTTGAGCCTTGGTTGCTGTTGGCATCCCTGGGAGGAATTGATCCCCGGACAATCAGCTGTGAGGACCAGCTGCAACTACAGCTGAAGAGCCGCCACTGTGCTGGAGACACCCCTATGGAGCAGGATTTACTTTAGTGGAGCTTTGGTGTTCCCCAAGTGGGCCCCTTGAGTGTCACTCGTGGATGTGGTAGGGTTGTAATCCAGCGTGGTCGAGTTTGACTACCAGGAGCATTGCCTCTGAGGCCTCCTGGGAGGTGCAAAGTCAGCCTGTGCCAGTCCCTTGCCCAGGGCCACCCAGCCTGAGGTACACAGCAAACCAGTTGGCTGCTACTTGTACTGGGGTTGGCATTGTCCAGGAGAGGCCAAGCTATGAGACAATGAAGGCTGCCGCTAGTGACAGGCCTGGGGCCATTTATTAAACCCTATGGGGCATGATGCTGCTTGTTTGAGAGTTTAGGAAAGTCCTAAGCATGAGGCTCGAGAGGCCACTGTATAGAAAAGCCCCTGGAAATGGCCTGGATGAGCTGCAGGTGGGGAGGGGCGGGGCCTCCGGGAATCACAGGGCGGGGCCAAAGGTGTGAGTCAGGTGCTGGGGATTCAAATATGGCGCCTGCCTGCGGGCTCTGTGTGGGGAGGACTCACTACAGGAACCATGGCCTCTGCCAGCCCTTCTTCCTGGGAGGAAGCCGCCCTTCCACCTCTCCCCCGGATTTCAGGTAGGTTAGTTCTTCCCCGAGTGTCCCAGGTCCTTTCAGGCTGCTGCCCGGCGCTGGGCTCAGAGGGAGCGCGTCTGAGTGAGTCCGAGCGCAGGCCCTTTAAGGGGAGCTTCTGGGGCTCCCACAGCCTCCATGACCCTCAGGGACAGTCGCGGCTGGTTTCACAGCCCAGAGTTATGGGAACATCTCTTCCCGGTCCTGGAGCCCTGGGCTGGGGTCCTGGTGGGCTGGGACCCCTCACTCCTCCAGGAAACCTCCACCTCGGAGATTCCCTTCCGGATTTACCTGCAGCACCGGGTGTGGGCCTGCGGTGAGTCTCCAGGATTCAGCCCCGCCCCACCCGGGTCTGGGCCGCTCCTCCCGGTCTCGGTGCTGCTTCAGTTCCCTGGTTGTGGGGCTTCTGTGCAGCCAGGTTTCAGGAGGCTCTGAGTGATGGTGGCTCTGTATTTTAGTTGTAATTTTGATGTGGTTGCGGGAGGCGGTGGGTACAGCTGTTATCTACGCCGCCATCTTGTTTCTCTCTCTATGTGCAATTTTTAAAACAAAAAAAAAATCACCCCATATAATTCAACCACATTAAGAGAATAAGAAAAACCATACAGTCGTCTCAATAGTTGCAAAAATATCTATTTGATGAAATTCACCTGCCCATGACAGCAAACTACGGTTTGAGGGGAATTTCATTGATCTGTAGATTATCTATTAAAAAACCACTTATACCTCATGACATACCTAATGGTAAAATGCTTAGGGTTTTTCTTTAGATTCTGGTAAAAAGCAAGGATGTCCATAATCACTGCTTATAGAGGTCCTAGCTAGCACAATAAAGTAAAAAAAGAAAAAAGAAAAAAAAAAAAGGTATAAAGATTGAAAGGAAGTAAAAAAGATTTTATCACAGATGACATATTTTACACATTATACTTAACAAGTGAATTTAGCAAGGTCACTGGATATAAAGTCAGTTTAAACAAATCTGTTATATGTAATGTAATATATACTATCCATATTATAAACTTAATATGCTATTATATTACATATACTATAATATGTATTATTTACATATATTTAATATACAGCATTGGCAAAAGTAGGCTTACAGTTGGGAGTACATAAAACAGAATTTATTCTTGTATTATTATTAATGATTGTATTATTTTACATATGAACTCTAAACCTACTTTTGCCCATCCCTGTATATTATCAAAAATCAGTAAATGAAATTAAGGTGATAGTATTTATAACACCTACCTATTAAATACATAGGATTAACCTAACAAAACTGTTCAAGATGTCTACACTGGGAAAATACAAAAATTGCTGAAATTATAAGATGTATATAAATGAAAAAGTTTGGATGTCTCAATATTGCCAAGGTGCCTTTTCTTCCATAATTAACCTACATATTTAATGTAATGTCCATGAATATCCCAACTTCTTCATTTGGAGGAATGGAAAAAATCATTAAAAAATGTGTATGTAAATGCCAAGGACTGAGAATTGCAGTGATTATTTTGAACAAGAACAAAATTAGAAGATATATACCATCAGATGCTAAGACTTACTATACATCTGTTTTCACTAAGAACCTTTGGTGTTCAATAGAACAATGAAACAGAATAATCTAGAAATAGACCCTCACATAATATGGTCATCTGATGTACCACCTCAACCCAAGTAGGAGTGGAGAAAATGGTCTTTTCATTAAATAATGTTGAATAAATTGTATATTTGAATGGAATATATTAATTTTGACCTCTGTCCCACACCATACATAAAAACTAATTTTAGAAAGATTGTAGACCTTAAAGTAAAAACAGTAGATATGCAGAATAAAATGCAGGAAAATATATTTATGATCTTGGGTTAGAGAAAGATTTCTTAAACTGGGCATAAAAGCACTAATCATTAAAAAAATTGATGAATTACTCTTCATCAAAATGAAAGACTTCTATTCATCAAAGGATATCACTTAGAGAGATAAAAGGCAAGATGCAGGTGGGGAAATATTGGTAATACAAATATCCAATAATACCTTACATACAGAATTTTAAAGAAACATATAAATGAACAAAGAGTTCCCAACAAAAATAAGGGCAAAAGTATTGAACATTCAATTCTCAAAAGAGGGTATTCAAAAAGCCAATAAACACCTAAAAGGAGACTCAACATTATTAGTCACTAAGGAAATGGGAATTACAATGAGATGTCATTACACACTAGAGCCAGGCTTTGGAGCCTTACCACTCCATTGAAACTGCCCTAGTAAAGATGGAGTATGCCATCTCCATCCCCTCACCCAGTGGACACTTTTCAGTTGTCATTTGAACCTGTTGACCATGCTCCTCTTCTTTTTTTTTGTAAAAACCCTCACCTGAGGATATGTTTTTATTGATTTCGAGTGAGAGAGAGACGAAGGGAGAGAAAGATCAATGCGAGAAAGAAACATCCATCAGTTGCTTCCTGCATGAGCCCTGACACGGAATCAAACCTGTATGCTTTTGGTGCACAGGATGCCGCTCCAACCAACTGAGCCACCTGGCCAGGGCCATGCCCCTCTTCCTGAAATGCTTGGCCCTAAAATAGGGATAGGAGGACGGTCTTAGTGTGGAGGTAGAAAGAAGCAGCCAACAGAGTTGGAACATCATCACATCAACTGTTTGACAGCAAGTGTTTTTAAAAATACTTTTTATTTTTCAATTACATTCAATATTATATTCAATATTATATTAGTTTCAGGTGTACAGAGCATAGTGGTTAGACATTCAGATAACTTAGGAGGTGATCCTGTCAGTAAATAGTTACCCAAATGACACCACACACAGTTATTAGAGTATTACTGACCATATTCCCTTTGCGGGACTGTACATCCCTGTGACTATCTTGTAATGACAGCAGGGGTTTTAAGGGCAGTATTTCAGGTCTAATCCTCAAACTTTCTGATCAGAAAGTGGTACATTATATCCAAAGAAGGTAAGTCTCTTGGTAATAGTTAATAAATTTCACTATTAAAATTCAACCAGAAACGGTCATTTTAACCACAATGTCAAATTACTCATTTATAATGGGCGATAGCTCATATCATTTATCCAATATCCCCTTCCCAATATTAAATAGGTACTTGTCTATTGTATACATTGTAAGAGGGACATTTGCTTTCCTACATGCTTTGTTCTCTTTTGGTATCAGGCCCATGGTCTGTTAGAGCCTTCTGGTATCAGGTCCACAGCTTCTGGATTCCCATTATGACTACAGGGCTCTCTTAGTATCCCCAGCCTTCATTTATGGACTTGAGAATCCTTGGCTATTTCCTCGCTCTATACTCCAATGTTCTGTGAGGCTATACATAGAACTTGTTACCACTGTGACCTTTATTTTAGCCCATGTTGAAAGTGGAACTTCTTTCTGAGGCTTGCAGTCTTCTCCACAGCCTAGACATAAGTCTAGATATTCTTGGATATGTTTTCATCTATATAAAATTTCTATTACTTCCTCCAAATGAAACAGAGGGTAGAGGGAGTGAGGTGCTGGGTAACTTTGGAATCTAGGCAGCATCAAAACCAATTCCCACGTTCTTAGACCATGACCACCCATCCCCCACCAATGTATATTCAGCACCCCAGGGTGATTTCTGACATATAACAGGTGTCCAATAAATTAGCTTCACAAGAAAAATAGGTCTTTCCTGTTCATATTAGGTATTTCCTGTTCAAAAATAGGTCTTTTCTGTCCAATGAGCATGTAAATATTACATGCTCATTGGACAGAAAGACTAAAAAATATAGAAAAGTGCAGAAAAGTCCAACAAGCAAAAAATGCCTGATACTCCACCAACTCTGAAACCATCAAGTTTTGCAAACCACCCCTTCACTCATGCTCTCAAAAGTTCACACAAATACATAGTTTTACATATAGTTTTATACCACACATGCCTCACATTTCTTTTTCCCCAGTCTTTTCCCCTTATCTCCCTACTTCTCCTTTTCCCTTTAACAAAAATGAAATATTATACATATACATATTTCTAATAAAGCAGTTACTTATCAAGAATTGTGAAAAAGCCTTGGTGTTAACCAGTGTAGATATAACTCATTTAAAAAATTACTCTCATGCTATTCCACCTATCAGCATATATCACAATTCATCCAACCATGCTCCTTTTAGTGGCCATTCCTTTTGTCTCCAGTTGGGTTTCTTCTTTGCCTCTAAGACAATACTTCAACAAATATCCTCATTTACATGTATTCTTATGCATTGATGCTGTTATTTCTGTGGGACAGACTTCTAGGTCAAAGCATTTTTATTTTTAAGATATTAAATATTTTCAAATTGGATTGCTGGCAGAACTGTAAGTTGAGATAACCTTTTGGTAAGAGTTCATGGTTTCCTAAACCCCACTAGCAAAAGATCTCTTAATTTTGCCAACTCCATGAAGTGAAAGAGAACTCATTGGATGTTGTAATTTGCATTTCCCTGAGTACTATTTAGGTTCATAATATTTTCATAGGTTAATGGCCATTTGGAGTTGATCTTTTATCAATAGCCCTCCAGTCCAGATGGGTTAAAGACTTTAATGTAAAAAATAATCAGAATTTTAGAAACAAATTTAGGAGACTATGTATAACCTAGGAATTAAGATCCTTTAACTAAAATAGTAAATTAAAAAAAAGAAAAAATGAAAAAATATATAATATATATTATTTTTATATTTGCTATAAAAATAAAAATATGTGGCGACTCCTTTTACTATATAAAAAGTATAAAGACAAATGCTAGATTAAGAAAAACATCTGCAACACAGATGATAATGAATGAATATATAAAGAGCGTTTCCAGATTTATTAGACAAACCAACAGAAAAATAGGCAAAAATATATAGACATTAAATATATAGACATAAAAAATATATAGACACTAAAGATAATCTGTTAAATGAATAAAGTATGCAATCTGGATGAAGGCTTTCATTTATCCATCATTGCACTCTATTGTGAATTTTCTTATAACGCCTAAGCTTTAATATGATGAAATGCTTTTCCACATTCATGATTATAGAGTGTCTTTTCTGTATGTATTTTCTGGCAAATTGATTCTGAAAGTCTTCCCACATTCATTAAAGATACAAATTATGGTTTTTCTTGTGGAGTAGACATCTGGGTGACTTGCTATTCTTTATATTAACTGAGTTTCTCGCTGATGTATTCTTTGATGTACAGTAAGGCTTGAGCTACTCCTAAAGGTTTTTCCACATTCATTACATTTATAGGGTTTTTCTCCAGTGTGCATCCTCAGGTGTACAGTAAAGTCTGAGTTTGTTCTGAAGGCTTTTCCACATTCTTCACATTTATAGGGCCTCTCCCCAGTATGAATTCGCTGATGCAGAGTTAGTTGTGACAGAGTAATACAACCTTTCCCACATTCTTTACATGTGTAGGGTTTTTCTCCAGTATGTGTTCTCCAATGCACTGTAAGGTATGAACCCCTCCTGAAGGCTTTTCCACAGACATCACATTTATAGGGTTTCTCTCCACTATGGATTTTCTGATGTTCTGTGACATGTACCATCTGGCTAAAGGCTTTCCCACAGTCATTACATTTAAATGGTTTCTCTCCAGTATGTGTTCTTTGATGGGTATTAAATCCTGAGTTACTTGTGAAAACCTTACCACATTCATTACATTTATAGGGTTTTTCTCCAGTATGCCTTCTTTGATGCACAGTAAGCTGTGATGTATTAGTGAAAGCTTTCTCACATTCATTACATTTATATGGTTTTTCTCCAGTATGGGTCCTTTGATGTACAATAAGGTATGACTTAGTCCTGAAGGATTTTCCACAATCACAGCATTTATAGGGTTTTACTCCAGTATGAATTTTCTGATGCTCCTTGAGGTTTACCATTTTAGTGAATGCCCTTTCACAGTCAGTACATTTATATGGTTTCTCTCCAGTATGAATCCTCTGATGTACAGTCAAGTGTGATTTTATTCTGAAAGATTCCCCACATTCATTACATAGATAAGGTTTCTCTTCAGTATGAATTCGCTGATGTATAATTAGAGATGAGGAACGCATGAAGGCCTTTCCGCATTCACTACATTTATAAGGTTTCTCTCCTGTATGCATTCTGTGGTGTACTGTAAGGCATGAATAGTTAATGAATGCTTTCCCACATTCATTACATTTATAAGGTTTTTCTCCTGTATGAATTCTCTGATGTTCTGTGAAATTTGCTATACGATTGAATGCTTTCCCACATTCATTACATTCATAAGGTTTTTCCCCAGTATGAGTTCTTATATGTACAATAAGGCTTGAATTACTCCTATAGGCTTTTCCACATTCATTACATCTAAAGGGTTTCTCTCCAGTATGAATTCTCTGATGAACATTAAAAATTGTGGTATTCTTGAAGGATTTCCCACACTCATTGCACTTATATGGTTTCTCTTCAGTATGGGTCTTCAGATGTACACTAAGATATGACCTATTCCTAAAGGCTTTCCCACAATCATTACATTTGTAGGGTTTCTCTCCATTGTGAGTTTCTTGATGTCGTGCAAGTTTTGATTTATCGCTAAAAGCTTTCCCACATTCACTACATTTATAGGGCTTCTCTCCAGTTTGAATTCTCTGGTGCTGATTAAGGCGTGCACACTGGCTAAAAGATTTTCCACAGACATTACACTGATAAGGTTTCTCCTTAGTATGAATTCTCTGATGTACCATAAGTGATGAAGAAGCAATAAAGGCCTTTCCACATTCATTACATTTATAGGGTTTTTCTCCAGTGTGAATTTTTTTATGTTGGCTAAGATATGAAGGTTGGCTAAACATTTTCCCACATTCATTACATTCATAAGGTTTTTCTTTAGTGTGTGTTCTCTGATGTTGAATGAGTAATGACCTATAACAAAAGGCCTTGTCACATATACTACATTTATAGGGTTTTTCTTTACTATTGTTTTTTCCCCCTAAAGTAAGTTCTGAAGCAGGCCTTATAACTTTGCTGCCTTCTGTATTCTTGCAAATTTTCTTCCCCAAATGGGTATCTGTATTCAAATATAAGTTCTCTGTGAAATTTTCCTCATGTTTTTTTAAGCATTTGCTGTGGAGCTCTTCTGTGATAACTCCTGGTTTGGGATAAAAAATAGACCCAAATATAACACCTCTTTGACCAGTGGGAATTTTCTTGTGTGTAACTATTCTTTGGCTCCGACTCTCCTGAGTATTTTGCAGTCTCAATATCCTGTCATTCCATTTCCATATTCCTCCCATTCTGGAGTCCCGCAGACTATTCTCTGCGAGTTTCTCTACTATGGTCTCCTGTGATAAATCTTCAGAGATATCCTCTGTTAGTATAGCATTCTTGGTTGCTGGTTTGGTCTCCAACTCTGGGGAGGGAGGAAAGAAAATTCAAATGACTACATTTCCTAAGTTGGGGAGTTCTCACTAAACTGAATAATAAGAGGAAAACTTGGGCTGACAATGAATATGTGGTTTTAACTGCTTGCAAATTGGCCTTGTTTTCTAAGAAGGAGCTAAAGTTAAGGGAAGCTGGTTAAGCAAAGAACCAAAATAGTAAATTTGAGGAGTTTTCCTCTATTAAAAATTCATTCATGGTAATGCTCCTAGAATCTAAGTCTTTCAAATATTTATATTCTCATTCCCTTTAGACTCAAATTCTTTAGAGAGCATTTTTCATAAGTTGTGACTACTTCCCTGTTTCTCATTTACTCCACAAACCAGATATTTGTCCTCAATCATACTTTCTATTTGTTCTGAATAGAAAGTATGATTTTTTTTGGC